>NC_035443.2:185430363-186030363 GCF_002127325.2 Helianthus annuus | reverse complement strand
TATGACAGCTTATTAAAAGTAGCAATTCACCTCCTGGTCAAATCACACACTATAAAGTTTAAAGCTATCGTGTGTTGTAGTTTGGAAAGATAACCGAATAGAGATCTGAATAACAAACTGTGGAGAACTTGTTTGCGTCGGGTTTTTCTGCTAGTAACTTGATCAACGGACTGATCGGTAACGTTACTCTACTTGTCCTCCGATTTAAGCGGTGTGTTCCTAGCAACGTTGTTTAAAGGTGCTAGTTACTTGATCAACGGACTGATCGGTAACGTTACTCTGCTTGTCCTCCAATTTAAGCGGCGTGTTCCGATCAACTTTGTTTAAAGGTGATGAAGAGTTTAGAAACCCTTGATTGATGGTGTTTTTACGGGAAAAAACGTGATAATTGAAAAACATCAATCTATACGGCCCGTATACATTTATACGGCCCGTATACATTTGGTAAACATCAAAAGCCTCAGAAATAAATCAATTGAGCCGTATACCTTTTATAAATCGTATACATTTGTGTACGGCTCGTATAACTATATACGGGCCGTATATAATAAAATAAAAAAAAACATTCTCTGCGCATTTTCCTATTCAAAAACATTCTATACGGGTCGTATATTTTTATACGGCCTGTATACGCTAGGGATGTGAAAATAAAATTTAGGGGGTGTGGGAATAAGGGGGCCAATATTTATAAATGGTACCATGCGAATATGTGCAATTACCATGTTTCTAGCTGAGATGATAACACTTTAACTACAATAAGTTGACTTCGTCATTTTAGTAATCGAATCCTACTCTAAAATAATAATATAAAAAGATCACATTGATTGAGAATTGAGTCACGCCAAGCTATAATTAAAGATATAAGCCATACAGATCCAGTGACAGTGAGAAATCAAATTAATTGAGAGATGGGTGCTATTTCCCTTCACAACATGATTCACGACTTAATAAAATAATCATACATAATCTGCAATATGCTATTTCCATTAACAAACTCACAGCATGTCCCATGACTCTATAAAATAATAATACACACCTACTGAATACTTGAAAACTAATTTCATTAACTAGAGTTATATATTTCTTTTGTCTTCATGCATGGGCCTTGTTCACACTAGAGGTGTTATCGATTATTTCTTTTGTGTTACAGGTTGGTTATTTCCAATTCAACTGACGTAACCACATATTTTCATAACCGAATTACAAGTCGACTACTCGAGTCAAGTGTGGGTTATTCGGGTTTTGGGTTAGGCCCCGGTTTGGTGCTATGTATGTATGAGCGTGTAGTAGGTTGAAATAAATAAACAGATTTTTATGAATATCCCGAAAATTATAACATAGTGATTGTGTTTATTTTTCTGTTGCGACAAGAAAGGATAATGTCAAGAACAGAGAATGTAGACTTTTATTAATCTCAAACCAGATGTACGTACAAACCCTGAATCAATCAAACAATAATATGCATAACCCAGACAAAAACAATATGAACTAATTCTAGACTTAGATGATGGATGTGATGAACAACAAATACAAAATATCAACAGAAGGTTTCAACAAGTGAAACAAAGATGAAACTCAACAGATAAAAAACGACGATTCCTAGTCCAATAATCTCAAAAGGTATTATCTTTGTAGCAAGTTTAAGGGCATACATATTTAGTGGTAACAATAGCGGACAAATCATCATTCTTATGAAACCGATTGTTATAGTTGGAGTCAAAATACTCGTATATTGCATTTAGTTATTTGTCGCTTCATCCTTAACCACATACGTGCCACAAAATTACCAATATCGACTGTATTAGGAGTTCAGGACATAAAATCTAAAGACTTGCTAACAGTGGACTTGATAACAAAAGATTCACCAAAAGTTAATATGATTAAAGGCTATGAAAGCTATTTGACTTTTGAAAGTCCAACAACCTGGGCATTTAATCAAACAGGTGTTGTGCATGATTATAGTTATAAAATAATTAAATTTAAAAAAGGGGTATTGGATTTTAATAATCCCAAGTTTCACTAATTGGCCGGTAATAATCCCAACTTCAAAAATTGCCTACAACAGTCCCAACTTGTAAGATTTTGGCCACCAATGATCCTTGTCTAACTGGGTTATAACCTTGTTGGGATGGTGACCTGCAACTTATTCCGGCAACCCGTTTTACCCCTGAAACCACCAAACGAGACCACCACCAATCATCTCCGACCTCCTGTAATCTTCTCCGCTTCTCAAAAGTTAAAAATTTCCACCATCTACGCAACTCCGGTGACCTGCAACTTATTCCGACGACCTTCTTTACCCCTGAAACCACCAAAGGAGACCACCACTTGTCATCTCCAACCTCTAGTGACCTTCTCCCCCGCTCAAAACTGCAAGAAACTAACTGGGTTATACCCAGTTAGACAAGGATCATTGGTGGCCAAAATCTTACAAGTTGGGACTGTTGTACGCAATTTTTGAAGTTGGAATTATTACCGGCCAATTAGTGAAACTTGGGATTATTAAAATCCAATACCCCTTTAAAAAATTACAAATGAATAAACGATGTCATGCTTTATAGTGGTGCATTCATTTCATTAGTTAGATTCCAAACGATGACGTGTTTTTTTTTTTGGCTGCCCATAGACTTTAGTCTTTACCCACGAAAGGAAATTGGACTTGGTCTTATCTTGAGCCCAAACCACATTTATAGTAGAGTAAACTGCATTTAAAGCAGAGACGATTGGTATAAACAATTGGAAACCAAATCTTTACTAATCGGGTTATAATCTACATATAATCAAGTTTTTTTAACGACCAAATTGGATCAATGACGGCACTGCAAGAAACAGGCACTTTTAGCGACGACAAGTGTCGCCGCTAAAAGTCCTTTTTGTCGCCGCTATTGCCCTTTAACGCGACACGTCGTCGCTAAAGGGTCGCCGCTATAGATCGGCCGCTATTGGTCACCTGTTGTCGTTAAAAAGGGTGTGTCATCGCTATTGTGAATGACTTTTAGCGGCGACATTTGTGACTTTTAGGGGCGACATATGTGGCCACTAAAAGTAAAAAAAATAAAATAATTTACTGCTATGCAGTCTTTCTTCTGTGGATTCATGTAAAAAAACAGGAAAAAAAATTAATTTCATGGACCAAAACGTTCATAAGTATACAAAGAATCAAAACAATAATTTTCACATTCAAACCTCCTACAATGCAGTCTTCTGTGGATTCATGTGGAACAGAAAGTGATGCAGCTCGATAAAGACGCATTGTCTCTTTGATAACGGCTTGAAGATAGACCAAGTCATGTCTGACTCTTCAACTTTCCTATCTCTTCCATCATGGTTTTCAAGCTCCTGTTGGGCTATTTTTAAGACCACGGGGTGGTTGACTAGTAAAGCTAAAGCCCATGTTAGAGTCGCCGTTGTGGTGTCTGTACCTGTCAATAATATAAACACATATATAGCCTGATCAGTAGGGTTGCAAGTCATCTATGGATTCAAGATATTAATTCACTATCCTTGACAACAATAAAAGACATCATTTGCCAACAATAAAATAAACCAGCCTATTTGGATTTTAGGTTAGCACTTACACAAGAGTGACTCATTTTGATCTGTTGTATAATAAGAGTAGACATCAATAATGACAAACTAACCCTCAAATCTCCAGGTTCACCATCTTGTTGGGTTTCAAAGCTTCAAAACACAAAAATACACAAAGATAAACTCACGAATAGGAAACTTATTTTACTGCTTCAAACCCACACCTTTCATTGATTGGAAATTTACATTAAATAGACCTCTAAACAAACTAACTATGTAACAAATTATCTCCTAAGACTCCTATATTTAAGCCACGTTTTCTTGACCCATATCCATTTTCGACCCGTATCCATGACCCGCTTTGAACCCGTCAAGATTAACCAACATTCACCCCCTTAATCTTGACCCGTTTCTTCATTCTTTCTTGCTCGATCACTTGCGTCATGCTGAACGAATCGCACAGATCCGGTTTCTTGCTTAAACTTGCTTCATGCTTTAATGGTTCACGAAGATCCGACTTGACTCCAGTATTGCTCTTGTGTTGCTTTCTTCTTTATCGCAACTAAGTTTTTTTCTTTTTACTTCACCTGCTACTCGTTGCTTCCTTCCATCCTTCAAATTAAATCTAGCCACAAACCAACTTGCTTGGTTGCTTCCGCACCTTTTTACTCCATCCTAACAACCCCTTTTTTTAAATGATATTCGATTTGTAAATTTCGGATTTGCATTAGAAGTCTCAAGACTTATCCAAGACCAATTAATTTCCAAATTTATCTCAACTTGCACCGACCCATTATAATGTATCATGAATGAATTTAAAATTCATGAAACATTTCAATTATCTCATGCAATACCAATCTTTCACAAAACCTCCTGTTGATAAAACACAATTACCTCCTTGGCTATTTTCGAACATGTCTCACAAAGATACAGTTCGCCTTCTTTTTCTTAAACGGCTTTACAAGAACCTCACACAGGTCTCGGTAGTCTTCACACAATTTTCTTCCCTCGATCACAAAGATCCGACTTTGCTGGATCACACAGTTCCTCCTCCTTGATCGAATCACACAGCACCACTTAGGTTTTCGATCGGCTTAACACAGGTTGCTCACACACTACTGCTCCTTCTTGATCTTCTTTAAGCCACATAGGTCGTCTCTAGGTGAATTGCTGAACCACACAGGTTCTTGTCTCCAATGCCACTCACATAGAGTTTTTTTCGACCACACAACTTCGGTCCTTTCTCACGGCTGCAACACACAGAGCAGGTATGTTTTGACCACACAGATCGTCTTCTTCCTCCTCTTCTACAGGCTCACTAAGAACCGATCGATTCACTCAGAACTTTCTTCATACGGCTCACACAGAACCCTTCTACGATCACTTAGGTCGTCTTTTTTGATGCCTCCGCCCGGCTCACTCAGAACCATATTCAGTTCACTAAGAACCTCTCCTTTTCAAGTCTCGATTTCTTCTCCACATGGCTCACTTAGAACCATGTTCGGTTCACATGGAACCTCCGCTACTGTCTCAAAACTCAACACTCTTCTGTGAATTCATTCTCTCTTCTCATTCTTGCAGTTTAGAGGGCTACTCCCTTCTTCTCCGAAAATCGACTCTCAAACCTGCCCCCTTTCTAAACCTCACTAAATGTCACACCCCAATATTCCACGTATTACCGGTGGGCCCGGTGGGGAGTATCGTGACGTAGTTGATATCATCATTGTCAACACACACACACAATATTATAGCACAGCGGAAGGCTGGGAAATTAACTATTACAAACCATACTGTCTGTATGTTTGAGTATATGAATATTACAGACGGGAATGTAATAAGATCCACAGGCGGATCATAAAGTACAAAGAAAAACAAAAGCTACAGACTCCGGGTATCTAATGGATTTGCAAGATCCTCTATGACACCCTACAGCTCCAGCCTATTACGAGAAGTACCTGTCAATCAATCTTTAGGAAAATACGTCAGTATACACTGGTAAATACAATTTAACTGACTCGTTTTGAAAACGTTTAAGAAAATTTGGTTTAGGTGCTCAAGGCACAAATCATTTATAACTTGGGACAATCTTCATTTCGATCTTGTATACAGCTTTACTTATTTGTCATACATGTGGGGCCGGTTTATAAGCCGGACATGATTAACTGACTCACCACTTAAAGAACCCACAAAGGAGTTATCCCCAACTTGTGGAAAATTTTAATATATAGCATTTGCATCTGTCGGGTGCATGCCTGCACCCCGTGCATAGGTCGTGGCCATTATTAACTTAAATGAGCCAAGGATATCCAGGACACGGTCGTTAACCCCCAAATGTTTATGTTATCAAATAATACGGATTAAAACGGGTTATGCGGATTTATTAAATCACAATCCGACTAAATAATCCCATACCCGACCAAGCGGTATTAATATACCGTATCCCAAGCCCGTATAGGGAAAATAAGTTAAAAGTATTTACCTGATGTAGCAGTAATTTCCTAAGTTTCTTGATAGGGCACTTTCTACTGGAAGCTATAAATCTGTATAGAAGGTTTAATTTATCTATTAGGATGCTAACGGGTCGTTATACAGTCAAAGACTTAGACCGGCTAGCTAGAAGGAAACCTTACGGTTCTAACGCTAGATCAAGCGGAGACCGGAATAGAATGTGATTTAGACCCAACAAGTTTGAATACTTGTATAATATGGGTAAACTAAATACATTCTGAAAAATGAGAATTAGATAATAAGGTTTAGCACGTTTCGGCTATTTTACGTAAATTAGTCACGTAACCGATCCGAACGCATAATTGCGTAACGGGTAACCAAATGAATTATATGCAGGTCTTAATTATAATTATGCTCAAAGTATATCAATATATCAGCAATATATTAATATTTATGCCCAAAAGCAATTTAAACCAAAACAAGTCCCATAAGGGTATTTTGGTAATTTTTACATAGGCTTTTAAAGGTTAAAAATAGGTTTCTGAGTTTAAAACATTAGCTTACTGTAATATTATGTATATTAGTTTAAAAACATCAGTAGGTTATGAGTTTTATATGATAGATATAGTCTTGACCCATACTAGGTGCTAAAAATGCTAAATATGCGATTTAAAGGGCTAATATGGTAAAAATAGGAAATCTAGTATTTTTGGTCAGTTTATAAGGTTCAAAATAACTCATTTATCATTTAGGATCAGTAGCAAAAAGTTTGGCTTCAAAAAGTTATGTAAAACTCATTTTATGCGTGCAAAGGGAATAATCGGTAATTACCGAAACTAGGCTATAATCTTATATTAAGTTCAGCTTAAAAATAAATAAAACTCTTTAGAAATCCCAAAATATTATTTAACATCAGTAGGTTATGAGTTTGGCGTTAAAAATCGGGTTTAGATGGGCCTTATGCTAGTTACGCTTTATAATTACTAAGAAGACCCTTAATTACGCTATTGAGCATAACTCCCATTCTAAACCTCAAACTGATGTCAAATTTTCGGGACATGACTAAATATCAGTAATAAAGGTTTTAGTTCATTCATATTGCTAAAAATCTTGTTTTTATGCAAAAAGGGCATTTTAGGCATTTATGAGCATAATTACGATCAAGAGTATAAAGTACAAACGATTAGGTGCCAAGCAATATAACTCCAGAGGGTTATACTACAATGCAATGTGGTCCTAATGGAAGCTTAAAACATGGAAGAAATAAGCTTGAATGGGTCAGGACTGAAAGTCTTAGCAAAAGTCAAGCTTTTGCGACTTTCGGTTATAATCTGCCCTTAGAGGATTAATTGTCGGATTAGGACTGTTAAAACATGTTTATATATTCATTACCGAGTCATTAAAATGTTATATTATAATTTAGAACCTTTGGTTTGTTAATTTTAATCAATTTAGTTAATTCTGTCCAGTTTGACTTTTTGTCAAACTACTTTGACCCGACAATTAACCACTCAAACGAGATAATTATGAGACACCCTTTCAGGGGTTAATCACCTATACTAAGGTGGTTTCATAACCACTTTCAATTTGATCAGTGGTTAAGCCACATGTAAACAAAACGAAAGTCAAACTGATTATACACTAAGTTTGACTTTAAGCAATTAAACTAATTAATCTACTTAGAGGAGTAATTAGAAGCTTACTAAAGGTCCAGGCTATCTTTTCTACACTTGATAGTCTTCTCCAAGTCCTTGAGAGCTCCAGAGTTCAGTAAATTTGATTGTTGTAAAGATGTGAGTTTTTGAAACTTCATATCAAGGGTTATTTATACTAATTTATGGACTCTTAGATCTTGCCCAGCTGTTATGGAAGGCCCTAGGATCACCCCAGGTGTCCTAGTGGTTTATTTTTACCGTCCATTAATCCCTGGTATTGAATTTTACATGTTTAAGTCGGTTAAACAGCTTAACTCACACCTGTCCAAACATTCTGCCCAGCGACGTCCTTACGGACCGTAGAGGATCTCTCTTACGGTCCGTAACCAATGCTTACGGACCGTATATCTAATTGTTTTACGGTCCGTAACCGAACCTGAAACTCATCGCCCAGATACACCTTTGCGGACCGTAAGCCTAGGGCTATACGGTCCGTATCCGATGACCAGAGGACAAAAATTTTACAACTTTTATACCTTTCACCATGCACTTCAATGACCGAATCTTGACCCCATAATCCTGTGCAATAGTCCAAATGACCAGTTCTGAATGCCCAATATAATACCATGCAAATGTGTTTCCTTGGATTTGAAGGAGTTGTCCTAACATGGAGTTTTGTCGACTCTTTGAATGAATTACAACACTCTTGAATTATACCTTACTATTAATATCTGAGTTTAACCTTCTTAATAACTTTTTATCAATGTTTAAGTCAGAAAGTTAAGATTGGCATGTTGTTATCATAAGTCCTTTCGAAACATAATTTCTCAGTTTGTCAAATTTAGTCCTTTAACTAAATCTTTCACATCACCGAGGCTTTATGATACGTGTCCATGAATAATTGGACGTGTTTTTACGTGGTGTTACATCCTCGCCCCCTTAAAAGAAATCTCGACCCCGAGATTTATTGAAACAAGTGAGGGTACTTCTGCTTCACAGTGGACTCGACTTCCCACGTATACTCGGGACCCCTTCGAGCGTCCCATTTAACCTTTACTATAGGAACATATTTCCTTCGAAGCTTCTTGACTTGCCGATCCTCAATTGCTATAGGCTTCTCAATAAACCTCAAGCTTTTATCAACTTGCACGTCCTTATGAGATATTGCTAAAGATTCATCGGCTAAACATTTCTTGAGGTTACAAACGTGGAACACATCATGAATTCCACTTAGCTCCTCTGGCAATCTTAGCCTATATGCTACACTACCAACACATTCAAGGATCTCAAATGGTCCGATATATCTAGGGCTTAACTTGCCCTTTTTACCAAAACGCATCACACCTTTCCAAGGTGACACCTTTAGCAAGACTTTATCGCCCACTTCAAACTTTAAGGGTTTTCGTCTCAGATTAGCGTAGCTTTTCTGCCTATCCCTGGCAGCTCTTAGGCGATCTCGAATTTGAATGATCTTTTCCGTTGTCTCAAGAACTGTATCAGGTCCTGATATCTGAGCTTCTCCTACTTCGGCCCAACAGATAGGTGTTCGGTATCTCCTACCATATAGTGCCTCAAAAGGCGCAGCCTGAATGCTGGTATGATAACTGTTGTTATAGGAGAACTCTATCAATGGCAGGTGATCGTCCCAACTACCACCCAAATCAATAACACATGCACGAAGCATGTCTTCTAAGGTTTGAATAGTACGCTCACTCTGACCATCAGTCTGAGGATGGTATGCAGTACTAAAATTCAGACGTGTGCCCAATGATCGTTGGAAACTTCTCCAAAAATGCGAGGTGTATCTAGTATCTCTATCCGAGATAATTGCTACTGGTACACCATGAAGAGCTACAATCTTATCAACATATAACTGGGCCAACTTATCGGAGTTATGAGTCTCCTTGATGGGCAGGAAATGAGCTGACTTTGTCAATCTATCGACAATAACCCATATAGTGTCATTTCCGTGCCTTGTTTTGGGTAACTTGGTTATAAAGTCCATGGTTACCATTTCCCATTTCCAAGTGGGAAGTTCTGGCTGCTGTAGAAGACCTGATGGCTTTTGATGTTCAGCTTTGATCTGAGCACATGTCAGGCACTTAGCTACATAGGTGGCAATAGATTTCTTTAAACCTATCCACCAATAATTTGCTTTTAGATCATGGTACATCTTGTCACCTCCCGGGTGGACTGAATACTTAGAATTATGGGCTTCCTAAAGGATTACTTCCCGAAGTCCTCCCTGAATAGGAACCCAAATTCTACCATTCATTCTTAACATTCCATCCTTACCAGGTGTCAACTGTTCAACAGTTACACCTAACTTTTCGTTTGGAAGATTATCTTCCAACATGGCATCTTTTTGTGCAGCTAACAGTCTTTCATTCAAATTATTCTTCAACTCAATGCTTTTTGCATTGATTCTTATTGGCTTAACTCTTTCTTTTCGGCTTAAAGCATCTGCGACCACATTCGCCTTACCGGGATGGTAGCGAATTTCGCAATCATAATCGTTTAATGTTTCCATCCAACGACGTTGTCTCATATTGAGTTCTTTTTGGTTAAACAGATGTTGGAGACTTTTGTGGTCTGAGTAGATTACACATTTTGTTCCATATAAATAGTGTCTCCATAACTTTAGTGCGAATACAACGGCACCCAGCTCCAAATCATGGGTGGTGTAATTCTTTTCGTGCACCTTTAGCTGTCGTGATGCATAAGCAATTACTTTGCCCCGCTGCATAAGTACACACCCCATGCCGGTGTGTGATGCATCGCAGTATACAACAAACTCTTCAGTTCCTTCTGGCAAAGATAAAACCGGAGCATTGCTCAATTTTTGCTTCAGGATCTTAAAAGATTCCTGCTGTTTTGGACCCCAAATAAACTTTACCTTCTTACGGGTCAAGGAAGTTAATGGTGCAGCTATTCTTGAGAAATTCTCAATGAATCTCCTATAGTATCCTGCTAGACCCAGAAAGCTACGAATTTCCGTAGGTGTCTTTGGTGCTTCCCAATTCATAACAGCTTCTACTTTAGCAGGATCTACTTGGATGCCTTGTTCACTGACAACATGTCCAAGGAACTGGACCTTACGAAGCCAAAACTCACACTTAGAGAATTTGGCATATAACTTTTCTTGCCGAAGCAGTCCTAATATACACTTAAGATGCTTCTCATGTTCAGCTTGGTTACGCGAGTAGATAAGGATGTCATCTATGAAGACAATGACAAACTTGTCTAGATACGGCTTGCAGACTCTATTCATGAGATCCATGAATGCTGCTGGTGCGTTAGTGAGCCCAAATGGCATCACCAAGAATTCGAAGTGTCCATATCTCGTTCTAAATGCTGTCTTCGGAACATCTTCAGTTCGAACCTTGAGTTGATGATACCCAGATCGTAAATCAATTTTTGAAAAATAACTCGCTCCTTGGAGTTGATCAAATAAATCATCGATCCTGGGTAAAGGATAACGATTCTTGATCGTTACCTTATTCAGTTCACGGTAATCAATACATAAACGCATTGATCCGTCTTTCTTTTTCACAAATAGAATAGGAGCTCCCCAAGGTGAAGAACTAGGCTGGATGAAACCTTTTTCTAACAAATCATCTAATTGAGTTCTGAGCTCTTTCATCTCAGTAGGCGCTAGGCGATACGGAGCTCGTGCTATAGGCGCAGATCCTGGGAGGATATCTATTCTGAATTCTACTTGCCTCTCAGGAGGTAATCCAGGTAATTCGTCAGGAAAAACATCTGGATATTCTGAAATGATCGGAATGTCTTCAATTTTTGGCTTTGGATTGTTCACAGTCACTTGTGCCACGTAAATGACACACCCACTTTTTAAGCACTGAGATACTTTAAGAATGGACATATTGCTGGGCAATCCATATTGTGTATCTCCTTGGATAGTGACCAGTTCGCCAGAAGGGGTTTTGATAGTAACTAACTTTTTATCACTGGCAATTTGGGCTTGGTTATTCGACAACCAATCCATGCCTAGAACTATATCAAAACCAGCCAATTTCATAGGCAGAAGGGACAGCGGAATAGAATGATTCTTAATAGCTATGGAACATCCATCCAGGAGAGTCGAAACTGATTCTAAGGTACCATCGGCAAGCTCTACCTCATATTTTATGTCTAGAGTCTTAACAGGCAATTTCAACAACTTACAGAACTTATGGTCTACAAAGGACCTATCAGCACCGGAATCAAATAAGACTCTAGCATAAATATTATTGATGAGGAAGGTACCTGTTATGACTTTATCATCATTCACCGCTTCCCTAGCCTGCATCTGGAATACTCTGGCATTGTTCTTTTTAGTCTCCTCGGGCTTCTTTGTATTCTTGGGACAGTTGGTTTTAATATGCCCCTTTTCATTGCAACCATAACAGGTTGCATCCTTGATGTTTCGGCACTCAACAGACTTGTGCCCTTTCTTCTTGCAAATCCCACATGGTTTGGCCTGTGGGTCCCGATTACACTTGCCAAAATGTCTCTTATGGCAAGTCTTGCATCTGGGTTTGTCATCAGACTGCCCCTTCTTGGAACCAAAGTTCCCCTTTCCTTTCTTATTCGAGTGAGAGAACTGATCATCCTCTCTCTTCCTTTTCCCTTCTTCAGAATTTTTCTTTGCCCTATTCCTCACAACATCCAATGTGAGGGATAATGATAAATCCACAACAGATCTATAGGTGGTTGGCTTAGAAGCTTTCACATTTCCTTTAATCTCAGGGGCCAAACCACCAATAAAACGCGCGATGCGCTTCGGCTCAGGGGTGACATATGGTACCAACCTGGACATGGAATTGAAGCTTGTCACATAGGATCTGCAGTCTAGATCCTTCATCACGAGAGTGAGAAAATCAGTCTCCACACGTTCTACTTCGTGTTGAGGACAATAAGTGTCCTTAACCAAATCGACAAACTTCTTCCAAGAAAGTTTATACAAATGGACTTTCCCGGTGGACTGCACGAGTGCTTTCCACCACGTAAGGGCATCGCCCTTAAAAGATTGAGAGGCGTACATAACTACATCTTCCTTAGCGCAGCCGCTAATGTCTATCACCGTCTCCATTTCATCAATCCATTTCATACAATCTATCGCCCCTTTTTCTCCCGTAAAATCCCTTGGTTTACAGGAAACAAAATATTTGTAGGTACATCCCTTGGTGTACTTAGGGGTCGGCTCAAGATCTACCTGCCTCTTGGGTATACTATCCTGGTTAGATGAATGCACTGACTCACTCTTCTTATGAGTGTGAGATTGAGTATGGGTTTTTGGGTGAGTTTGAGACCGAACAACACTCGGCTCCTTGAATTTTGCATCTACAGCTTGAGAAACTGCTGCAGTGATTAATGCTTGAAGTTCAGCACCAGTGATATTAATTCTGGTGTTGCCTTGTGCTGGATAACTGTTTATTTCGTCTGAGCCAGCCATTTCAGAATGGTATAATATAGACAATAATAATATTTAAATTACATATAGATTCATCGCATTGATGATCCAAAGGTCATGGTATTATCAAACCATTTAGACCATTTTAATACATAACTAAAATTTTACATAATGCATTATTCTACACATTATTAGACAGGGGAATGATAGAAATTTCACAACTGTTAATGTCATAGAAGACATTTTATCTATCATTAAACTCGTCTCAAAGGACATTAAAATAGCTTAGAAGGCTTGTCACAAGAACGAGTTGAGATTCTAGTAATGATCTCAAAGTCAGTGATCTTTTTAAGGTCCGAACAAAGTTCATCGCCTTTTTGACAAGAAGTTTATAAATTGTACTTCCATTGTCATTTTTACACCTTTGCTTAAAGCATGCATCATAAATAGATGTCTTGGTGTATATATCACACTGATGTTTATTAGCCAAGATTCGCATTGATCTTATTGGCTTTATGTGGCTTGGATAAATCCAAGTACTTTTTGGAATTTTGTGTGGTTTCTCGCACCGCACAGCTAGGAATGTTAACATGTTTTCAGATGTTAACAGAGATTTATTATCTTAAAAAGGTTGTACCATCATAGCCAATTAATACATTAGATAGGTTATACCTCTAAGAGTTTCTTTGGCAGAACAATTAAAAATAAGGTGTAATAAAACACATAATTTAAAAACCAAGTAAAAATAAGCTTCATTACGACGAAACAAATACAATTGCCCTCAATGGGACTTAGGAAAAACAACACAAACTACCCACGCAGGGGCAAACAGAAAGGAAAATGAGTCCACGCAGGGACTTAATATGAAAACTAAAACAAATGTCCACGCAGGGACTTAATTCGAAAATTAAAACATGTGTCCACGCAGGGACATGATTACAATAACCAAGAAAACATCAATCCTCTACTTTTTCTTCCCTTTAATAAGGTTCGCAAGGCCCTTCATAAAGCTAGTATGTCTTTCCTTATTTTTCTTAGCCTTGTTTTCAACTTTATCCAGTCTTTCCAGGATTTCCTGGGTTTGCTGCTGTTGCTGAAGTTGCTGGGAAGGAGGCGGCTGGTAGGACGGGTACTGGTAACTCGGACCTGGAAACACCGTTGGATGCATAGAAGGGTAAGTAGAAGGATAGAGGTGATGGTACTGAGCAGTAGTAAGATATGGATCTTGAGATGCATAATCCGAGGGGTATCCCGTTGGGTTCTCAAAAGGATTGTACCCGGAAGGATCTGGGTACGTCGGGATCGGGTTATCAAATCCCACCGGCGGCAGAGATGGTGCAAAAGAAGCTTGCGGAGGATTAGCCTCCGGTGCCACATTTGAGGGTCCACCCAACTGGGGGTCCTCTGGAATAGGGGGATAGGAACTCGAACCACGAGGAGAACTAAAACGGGGTCCTCCTCTAACGGACATGCGGGCGTTCCTCCTTTGCCTAGGAGGCTCGGGAGGTGGCGGTGGCTGCTGCGGTGGCTCCTCTATCGGGAGTGGTGGTGGTGAGACAGCTTGAAGTTGAGGATCGTCCAAAGGTGGTTGGGCTGGAGAGCTATGGTAAGATGGGGTAAAGAACCAGTCGTAGGTAGCCATCCTCTCCTGAAATGAGTCAGGTCCACTGTATGGTGATCCTTGAAACGGAGACCCACTAGATATACTAATAGGGTGACCCGGGGTTCCTGTTTGCATTTCCGGATCGGGGTCATCATCTGTCTCCATTTCCTGAGAGAAATGATCCTCAGGGCCCAATAGGTTATAACCAAGAAAGTCATTGACATAATCGGCGGGGTTGAACTGTCCTGGAGAGTATAGAGACTTAGAATGGTGAAAAGAGTGGGATTGTAACGAATGATGCGAATGGTAGGATTCTTGAGAGTGGTGAGATTGTTGGGAGTGATGCGACTGTTGAGGTTCAATAGGAGTAAGTAGTCCAAAGGACGGGTGAAAAGAAGGTGATGAGCTTAGCGAGGCAGAATGCCTTGCTGGCTCAATTGGTTGACCCCACAAGTCACGTGAATCAGAAGAGGAGAAAGACGCCGAGGGAGTGCGCCTATGGGACGGTCCTGCTGAAGGTGGTCCTCCACGCATAGGACCCTTGCCACGTCCTCGAACTCTTGGAGGCATAATGACTATTCCTGCTTAAACAAGAAAACAAAATAAAACAAAACATAAAAACAACGAAAGAAAGTAAAGATGCATCCTAGGTCATTTGCCTAGACTCGAGAGTCTAAGGAATGTGCTTATTGTGTCATTGAGATTAAACACAAAAGGTTAGTGTTTAATTCACTCAATGTTGGCTCTGATACTAAATGTCACACCCCAATATTCCACGTATTACCGGTGGGCCCGGTGGGGAGTATCGTGACGTAGTAGATATCATCATTGTCAACACACACACAATATTATAGCACAGCGGAAGGCTGGGAAATTAACTATTACAAACCATACTGTCTGTATGTTTGAGTATATGAATATTACAGACGGGAATGTAATAAGATCCACAGGCGGATCATAAAGTACAAAGAAAAACAAAAGCTACAGACTCCGGGTATCTAATGGATTTGCAAGATCCTCTATGACACCCTACAGCTCCAGCCTATTACGAGAAGTACCTGTCAATCAATCTTTAGGAAAATACGTCAGTATACACTGGTAAATACAATTTAACTGACTCGTTTTGAAAACGTTTAAGAAAATTTGGTTTAGGTGCTCAAGGCACAAATCATTTATAACTTGGGACAATCTTCATTTCGATCTTGTATACAGCTTTACTTATTTGTCATACATGTGGGGCCGGTTTATAAGCCGGACATGATTAACTGACTCACCACTTAAAGAACCCACAAAGGAGTTATCCCCAACTTGTGGAAAATTTTAATATATAGCATTTGCATCTGTCGGGTGCATGCCTGCACCCCGTGCATAGGTCGTGGCCATTATTAACTTAAATGAGCCAAGGATATCCAGGACACGGTCGTTAACCCCCAAATGTTTATGTTATCAAATAATACGGATTAAAACGGGTTATGCGGATTTATTAAATCACAATCCGACTAAATAATCCCATACCCGACCAAGCGGTATTAATATACCGTATCCCAAGCCCGTATAGGGAAAATAAGTTAAAAGTATTTACCTGATGTAGCAGTAATTTCCTAAGTTTCTTGATAGGGCACTTTCTACTGGAAGCTATAAATCTGTATAGAAGGTTTAATTTATCTATTAGGATGCTAACGGGTCGTTATACAGTCAAAGACTTAGACCGGCTAGCTAGAAGGAAACCTTACGGTTCTAACGCTAGATCAAGCGGAGACCGGAATAGAATGTGATTTAGACCCAACAAGTTTGAATACTTGTATAATATGGGTAAACTAAATACATTCTGAAAAATGAGAATTAGATAATAAGGTTTAGCACGTTTCGGCTATTTTACGTAAATTAGTCACGTAACCGATCCGAACGCATAATTGCGTAACGGGTAACCAAATGAATTATATGCAGGTCTTAATTATAATTATGCTCAAAGTATATCAATATATCAGCAATATATTAATATTTATGCCCAAAAGCAATTTAAACCAAAACAAGTCCCATAAGGGTATTTTGGTAATTTTTACATAGGCTTTTAAAGGTTAAAAATAGGTTTCTGAGTTTAAAACATTAGCTTACTGTAATATTATGTATATTAGTTTAAAAACATCAGTAGGTTATGAGTTTTATATGATAGATATAGTCTTGACCCATACTAGGTGCTAAAAATGCTAAATATGCGATTTAAAGGGCTAATATGGTAAAAATAGGAAATCTAGTATTTTTGGTCAGTTTATAAGGTTCAAAATAACTCATTTATCATTTAGGATCAGTAGCAAAAAGTTTGGCTTCAAAAAGTTATGTAAAACTCATTTTATACGTGCAAAGGGAATAATCGGTAATTACCGAAACTAGGCTATAATCTTATATTAAGTTCAGCTTAAAAATAAATAAAAATCTTTAGAAATCCCAAAATATTATTTAACATCAGTAGGTTATGAGTTTGGTGTTAAAAATCGGGTTTAGATGGGCCTTATGCTAGTTACGCTTTATAATTACTAAGAAGACCCTTAATTACGCTATTGAGCATAACTCTCATTCTAAACCTCAAACTGATGTCAAATTTTCGGGACATGACTAAATATCAGTAATAAAGGTTTTAGTTCATTCATATTGCTAAAAATCTTGTTTTTATGCAAAAAGGGCATTTTAGGCATTTATGAGCATAATTACGATCAAGAGTATAAAGTACAAACGATTAGGCGCCAAGCAATATAACTCCAGAGGTTATACTACAATGCAATGTGGTCCTAATGGAAGCTTAAAACATGGAAGAAATAAGTTTGAATGGGTCAGAACTGAAAGTCTTAGCAAAAGTCAAGCTTTTGCGACTTTCGGTTATAATCTGCCCTTAGAGGATTAATTGTCGGATTAGGACTGTTAAAACATGTTTATATATTCATTACCGAGTCATTAAAATGTTATATTATAATTTAGAACCTTTGGTTTGTTAATTTTAATCAATTTAGTTAATTCTGTCCAGTTTGACTTTTTGTCAAACTACTTTGACCCGACAATTAACCAGTCAAACGAGATAATTAGGAGACACCCTTTCAGGGGTTAATCACCTATACTAAGGTGGTTTCATAACCACTTTCAATTTGATCAGTGGTTAAGCCACATGTAAACAAAACGAAAGTCAAACTGATTATACACTAAGTTTGACTTTTAAGCAATTAAACTAATTAATCTACTTAGAGGAGTAATTAGAAGCTTACTAAAGGTCCAGGCTATCTTTTCTACACTTGATAGTCTTCTCCAAGTCCTTGAGAGCTCCAGAGTTCAGTAAATTTGATTGTTGTAAAGATGTGAGTTTTTGAAACTTCATATCAAGGGCTATTTATACTAATTTATGGACTCTTAGATCTTGCCCAGCTGTTATGGATGGCCCTAGGATCACCCCAGGTGTCCTAGTGGTTTATTTTTACCGTCCATTAATCTCTGGTATTGAATTTTACATGTTTAAGTCGGTTAAACAGCTTAACTCACACCTGTCCAAACATTCTGCCCAGCGACGTCCTTACGGACCGTAGAGGATCTCTCTTACGGTCCGTAACCAATGCTTACGGACCGTATATCTAATTGTTTTACGGTCCGTAACCGAACCTGAAACTCATCGCCCAGATACACCTTTGCGGACCGTAAGCCTAGGGCTATACGGTCCGTATCCGATGACCAGAGGACAAAAATTTTACAACTTTTATACCTTTCACCATGCACTTCAATGACCGAATCTTGACCCCATAATCCTGTGCAATAGTCCAAATGACCAGTTCTGAATGCCCAATATAATACCATGCAAATGTGTTTCCTTGGATTTGAAGGAGTTGTCCTAACATGGAGTTTTGTCGACTCTTTGAATGAATTACAACACTCTTGAATTATACCTTACTATTAATATCTGAGTTTAACCTTCTTAATAACTTTTTATCAATGTTTAAGTCAGAAAGTTAAGATTGGCATGTTGTTATCATAAGTCCTTTCGAAACATAATTTCTCAGTTTGTCAAATTTAGTCCTTTAACTAGATCTTTCACATCACCGAGGCTTTATGATACGTGTCCATGAATAATTGGACGTGTTTTTACGTGGTGTTACACTAAACCCACGGTATGAGCCTGGAGCTCTGATACCAATTGTTGGGTTTCAAAGCTTCAAAACACAAAAATACACAAAGATAAACTCACGAATAGGAAACTTATTTTACTGCTTCAAACCCACACCTTTCATTGATTGGAAATTTACATTAAATAGACCTCTAAACAAACTAACTATGTAACAAATTATCTCCTAAGACTCCTATATTTATGCCACGTTTTCTTGACCCACTAAACTTACCCACGACTAATTAAAAATACAATTAACATGTGACTCAATAAACAAACTTCCTGCTGACCCATATCCATTTTCGACCCGTATCCATGACCCGCTTTGAACCCGTCAAGATTAACCAACACATCTATAATTGGTTCACACTCCTCATAAAAGACCACTTCCTGCCATGATAAAATCATCAGAACCATTTTTAACAATCAATTACAACCAGCAAGTTTATATATAAAAATAATAAAGTATCTTAACCATGAATTAACTGTTTACCTCCGCATCTTGCATTCCTTTCTCTATATCCACAGTTATAAAGTACCCGAAGTGCAACTTTCTTAAAGTTATTCATAGCTTTAAACTGTTTTAGCCTTCCAAGGACCGCGTTATCAAGTGGTGTATCGGGTGCTTCTCCATATTCTTTAATCCACGGATGCACCGATAAACATAGAAAAACGACATTGAAGATAACATTTATCAAAGCATTGGTATTTAACAGGGTTCCCTCATTACATAATATGCATACTGTACCATTTTTATTTTTCAATTACTATATAAATTTCCATTTCAGATTAGTACTTACAAAGAACTTGATGAGCTGTTAACCTTTGCTTGGGATTTGAAGTCAACATCTTCTTTACAAGATCTTTGGCCTGATGAGATATGGAAGGCCACGGATCACTCGTGAAATCGGCGTGCCCTTTCAAGATTGCATTGAATATCCTGTGCTCAGGTTCTGTATCACCACATGTATTTCTTATTAGTTCACTGAATTATTAATCTTTCTAGGCTTAATGAATCAAGAAACCATGAAAATTATCACCTGCCCAGAAAGGCGGAACTCCCCTCAGAAGAATATGTAGCATGACCCCAATACTCCATATATCAACTTTTGGTCCGTATTTTCTCTTCAAGACTTCGGGTGCAATATAATAGGCACTTCCCACAATATCTTTGATAGCTGATTAGTTTCACACATGAATAACTTAACAAAGATATTAGTTTGTATAATATGTGGATGCTGGATCAACAAACAAATGGGTATTTTTTTTCATACAACAAGGATACTTGATTCGCATAAACTATAAATTATTGCAAACTGCTATAAGCACCATGAATTGACCTCAAACATAAACTAAACAAATTATATGAAAGTGCAGCTATTGACTGACCAACTCCAAAGTCCATATCATGTATTGCTCTAAACCATAAGTTACTGCATATACCCTCTATTGATTGTTTCGCCCTTTGCTTAAAAAACAAAAGTTATTGCATATACCCATCACATTAACTCTAACTAAACTTAATAAAAACGTATTAAAAACAAACTGACGGCTGAATATAATCAGCTACTTTGACCCGTTCAAATTATCCAACCCGTACCGATGACCCGATCAAGATTATTCCTAACAGAGCCGACCCTGAATAAAGTACGATTACAAGTATTTCACTACAAGAAATATCCATTAGCCATCTATTTGACTCCCCAATTTCCATAAACCTACCCATATACATGCAGTTCAACACAAAATTGAAAAAAATAAACTACAAACATATATGTATAAATACAGTTCAACACAAAATAAAAATAACAAACCTACAAATATACATGCTTATACATACTGTACTACACAAAATTAGTAAATAAAAAGAGAAATTGAAAAGAACGAACCGGAGGTGATCGAATGTCAGTGAAGGTGACCGGATTTCAGTAGAGGTGGCCGGATTTCAGTAGAGTTGACCGGATTTCAGCGGAGATGACCGGAAGTGGTTGCATTTTAGTGGAGGTGACCTACAAAAACTACACAAAATCAAGAAATATAAATATATAACTAAAATAAACAACAATATAAAGAACCCTAACCGTGTATGTCGCCGGAGGTGGTCGGATTTCAGTGGGCGTTACCGGAGGTGCTTGGAATTGAGTGGAGTTGGCCGGAATCTTGGGTGATTTGAGTGGGGTGGACGAAGCACAGCTTGGAACGGGCTCACAGACACCGAAAGCCCCGCATTACGGCTGGCGGAGACTGGCGGATCGATGGTGAAGGGGTATAGTAGGATAGAATGGAGGGAAAGGGAGGGATGAAGGGTTTTGTCCACTTAGCAGCGACAATTATCAGACATTACCCTGATCGTTGGATCAGATCTTCATCCAACGGCCAATAAATGCTCAGTAACCCTTGACCCGGATCGAACCCTTTAGCGGCGACACATATGAAGTCGCCGCTAATACTGTCGCCACTAATACTGATTATTCTTGTAGTGTTGACCCAGTCGTCTGCAACAAACACCTTGCTGCGTGGTTGATCCAATTCCCCAGTTTGCAGAAACCCTCCAGTGACGACATGATGTTATTAATTTTGTTTGGCATTACGTCAAACAACTTCACTGCGTTCTTCCATTCACCAATCTTCATGTCCTTCACCACCCTAATCACTTCGCTATAGGGCCTGTATGGATGTCCAAGATCAGACCACACACAGCAGCCCTCTGTGACCTTTTATTTTGTTGGTTTTTTATATCATAACTATTGTTTGTTGATTCTGTTGATTTCTTGATGGTTGCAGGACACGAGTCATGTGGTTTGTATCTGTGATGGATGTGGGTTGCCTTTTCCAAACACACACCCAACTATTAAACACTAGTGAGCCCACAATATCTGTGGAACCATGGAAGGTTAAATTGATATGATAAAAACAATAGTTGAATAGTTCAGGGTTTTAATTGTAATAGTTCTATTAGTTTGAGGACCTGTTTGTAACAGTTCGAGAGTTATGGACTGATATTGTAATAATTCTGTTAACAGTTGAAGTTCGTTAATAAAAGTAGTTAAGCGGGTCATAACTGATCCAGCTTGGTTTTGAGATAATTCCTCTCTCTCTTAGTTTTTCCCTCTCTAAAAATTGAGCTCCATCATTGGTATCAGAGCTTGTTCCGATCAAGCTCCAGTGACCTGTTTCATTACAATCATCTCCATTAACATCCGTTCAATTCACTTCTGTGGATCGACCATCGTATCGGTTGATTCACCTTCATTTTAGTCCGATTCAATTCCGATTCATTGGAATCGATTGTTCCGATTTCAATCTTCTGTAATACGTTGTCAATGGCGAACACTCGACAACAAGAAATGGAAAAACTCGAAAAAACTCTGAAAGAACATGCACAATTGATTCAGAATTCTCATACAATTCAAGAAGACAATCAAGCTGCGATTGCTCAATTGAATCTTTAATTGCAATCAATGTTCGAGAATCAAATTGCAGAATCCCAAGGTAGGCCAAATTTTGGGGGAAATTTAGGTCAAGATCAACGATTAGTCAAATTAGGTCGTTTGGATTTTCCCAAATTTAATGGTGAAGATGTAGATGGGTGGATCTATAGGTGTAATCATTTTTTTCTCAGTAGATAAAACACCAGATCAAATGAAGGTGCAATATGCAATAGTCAATCTTGAAGGTATTGCTCTCAAATGGCACCAAGGGTACATCGCAAGTCAAAATCGTCCAATAGAGTTGATTCCTTGGGATGATTATGTTAGATCTATCACAGCAAGATTCTCTGAACATTTGTGGGAAGATGCAATGGAAGAAATAAAAAATTTACATCAAACTGGAACCCTAGAAGAATATTGTAATGCTTTTGATCATTTGATGACAAAAGTGGTGTTATCAGAAGAATATGCTGCCAGCTTGTTTGTGGGAGGGTTAAAACCTGAGATAAGATGTTTGGTAAAGGTTTTCAGACCAAGAACGTTGAGAGAAGCTTATACTATGGCCAAACAACAAGATAATGTTCATTCCACATTATTTGGAGGGAGAGAAATCAGAAAATATCAAGGGTACAGTGGATCTGCCTCAAGTTCTTCTTCTGGTAACCAACTATAATTCCAAACCTTCTACTGTAAGTGCTCCAACTCTACCCTTATTACCAACACCACAAAATAAACCATTGAAAACTGTTAGAAGGCTGACTACTAAAGAGGCTAATGAAAAAAGAGCAAAGGGTGAGTGTTTCTTTTGTCCTGAAAAATATTCAGCCACTCATAAATGCAAGAATAGACAACTATTTGTGATAGAAATTATGGATGATGAATCTGTTGAAATTGAGGTGGAAGAATTAGAACATAATGATCCATTAGAAAATGACATAATGCTGCCTCATATCTCTATTCATGCGATGTGTGGAATTCCTTCTTATTCCACCATGAAAGTAATAGGGTATATTGGTACTAGGAAACTGCATATTCTCATAGATTCTGGGTCTACCCATAATTTCATTAATGAAAAATTAGCAGACAAGCTACAGTGTTTAACATGTGAAGTACCAGCTATGAGAGTGGCTGTGGCTAATGGTAAATCTTTGGGCTGTGAAAGGGTTTGTAACGGGTTCAAATCGTTAATGCAAGGGAAATGATTTGAGGCTGATATGCATTTGATTTCTTTAGAGAATTATGATGTAGTGTTAGGAATAGAATGGTTATCTTCTCTAGGGGACATTGTTTGGAATTTTCAGAATTTAACCATGGAATTTCAAATGGATGGGGTGAAACATGCCTTAAAAGGGATTAATTCTAACAGGGTTAATCTATGTTCAGTAGAGAAAATGGATCAAATCTTAGATCACCCTGGTCAACTGATGGAATCGCAGATGTTTAATCTTCAACTCATGGCTGTTGATGGTCAGATAATCCATAGTTCCAGCATAACACGAGAAATTGTTGATTCTGAAATTGATAAACTTTTAGGACAATTCCAAGATGTATTTGAAGAACCAAAAACCTTACCATCATCCAGAAATTGTGACCACAAAATATTGTTGCATGATGAAAGTAAAACCATTAACCTCCACTACTAGAAAAGTAGCCATTTTGCTACCAAATTTTCCTACGGAAAAAAATGTGTCACAAATTTTTACAAAATTGTGACGCATTTATGACAACAAAAAAAACCCAAACTTTTGTAACAAATTTGCTACACAATAGTGACAAAAACAAAAATATAATCATTTTGTCACAATTTCGTTACAAATTTGTTGGATTTGTTTTGGAAATTATTGACTAATTAGTTAGTTTATCATTATTATATACATATTACTACTTTATGACGCATTTCCTACAAAAACCTATTAACTCGTGTCATTAAGTAGGAAATGCGTTACAATTCGTGACACATTTATGACAAACAACCTTCAATCCATTAGTTAGTTTTAAACCATTCAATGCCCAACTTTATTAAATTTATTCAAAAGTCCAATCCATCGAAGCCTCGCATCCATCTTAGCACATTTTAGTATACACTCTCAAAACCCCAAAACCCATTGATGAAATTGACAAAAAGATATTAATGTTGTATATTTTTTAAGTTGGTATATATTTTTATACATCCAAAAGTTAAAAAAAAAAAACCTAATTTGTTAAAACGTTTGTTGGCCTCACCAAAATCATCTGTATGTTTTATCATTAATCTTTAATTAACTAACAACAAAAAATAAATTTTTTATTAATTATTAATTACTATTATCACCAATTGATTTATGCAGGTCTTCAATTGTATGAAAGATGCTTCACCCAATTGTGGTATTTTAATCATATTAAATTATTAAAGTATTACTTTTATATATTTTAAAGATTTTAAGTATTACTATTATCGTTGTGGTAATAAACATAGTTGCATCTATACCAAACAAGTATTATCTGAAACGATACGTAACAAAGCTCATACCATCGGTGCCCTAATTTTGAATCGATACGTATGAAACAGAGTCTATCCGTCTGCGATTGAACAACAACCAAATTCCGTCCGGAGATTGGAGCTATAAATCGACTGAATCTATCTCGATTGGAGCTAGAAGTCAATTGAATCTGTTTCGATTGGAATTATGCGATTGAAAACCTAGATTTGAACACCGAATCTCATAAGGTACGTAATGAGTTTAAACTCTATTTTTTCGGATCTTATATAGATTTGAACATTCATACAGGAGCTGAAATGAATCTGATTTTGTTTTTCAATCTATTGGATTAAAGAATACTGAATATTTGGAGAATAATTGAAGATTAAGTTCTATTGGAAGGAATCATTTATGAAGAAATCAGAATCGTTAACGGAGATTATGTCCATCGGTTTCTCTCTTTTCATCTATAACATCAGGTTTCGATTTTCTCTTCAACTTGCGATTTGATGCTCGTATTGAATTATCTTTCTCGTAATTGTGCTAAGTTAGATGTAATTGCCGACAGGTTTGATTAGTGATTCTGTTTGTGTGTACTACTTATTGATTATAAACTGTTGTTACATCTGCTGTTGATAATATTGATTAAATTTTATGTGATTTGCTATAATGTTGATGAATTTTGTGATGTTTTTGAACTTAATCACATAAGATTTGTGTGTGTCTTAGTTTATTTCGTCATGATATCATACTCTACACATTGAATTGTTGTGTTGTTAGTTTATACCATCATGATATTATACTCTCCACGCGTTTAGTTGAACAAGTGATGTGGTTGATTAGATTATGGACTAGATGGTGCTTGTTCAGAATAATGCAACATGTTATATATATAGCTTCAAAGATATTTTATTCTTTAATTGGACTTGTCATATTTAATACTATATGTTTCATTTATCGGCCGAAATCAATTCAAACTAGTGGAAGTGGTTGTTTATTCAATATGTCTAGTTCTAGCTGCAAGTCTGCAACACTAGATTGGTTGATATTGGTTTTGCAGGAAGGTCGGAGTAGTTAAAGGCGCACACAAGTCGCTAAGGACTCCGGGGACAACACAATAATACTTTATGTGGTTTTGCACAATATGCCTAGGCCTTACCTTGCCTGGGCTCCTAGGTGCGCACCTTGTGTTTTTTTTACAGCTATGGGTTACCTTTAGGAATGCAGAGAATGAGAACTGTAGTAGGCACAAGGAGATCATAACATAACGTAGATGATCGGCTTAGCTCACCTCTAATGTATCCTATCACAGAATAATCAACCTCTACTATGAACTATAAGCCATAAAATATTTCTTTAATTTCCAGGAAACATATGATAGAAATCTTACAGCATTCAATATCCTGAGACTAATCAATATCCTACGACAAAATAATTACTAGAAGTTGGTAAATGAAATGGATAATTGCAAAAAATATAGATTAAAAAATGGTAATATTTTGTATAAGTAGTATATTTATAATTTTTTTATTTGTATTTTTATTTTAATGAGTTTGTTTCACATTCTATGGTATTTAGGTTTGCAGGAGTACTTCCATGAGAAAGACTTTTTGAATCATCAAGAAGTATTTGGAATCTTCTTCCATAGCTAAAAAAGTAGAATGGTCCTTTCAAAACGTGGTCAGTAACTTGATTTACATAGTTCTTTTAGCGGCAACCACATGTGTACTGTTTATCTGAATGAGATTTTTTTTTGCGTATTGTAGCTAGAGGTGTACAAAAGACAGTTTTAAAACGGAAACCGTTTCTTTTTAAAAAGCGGTTCCAACCCAAACCGAACCGTCAGTTAGTACACTGGTTAGGGATCTTGATCTTCGAAACCGGTTTTAAAAAACCGGTTATAAACCGAACCGAACCGGTTATACCAATTTGGGTTCTCATCTTGAAAAACCGGTTATAGAACCTAACCGGTTTTTTTTTTAAAACGGTTTTTTCCCCACACAACAATAACCGGTTTGGTTGAAAACCGGACCGGTTTAAAAAAAAAAAAAACTGATTTGTCCAACCTCTAATTGTAGCTGGGAAGTATGCTTGACTTCTAAGGTTAATTCCAACAACAGAATCCCATTTTATTGTCCAAGAGTTGAACATAGAGCTCAACAATCTTCATACCTTGAGCGAAGGTAGCACTTATTATTATTATTTTAATACATCTTAAATCATTTTTTAGCCATATTTATTCATTTGCATTTGTGATTACTCTCACTCTATGAATTTATGTTCTCTAAAGGTGTTTCTAATGCTACCCCTATGTACAACAAAAGTGTATTAGAGAACATGTTTATGGGACATGGTGCAGAATTTGTTAAAATGGCTTTCTTAGGATGAAGGCCTTACAGGAGGCTTTAGTTTTGCTTAAGGTATGATATTGTTAAAGAAATTTATGTTTATTATATTGATTTAGGTATGGGCTCGACAAAGAACTTCTTTGAACATTTATGGTTCTGTGAATGGGTACCTTATATCTCAATCCTAATGGCTTACCTTGCATCAGAATTTTGTAAAGCTCGTCTTAACAACGCAATGACAGTAATGCATATCTTTCGTATCACATTGGGCTTTATTCTCTAATTGAAAGGGGGTGGGGGTACTTGGAGCGACGTATGATCTTCATGGGTCAGACATCACTACTGAGGTTTCTGATGATCCAGAGATATGGGCTCATGTGTGGCAGGAGGTAGCAGGGACAGGGTATATGAGCCAGTGGGAGTAATCAGTGTTGAATCTCATTTGGACAAATTTGTTAGTTGTGTGGTGAATTTAAAACAGGTTTTATAATTTTTTTGGTGATTTTTTTTGCATTATTTAGTAGAATGGGATCTGTCTTTTCTTTTAGCTTTTTTTATTTATTTTTATTTTTTTTATTTTAAATGTTCCGTCACAAATTCGTCACAAAAAATAAAGATGTTTTGTTGCAAATGTGTTGCATTAACTAAAACAAAACAATTAAGAAATGCGTAGGAAATGCGTTGCAAACTTTGTAACACAATATCTTCGTAGGAATTGCGTTAAAATTTGTGTAGTAAATGCGTAGTAATTAGTTTCCGACGAGGCTTTTTCCAACATTAAGGTTTTGTTGCAAATGCGTAGCAAATCTGAGTTTGATACGCATTTGTGACGGAAAAGCTTGTTAGAAAATGCCAAATTTCTAGTAGTGCTCAAACCATATAGATATCAGTCAGTTCAAAAGATGTGATTGAGAAAATGACAAATGAGATGTTAGAAGCAGGAATTATAAGGAATAGCACAAGTTCTTTTGCTGCCCCTATAGTTTTGGTAAAAAATAAAGATGGTTCTTGGAGGATGTGTGTGGATTATAGACAACTCAATGATGCTACAATCAAGAATAGCTTCCCTATTCCTTTGATTGATGAGTTGTTAGAAGAGTTACAAGGGGCAATAGTGTTTTCGAAGTTGGATCTAAGATCTGGGTATCATCAAGTGAAAATGTTCGAAAAGGATACTCATAAAACGGCTTTCAGAACACATCAGGGGTTGTTTGAGTTTTTAGTGATGCCATTTGGCTTAACCAATGCGCCAGCAACATTTCAATCATTAATGAATCAGATTTTTAAACAGTTCATGAGGAAATTTGTGTTAGTATTTTTTGACGACATTTTGGTGTACAGTAAGGATTTAAATCAGCATATTGATCATTTGAAGTCTGTTCTGCAAGTTTTAAGACAACAAAAGCTGTATGCAAAGAAGTCAAAATGTTCATTTGCGGGCCAGCAGATTGAATATTTGGGACACATTATCAGTAAGAAAGGAGTTGTTACTGATCCTCACAAAATAGAAGCCGTAGCTAATTGGTCTGTTCCTACAACAGTCAAACAACTAAGAGGATTCCTGGGGTTGGCAGGGTATGATAGGAAATTTATAAGATCATTTGGAATAATAGCTAAACCATTAACCGAGTTACTTAAAAAAGAAGCTTTTTTATGGAATGAGTCTGCTCAGCAATCTTTTGAACAATTGAAAGCTGCATTGTGTGAGGCTCCAGTATTGGCTTTACCTGATCTTAGCAA
This sequence comes from Helianthus annuus, assembly GCF_002127325.2. NCBI lineage: Eukaryota > Viridiplantae > Streptophyta > Magnoliopsida > Asterales > Asteraceae > Helianthus > Helianthus annuus. Next base: position 186,001,597 of record NC_035443.2, on the reverse strand, counting down.
AATATTTGTTGTTGAGACTGATGCTTCTTCCAAAGGGATTGGAGCTGTACTTCTACAAGAGGGACATCCTTTGGCTTTTTTCAGCAAGGCTTTATCATCCAGGCAGATTGCATTATCAGTCTATGAGAAGGAACTTTTGGCCATTATAATGGCTGTTAAACCGTGGCATTACTACTTAGTGTCAAAGCCTTTTGTCATCAGAACTGATCAAAAAAGCTTAAAGCATTTGTTAACTCAAAAGATTACAACTCCCTTACAACACTCTTGGTTATCAAAACTAATGGGTTACAAATATGAAATTCATTACAAGAAGGGAATAGAGAATGTTACGGCTGATGCTTTATCCAGGGTAGAAAGTGCCACTATCTTTAATCTAGTCTTATCTACTTTTGATCCTCTATTGTTGAGCAGGATCAAAGACAGTTGGAGTCAAGATAGTGTTATCCAAGCTGTAATTCAAAAACTCATCAAGGGTGAAACAGTGCATCATTATAGTTGGGACCAACAATTATTAAAGAGGAAGCAGAAATTGGTAGTTGGTTATGATCAGCAGCTGAGACAAGAGCTGATTAAAGTGTGTCATGCAACTGCAATGGGCGGCCACTCGGGTGTACATGCAACTCATCAAAGATTAAAGGGTATGTTCTATTGGAAGGGTCAGGTGAAACAGATTAAACAATTTGTGAGAGCTTGCTCCATTTGTCAACAGGCTAAACACGAAACTGTAGCTTACCCTGGTTTAATTCAGCCATTACCTGTACCTACTGCAGTATGGTCCGATATTAGTATGGATTTTATCACCGGATTGCCCAAGTCTCAAGGAAAGGAAGTCATTTTTGTAGTGGTGGATCGGTTGACTAAATATGCTCACTTTATAGCATTAAGTCACTCATTCACTGCTGCAAATGTAGCTCAAGCATTTCTGGATAATGTGTATAAACTGCATGGCTGGCCATCTTCGATTGTTTCTGATAGAGATACCATTTTTTTGAGTAATTTTTGGAAAGAATTTACTAAGCTGCAAGGAATAACAATGGCTTTATCTACTGCATACCACCCTCAAAGTGATGGTCAAACAGAGGTGATCAATAGGTGTTTGGAAGGATACCTCAGATGTATGGCAATGCACAGGCCTACTTCTTGGGTCAAATGGTTATCTCTGGCCGAATTTTGGTATAATACCAACTTTCACACTTCTATCAAAACTACCCCTTTTCAGGCTCTCTATGGTTATGCTCCTCCAATTCATGTTCCTTACATACATAGGGAGTCTATGGTTGAAGTGGTGGATGAATTCATGATGGCAAGAGAACAAACTGTTAAATTGCTAAGAGAAAATTTGTTGAAAGCTCAAAACAGGATGATTCAAATGGCTAATAAGCACAGAAGTGAAAGACAATTTGAAGTTGGAAGTTGGGTGTATCTTAAACTACATAATTATGTTCAAAGTTCAGTCAGAAGCACTTCTTACAGCAAATTGTCTCCTAAATATTATGGTCCTTATTTGGTTTTGGAGAAGGTTGGTAGTGTTGCTTACAACTTAGATATGCCCCCTGAAGCCAACATACATCCTACATTTCATGTTTCATTATTAAAAAAAGCTGAAGGTCCACCTACTACACTCATTCCTTTACCAACTGCTCCAAGATTTTCATTGTTACCAGCTGTCGTATTGGATAAAAGGGTTATAAGAAGGGGTAACAAGGCTGCAGCTCAGGTGTTGGTTCAATGGAAAAACAAACCACTTTCGGATGCTACTTGGGAATTCAAAGATGATCTTCAGCTCAGATTTCCAGATTTTCAAATGATTGATCCTTGAGGACAAAGATGCTTTAAAGGGGGAAGTATTGATATGATAAAAACAATAGTTGAATAGTTCAGGGTTTTAATTGTAATAGTTCTATTAGTTTGAGGACCTGTTTGTAACAGTTCGATAGTTATGGACTGATATTGTAATAATTCTGTTAACAGTTGAAGTTCGTTAATAAAAGTAGTTAAGCGGGTCATAACTGATCCAGCTTGGTTTTGAGATAATTCCTCTCTCTCTTAGTTTTTCTCTCTCTAAAAATTGAGCTCCATCATAAATTGACCAGTTTAGAATTAATTTTAGATGAATTCCTGTTTTTTTTTTTTTTTTTAAAAAAAAGGTCTTGGGGTGTTGCAAATTTTGTGAAATTTGTTGTCTGTAAGATCCCAAGATGACAAGTCAAGATGATCTGGTCCATGTGAGAAGAGGCTAAACATTAATAGAGGCAGGGGAGGATAGGGGTCTTGAAACTCAAAACCTGTGAAAGTTAATGATTCAGTATTTACCAAAACGAACCGTGAAGTTTCCGCATATGCCGGTGGATAGCATGATGGTGTTAAGCAGGAAAACTTTGATCATTTAGTTTATAAATAAGGCAATATATAGATCATTTCTGATTGTGAACGTGTTTCCGAAGTGTTGAAGAATCAAGACTGAAAAGTTTGAATTGGATCATGGAATTGCTCAGGGGGTGTGAGTGAAGATATCAAGCATGAAAAGTGATCAAACCCTTTCAGTTTTAAATGAAAATGTGGATCTTGGTGCACCAAGTGAACAGATTCGTGAAGTTGTCAAGGAACCTGTTGCAGTTTCGACCGAAAAAAAGGATCTTGAAGCACCCGAATTAGAGAAAAGGCTCAAGAGAACATGTTCGAAGAAGCTGTGACGAACATGTTGCAGTGTTGATTGAAAAGGAGGATCTTGGGGGATCCCAGATTGAGAAACACAATCAATCGATCACACCCATGAAGTTGTAGGAAAGCCTGAACGAACCTAACACAGTTTTGACTGAAAAAAGAGGATTTTGGTGCATCCGAATCCACTATTGAAGAAGCTGATTCGGTTTTGAATGAAAAGGAGGATCTTGGTGCACACAAGTTGGAAAAAATGCTCAAAACATCAAGTTATACAACAAAAAGTCAACAACGGCCATAATCTTGTTTATATGTATATGTTTGTTTCAGTGCTCACTATAGCTTCAACTGATGGCGAAACTTTATAATTGACAAAAAAAAAGTCAAAAGTCAACTGTGTGAAGTCAAATGTAGCAACATCTGACATTTTCTAGCCTACATCATTTATGACACCAGTGGCACCAAAAAGAAAAGATAACAAAAGTCAACTGTGAGAAAGTCTCACTGGGATTGGAAGCGGGAGCCTTTGACTGTTGTGGAAGTGGATCAGTTTGGCCAGTTCAACACTGTTTTGGGATCTGTTTTACATACCAATAATAAGGACCGCTGGGTGTGGGAAAGGGCTTCAGATGGTATGTTCTCGGTTTCGTCGTGCAGAGATTTGATGTGCAGGTTTTCGGTCTCGTTTGCCCCCTTCGATTGGGTTAAATGGGCCCCGAAGAAAGTCAACATATTTGCATGGCGGGCTGAACAAAACCGATTGGCGACACTTAAGGGTTTGCAAAGACGTAATGTTCATTGCGGCTCGACGTTATGCAGATTTTGCGGTGAAGCGGAGGAAGACGCGGACCATCTTTTGGTATCTTGCTACGTTGCTACAGTGGTGAGACATAAGGTGTGCACCTGGTGCAAGGTCCCTTGGAATCCAATTTCTAATGTAAGGGATCTGCCGATCTGCTCAATTTATACAAGGCCGGCGATGTTTCGGGTCACAAAAGTAGTCTGCTAAGACTGATTTTTATAGCGTCATGTTGGGCGATATGGAAAACACGTAATGAGTTAATATTCTCAGGCAAGCGGGCATCAATCGATCGGATTTTCGGGAAAACGCAGGCGATGCCAATTATGTGGATGTAGCACATGGCGAAAGAACAAGGCTTAAGCCGGGCAAATTGGTGTCTATTTAACTTGCAAAATTTAGATGTATAGTGCATGTGATGTAATGGGTGTTCTGCAACTTTGTGCTAGCACCTTGCTTGTGCAATTTTGTATGTACATTTCTAAGTTCCTAAAATCACTTGCACAGAAAATCAAGAATTTTACATTTTGCAGACATAGAACAGGTTCGAAACAAAACAATCGATACTTCATATCTCATTGAAGTGGGTTTCATTCAAGCATTTCATCAAACAGATGGTGTGCATAGCAGATTATCACTTTGACATAATCAATATGGAAGAACCCATGCCATTTAAACACAAAATCCACAAAAGCTAATCTAGTCATCTGAACAAAAGATAAAAGAATGTTAGAAAAATAGAGCATTTGAAGTCATAGGCATCAATCAGGACCAAAAAGACACTAATGCATCAAGGCCTCGCAATGCTTGAAATAAAGGATCCCAATTTTTTAACAAATTAGTGTATCTACATCAATGGTTCTCACAATTCTCGCTTATTGTGTTTTACCTGTGATTGATCACTAATTTTCAATTGTTATCACCTTGATGGGGGAAGAAGAAGGTGGTGAGGTGGAGGTGATGTGGAGGTGTGGGAAAGGGGACCATACCCCATAGCTGAGGAGAGAACCTTATTCACCAAAGTGGACTAAAGATACGTCGACTATTAGACAAGTAAGAATAGATAAATTATTTTCTGATTTCAACTGCGCAATTTGTATACATTTTGGATTGAACTTAAACAAAATAAGTGAATGTAAATGAAGTTGAGCATCAGTTGATCTTTGTCGCATAATGAATTATGCAGTTTTGCAATTAAAAAAAATCAAAGTTAACAGGCTTTGCAATAAAAAAAAATAAAGTTAACAGGCTAATAAGCATCACTGGCAATAATAATAATAAAAAAAAAATCAAAGTCAACAGGCTAATGAGCATCACCTGTAGTTAAACAATAATCTTCACTAACATTGTGTTTGCATCCAGTAATCAACAAGAGTAAAAGGAAGAAACGCGATAACATAGTTGTTCTGTATGGATATTGGATAGGGCTTGAAAATCGATTTGATTTCAAGGGAATTTTCATATTCTAGAAGTTGAATAAAAACCCACAAATGGATCCTGATGAAATTGAAAGCATGTGGATAAAATTAAATCAAGGAAAACGGACGGTCCTGTGAGGTGCGGTGACAGGTCAGAACGGGTTGGGGCCGCGATGAGTTCAGGTTGGAACCGGTTCTTTAAACTAAGGGGTTCTTTTGATTTGGGTTAGAACTGGCTTCTGACACGTTTTCAAGATAATTATACCAGGGGAAGCTGATTCAATGAAAATAAACCTTAAAAATCCCATTTTTTTTATTGTAGGTAAACACTGGTATTGCTTTTTATTCTCAGCTTTATGCTTTTATTAAATTAAAATTCATTATAGCTAAAGAAGCATCAACATGACATTCATTTATACAAACAAATTAAGTTATATGCAAAAAAAAAAAAAAAAAAAAAAAACAGTGCAACTCAATCCAACTTGCCTGTTTAAACCTATATGAAACAAGACCCGTATGAACACGAATCTGTTATTCAACCCACCCCACCTAATACACCAACCAAAAGTACCTGCAACTAAGCCTCCTTTTCATATACGTGCATTTGTTGATGAGATATTCAACCGATAAGGTGTAGCAGCCTTCCTGAGAGTCTTTACTTTCCTGAACTCACATATCAAGGTTGTCAGCAGCTTAAACGCCACATGATAAAATCATTTTAAATATTTATAACAAAGCAAACTTACAACAGTCAGATTCAGCTTAGTCATCGGTTTGGTCAAGTAACATCTTTTCCTTGTTACGTATTTCAGAATTTTCAGATTTGCCAGTCATGTTCATATCGTTCAATTCACTGGATAGCTCAACTACTTGTGTCTCAATTATGGAAACCTCCGAATTCAACTGGGGCAATGAGAAAGCCAAACAAAAATTAAAATCGAGATTAGAAAATGACAGAATAGGATTGGCAGCCCCAGGAAACTGTGTCTGGGCTTTTTAATTCAATTCGGATAATGGTATAAAAAGTTACCAGACATCATTTTTATTGTATTAAATGAACAGAAGTTAAAGCTTTGGTTTATGCATTAGACAAACATGGCTAGGTTACATGATAACTATGATCATTAACTTACTTGAAATTCCAATGCCTTCTCAAGTTCTACCAAAACTTTTTTTGTGGTCGGTCGTTTTTCTCTTTCAAGATGTAGGCATTGGTAGGCAATCTCTTGAAATGTAGTCAACGATTGCGGCACGATTTGTTCCCTGATTTGTTCGAACACCACCTCAGCATGCTTTCCTTCTTCAAAGTTGTTTTTTATGAAATACGGTAGATAGTGACCCTTATGTTTGTGGATTGCAAACGTTGATCTCCCGCACAAAATCTCAAATAAAACAACACCAAACGAGTAAATATCGGATTCTATGGTTAGGAATCCCGATTGTCTATAAAGTGGATCCACGTATCCTCTTGTGCCACACGCATGATCGATGATATAGTCTGTTTCCTGATTTATTGAACATATTAGCGAAAGCCCAAAATCAGCCAGTTTTGCTTTCCAATCATTGTTTAACAGGATGTTTTCAGTTTTGATGTCCCTATGTATCACCTTTGCTTGTTTTCCTACTCCTCCGTGTAGGAAATCCAACGCTCTTGCAACATCAATGCATATATTAAGTCGTTTCACCCATGTAAGAGAAGTATCATCCAAATACTTATCAAGACTTCCCCTGGACAAATACTCATAGATAAGGACTTTTTCATCAATTTCATCACAGTAGCCTAGAAGACCAATGACATTCTCATGTTTATAATCCAAAAGAATTTGGAGCTCACTAAAGAATTGTTGTTCTCCTTGACCAAACCTTGTATCCAATCGCTTTGCAACAATGGTTTTAATTCCATCTCCATCTTGAAGGTTTCCTTTGTAGACTTTACCAAATCCTCCCCCGCCGATTAAATTGTCATCATGAAAGTTTTGTGTCACTCGTTTTATGTCTTCAAGTGACATTTTGGGGTTATCCTTGTTGTTGTTCTGTCAAACATGACACACCAAATAAAATAAATATATTAATAACTTTAATAAAGTGGTAATAGAAAACTAAATTGGTATTATCTTTTTTTAAATATTATGAAAAACTATAAATGATGAGTAAATTGATAATTGGGTCACATCATTGATCACAAACACTGAACAACATGATTTTAATATGATGATAAATGTCCCTTATACATATGCACTGTATTGTGTTTTCTAAAGGTTTTGGATTGAACTTTTATTTATTATTATACTTACGTATAAGCAATTCTAGCAAGGTCCTAACTTAATATTCTAAAAGGTAGGATTGATAAACTCCCACAATGTCTAAAAAGAAAACTTGATAGGTTGATGCTAGACATTATAAGGTGGAAAGGATTTTTAACAATGAATTTTATATAATTTGAACCCAACCTCATAAAGCATTCAAATTTGTTTTCTATATAACAGTGAACCATCACACAGATTACTTCTAGGCATTGATAAACTGAATTTAGAATAGTGACTTACCTGAAAGAATAATGCTTTCTCAAGTTCCTTGACTACGACTTTCATTGTTGGGCGTTGGTCTTGAGTTTCCGCCACACACTGGTGTGCAATTGTAATAAACGTGTGCAAAGAATCCTTGTTGGGTCCTCTATTTAGAACAAATTTGTTTTCACCAATTTCTTCCTTTATTAAAGGATCTATCAACTCTTCTAGTGATCCTGTGTTGAAGCTTCGTCTTGCTACATGGGCCAGCCCTAGCTCACTCTCCTTAAGGTGGTCATGGGCTAATCTCCCACAAAGAATCTCAAACAAGACTACTCCGAAACCATAAACATCTGATTCTCTTTTCAACTTACCAGTCTTCTTGTATTCTGGATCTATGTAGTAGTATTTGCCAATCCAGTCGAGAAAGAGACTGTCGTCATCTTGATTTGGAGGCAAGAATACGGACCACCAAAAGTTAACAATCTTTGCCTCCAAATTCTCATCCAACCCAATGTTGTAACTGCATATATCACGGTTTATTATCGTCTTCCGGTTTTCCATCTCATAGTGAATGTACTTCAATGCGTGTGCAACATCAATGCAAATTTTCAAACGTTTCTCCCAAGTCAAAACACGCTTGTCTTTGAAGTTTCCCAAATACTCACCAAGAAATCCATTAGAAAAATTGTCAATGACAAGGATCATCTCAGACTCTTCAAAACAAAATCCAAGCAAATTGACTATGTTGGGGTGCTTAACTCCACCGGAAAGAATTTCTATTTCTGTGAGAAACTCTTTTTCTCCAAACCACTGATTTCCAGAAGGGGGGTAGCGTTTGATAAGTACAGTGTTGTGTCTCTTGGATGATGGATTCTCTTTATCATAATGCTCGAGTTCTGCTCTGTAGAAAGCATAGCCCTCTTCTGGGAAATTTGCAATTCGGTATTCGTTTGAGAAATCATGGGTTGCTGATTGAATATGAGTGAGAGGAATCTTCAAGTGCTCCAAGTTCTTCCCCACCTGCAAATTAAATACGTGAAAAGAGAGTTACAGCTAAGATAGAAAAACGAGAAGGGAACTGAAAGAAATTGAGTAGTCTCTTCGGATGAAGTTAATATCCGTCACTCGACTCTGGAACCAGACGACCCTGCTTCTGTTTCATGTGCCCTACTATTACAGGGTTGGCTTACCAAGGTCCAGCCCACCATACTTTTCCAAGCCCAAAAACAGTTATAGTTAGCTCAATAACTAAATAAAGGCCCAAATACGTTGAGTGGTAATTTGAAACCATTCTAAATCTTCTAGGTTAGCTTAGTCAAATTAATTGTTTGTTGCCTATAATAAGCCTAATATTAATAATAGATTTGCTAAATTTTAAATTGTAGTTAATAATATGTGTCACCATAGTGTTATTGAATAAAGTTTCTAGACCGACTAAATAAGTTAATTGGTGGTAAGAATAGAGGATTATATATGTTAATCTTTATGTGATTTATATGAAATTAAATAATAAATTGTAAAACGGAAGTTTAAGAAGTAACTTGTACCAGTTTAAATTATAGATGATGTTATAATTGCATGTTTCATAAATCAAATGCAAATTTTGGAGGATATTATAAAAGTTAGACATGATATTGGGACATGTTTTAAATAGATTTGTAACCAAATCACCTTTTATACTTGTTAATGTCAATAACTGGGGACAACAATGGGACATGTATTGTTAATATCAGGCCCAAACATATTTACAAAAACGTGTAAGCCCAATCGATGTCAGTACATGTAGAGTATCGGGTATACCCACGGGTCCATGGGTATCTCCAGCTTATTAAAAAGTTACCCGTTGGGATTTCCAAATAATTTTCTTTTGATTTTGTTTATATATAAGTTTAGCACCAAGAAATTTGGAAATATTAAAAAAAATGTGGACTATTATCCAATTTGGAACAAATGAAATTAAAAACAAAAAATAAAATGTTTACATGTATGGTACAAGTAAACAGGTGTTCATGTTTCTGATAATCCGAACGGTATCACCAAATATCATACCCGCTATTTTTTTTAAATTAGTCGCATGCCACAATACTCGACTCTGGAAACCAGACGACCCCTGCTTTCCTTCTGTTTCATGTGCCCTTCTTTTACATTGGCTTGGCTTACCAAGGTCCAGCCCACCACATTTTTCCAAGCCCACAAACCAGTTATAAATAAGGCCCAGATACGTTGAGTGGTAATTTGAAACCATTCTAAATTAGTCAGATTAATTGTTTGTTGTCTATAATAGGCTTAATATTAATTATAGATTTGCTAATATTTTAAATTGTAGTTAACATTATGTGTCGCTGTAGTGTTATTGAAGTTAATATCCATCTAATTCCACCCTCTTCGCACCACAGTGAAAGTCCCAGCAAGATTTGAGGTAAACACACGTCCATCCCCCACCAGACGACCCCTGCTTTGCTTTTGTTTCATGTGTTGTTTTACTTTTGGTTGGCTTACCATGGTCTAGCCCACCACGTTTTTACAAGCCCACAAATCATTTATAGTTAGCTCAATAAGTAAGTAAGGCCCAGATACATTGAGTGATAATATGAAACCAATATAAATCTTATGGGTTAAGCTTGGTCAAATTTATTATTCATTGCCTATAATAAGCCGAAGAATAGATTTGCTAAAATTATATATTGTTGTTAATAATATGTGTTGCCTTAGTGTTATTAGTTGCTAGACCAACTAATTAAGTTAATTGTTGGTAAGAAAGATGACTTTTTTTTTTGTTAATCTTTATGTAATTTTATATAAAATTAAATAATAAATTGTAAAAGGGAAGTTGATGAAGTATCTATTGTAACACTAGAAATTATTTAACGTATTTAACTTGATTCATAAATCAAATGAAAAATTAGATGTTATAAATAATTAGATGATAACGCATAGGAACAAGAATTTTGTAAGACAAGTTAACAAGAATAAGAGAATTTACAGGTTAGTTTAATATACCCTTTGTTTGTTTGTTTTCAAGGTACACTAGATGTTTGAAGAGGGATACATAGGCTATGTGTTATGGGGCTTCATTGGGACGCCAATGGTGTCACATTAGCTAAAAGACGGGCGTGAACATTGCGACGGGTGGGCGCGCTTGGTGGGGATAGCAGGTGTGGGGCAGGGGCTTGGTGTGGATGGCAGGTGGGAGGCTATTTGATGATACCCAATACCACATATCTCATAAGGTCCCAATAACCCCCCCCCCCCCCCCCAAAAAAAAAAAAAAAAAAAAAAACAATAAGTCTAAGAGTTGAATTTCCCGTTGGTTACGTCATTTGTTTAACTCCGTTAAGGCATAACATTGAAAATTTCATATATACCCAAGGAAACTAAAAATATCATGTATACTCAACTTCAGGGAATTTTGACTTAGTGACCATTCTACCTCATTCCATTATATGAATTGTTTATAGCCTATTTTAATTTTGATTGGTGTTCTCTCCTCTTTGGCGACAATCAAATGGTCTCGACCCTTTTAAGGTTTATCAATCGCATTACATAATAGCAAAACCTAATCGTTTATTGCATCCGATTGTTTATCATATTTGATTGTTTACTTCATTTTACGGATTTCATCGCAACTCTAGTATATATATATATATATATAGGATCACGCTAAAATAAGAACCATCTCGAGTTGTAAGAACCGTGAAAACTACACCGTACGGAGCTAGGTGGACCAAATTTTTTTTACAAACGTAGATGCGTGTATTATAAACACATTTGTAAAAAAAATCGAAAAAAAAGTTTTTGAGCACCATAAGTGTGTGTTTACGGGTACCGTAAATTTTCCGGTAGGATTTACGGTACCCGTAAAAACAAACTTGTGGTGCTTAAAACTACACACACGACATTTTTTTTTTAATTTTCTTTTTTACAAATGTGTTTATAATACACGCATCTACGTTTATGAAAAAAAAAACTAGGTCCACCTCGCCTCGTACGGTGTAGTTCTCACAGTTCTTACAACTCAAGGTGGTTCTCATTTTAGCGGTCCCCTATATATACATATATATATATATATATAGGTAGAGGATCCTGTAAAAAAAGCCTAAAGTGTGAGAAGGGTAAGAAAGAATCTCAGCCATTAGATCTTTTGATCTAATGGTTGAGATCAATAGGGACCAAATTGTAAAATATTTTCATTAATTTGAGCTGATTTGAAATATCTAGGGGCAATATAGTCTTTTAAACCCACTAGAAATTAGGTAATGCACATGTAATTTTCCCCCGTCTTTTTTAAACGTCAATAACTTTTTGTACGTAACTTTTTTTTTGAAAAAAAATTACACAATAATAACGAACGTTTTTTATCTTTAATATTAATATGAGTACCATATTGCTATACTTATATAGAGACAAAAAAATGTTTCGATCAGATGTTTAGTCAATGAATGATGTTATATACTTGCTGAATGGTGTTATATACTTGCTGAATGGTTTATATATACTTACTGAATGGTTTATATATACTTGCTGAATGGTGTTATATACTTGCTGAATGGTGTTATATACTTGTTGAATGGTGTTATATACTTACTGAATGGTGTTATATACTTGCTGAATGTTGAATGATGTTATATACTTGCTGAATGGTGTTATATACTTGCTGAATGTTGAATGATGTTATATACTTGCTGAATGGTGTTATATACTTGCTGAATGGTGTTATATACTTGCTGAATGGTGTTATATATTTCCTATAATTAAGGTGGCGGTTATGGGAAGTTTTAATTTAATTGAATTAATGATAAAATTACTTGTTAACCCTTTTCAATTAATTTAGATCTATTGGCTGAGATTCTTTTTTATCTTTCTCACACTTTTGGTCTTTTTTACAATAACCTTACCCTATATATATATATAGGGGAATGTTCATTTGAGAAGAAAATTTTATTGAGAAGAAAAAGAATAAAGGGGTATAATTGTAAAACGTTAAATAGTTTTTTTCTCATCTCATTTATTATTATGTTTGACTAATCAATTAGTCATTAAAACTATAATCCTCCACACTAAATATTTTTGCCTATACACATCAAAAGTTATCCTACACATTTCGAAATTTATCCTACACATATTGAAATTGATCATACACAATTCATAATTTATCCTACACGCCTCGTATTTATCCTACACTATAAATGAAATTTTATTTTTATTTTTTGTGAAAAATATATATCTTAAAAAAAAGTTACAAATTTAATATAGTTAATTATTAAAGATGAAACTAACAATTAATGATGTATGTAAGTTTACTAATATACCCTTATAGTTACATTAAGTACAAATATTAAATGAAGTCTAATGAAGCATTTCTATTGGTTGAAATTTCTTCTTTTTTCTTCTTACAAAGAATTTCTTCTCATTTGAACCCTCCACTATATATATACATATATATATATATATATATATATATATATATATATAGGGGGCTGCTAGAATGAAAACCACCCCGAGTTGTAAGAACCGCGAGAACTACACCCCACGGAGCGCCGTTCGCCACGATTTTTTTTTTACAAGTAGACGTGTATATTATAAACACAGCCGTAAAAAATCATGGCGAACGGCGCTACGTGAGGTGTAGTTTTTTACACCACAAGTTTGGTGTTTTTAATTTTTTTTCTTTTTTCTTTTTTTTTTCACCAAACTTGTGGTGTAAAAAACTACACCCCACGGAGCGCCGTTTGCCATGATTTTTTTACGGCTGTGTTTATAATATGCACATCTACTTGTAAAATAAATCGTGGTGAACGGCGCTCCGTGGGGTGTAGTTCTCGCGGTTCTTACAACTTGAGGTGGTTTTCATTCTAGCGGCTCCCTATATATATATATATATATATATATATATATATATATATATTCATCCTTCAAGTGTTCACTTTTTGGAAAGCACTACCTATGGTGTCCAATTTCTTAAAATTATTCCATGCAGATTTGAGTTAAAAGTGAAACAAATCATTTTCGAAAGTAAACAGAAAGCTTGCAGCCTAAAAACTTTTAACGAGCTTAACCTATTTTGTCCTCAATTAAAATGGAGCTTTATATGCGTTATTATTTTGAGTTGAAACTCGAACAGAAAAAAAAAACGCTTTCATGAAAGTAAACCTAGAGAAAAGAAATAAGCCGCGTAGAATGTGGGACGTTTTTGTCGTCTGATATATATTCATCGTTTTGGGTTTTGACTTTTTGGAGGGGTTACAGAATGTGGGTAATCAGTTCAATGGTTAAATTCAATAATTTTTGTTTTGAATAGTTTTATTGTTATTGCCGCATGGTACAAATTTGAAGGTTTTATGTGGGGTTTAATGGTCAATTGAATATTACCAGTGGTGATCAATTAAATATTAACAGTGGACCAATGGACTAGACTGAGATAACATGGTTATTACAGAAAATACATCTTCAAACCAACGTGGGAGTTCAAGGTGCAATCACCGACCCTTGAGTACGTAAAGAGTTTTTATTGCGTTAGGTCATGCTATTGTTAGAAAATTTACATTAAAAAACGAAAAATGGGTAAAACTAATTTTAAGCTCTACATTTTTGTGTGTTTTGGCGGGTAGAAACAAGAGAAACGGGAGAGTTTATGATTGGTGGCTGCTGTTGTTGACGGTAAATGGAGGCTAAGGTGGTGAGTTTCGGTTGTGAATGTAGTGGAATATTGAGGCAAACCTAAGTTGAGTCACCAACATGAGAGGTAAAACTTTATTAGATCATGGCCAATGCAAAGCATTTAGCTTGCATTTGACTTATGTGGATCTCGCATTTGAGGGGTTTGCATTTGAGGAGAGTGCACTTGGTGAAGAATGGTGTATTTGGTGAGATGATGGGGCCCAATGTAAGTTTTATATCTATTTTTTATTTTTCTTGTTTTACTTTATTTTGAGATGCACTAATAAGTTGTATACTATAAGGCACCTTTACTAACTTATAGTAAAAATATCACGTATACTCAACTTCGGGGAATTTTGACTTAGTGATCATTCTGCATCTTTTCATTATATGATTTGTTTATAGCCATTTTAATTTTGATTGACGTTCTCTCCTATTTGACTCGAATCGTCTCAACCCTTTTAAGGTTTATCAATTGCATTACATAATAGCAAATCCTTATGGTTAATTGCATCTGATTGGTTATCACATTTGATTGTTTACCTCTTTTTACAGATTTCATCGGAACTCATATGTATGTATGTATGTATATATATGTGTGTGTGTGTATATATATACAGGGTTAAGTTTATTTCAGAATTCTAAATAACTACAGAACTTTCAAAACTCCTAATAAACAATCATTTTATATATAAATTTTTGTATTTATGATCTTTTTATCATCTATTATATGTATTTCTTTGATTACATAGATGTTAAAAGTAGTTTACATATGTTTAATTGCCAAAATTATATATATGTGTCATAACTAATTACATATATGTAAAAAAACTAGTTTACATATGTGTAATTATAAAATTACATATAAATTTTACGTTACACACACACATCCCCTTCATTTTCTCTCAATCAGCTCTAATGGTGAAACCCAAATCCATCAAGAATCACCCTAATTTGTCCTCCTCTTCAACCTGAAAACCCACCAAAAATCATCCTTCACACCTTCAACATACATCCTCTAATTGATCACTCTCATACTCGCTTCGATCCTATGTTTTACGACAATCAATCGTTCATTATCAAGATCCACACATCTACACACTCATCTCTATCTGTACGGTGGTGGGTATTTCTACCGTGTATGTCGGTGGAGCGAGAACGTGACCAACGGTGGTCAAGGGAACGGGTTCGTGGTCTGGTCTGGTGTGGTGGGAACGGTCATGTTCGAGATGGTGGTGTCGGGGGCGGTCATGGTCGTCTCGGTCTTGTTTTTTGTCTCTGTCTCAATCTCGATCTCTGTCTCTTTGATCGGCCATAGTTAGGGCAAAGATGTGGTCAGTGGAACGGTATTGTATATTTGTATGTATGTGTGTGATAATGTGTTTTAATTTAATACTTATGGCATTTTGGTCATTTTACATGGATTTAACGATGAAAACAAACGGACATCCAGTCCAGGGACTATCCGAGTAACAACTCGTCAAACCATAGGGAGAACCGGTGTAATTTTCAAAAGTTGGGGACTATAGGTGTTATTTTACAAAACCACAAGGACTATCCGGACATTTTACTCTATATTCATCCTTCAAGTTTCAACTTTTTGGAAAGCACTATCTATCGCGTCCAATTTCTTGAAATAATTCCATGCAAATATGAGTTAAAAGTGAAACAAATCATTTTCGAAAGTAAACAGAAAGCTTGCAGCCTAAAAATTTTCAAAGAGCTTAACCTATTTAATTTGTCCTCAACTGAAATGCAGCTTTATATGCGTTATTATTTTGAGTTCAATCTCGAACTTAAAAAACTCTTTCATGAAAGTAAACCTAGAGAAAAGAATTAAGCCGCATAGAATGTGGGGCGTTTCTGTCATCTGATATATATATTCTTCGTTTTGAGTTTTGATTTTTGGAGGTAACAGAATGTTGCAATCCATTCAATGGTTCAATTCAATAGTTTTTGTTTTGAATAGTTCTATTGTTATTGCTCAGGGTACAAGTTTAAAGGTTTTATGTGGCAGTTTAATGGTCAATTGATTATTAACAGTGGTGATCAATTAAATATTAACAATGGACCAATGGATCGAGATAACATGGTTATTACAGAAAATACATCTTCAAAACCAATTTGGGAGTTAAAGTTGCAATCCGCGACCCTTGAGTACGTGAAGAGTTTTTAGTTCCTTAGGTCATGCTATTGTTGCAAACCTTAACTCAACTTAAAAATGGGTAAAACTAATTTTAAGCTCTACCTTTTTGTGTGTTTTGGTAGCTAGAAACGAGAGAGTTTATGATTGGTCGGTGTTGTTGGCCAGTGCGGATCTAAAAGAAAAATTTAGTCTTAATTTTTTTACCTACGCACATCCCTAAAATTTTCTTTTACCTTAGGTTTTTTTTTTTTTTTTGGGGGGGGGGGGGGGGGTTGTGAGAGGTTGGCCGGTGTTTAGGTGTTTTTTGTAGCGTTGCACATGTGTAATACAAATTTGTTTTTTTTTTGTATTTTAAAAATACTAGATTTACAGCTAAAAAGTGTTAAAAATATATTTGTTGTGTTTTTTAAGCGTTTTACGAGTTTTCGAGTTCTCGCAATAAAATGAGTTTTTTTCTTGAACGCTCCCATATATATATATATACATATATATATATATATATATATATATATATATAGGAGAAGGTTCAAATGAAAACCATTAGTTATCGCGAAAACTTGAAAACTAACTAAAAAAACCTAAAAAACATACGGAAATTTTTTTATTTATTTATTTATTTTTGTATACCAATTTTTGCTATTTTAGGTATATAAAAAAACTTCTTTTCAAAAAAAAAAAAAAAAAACTTTTTTTGTAGTGCACATGTGTGTACGTGTACTACACATGTGAATTATTACACATGTGCAATACAATTTTTTTTTTTTTTTGAAAAAACATTTTTTTATATAAAAAACTAGAGATTTTTAATAAAAAAATTGAAAAAAAAAATTTGTGTGTTTTTAGGCTTTTTTAGTTAGTTTTCGCAATAAAAGTGGTTTTCATTTGAACAATCTCCTATATATATATCTAGTGGACCGCTAAAATGAAAACCATCTCTAGTTGTGTAAGAACCATAAGAACTACACCGTACAGGGCGACTTGGACCAAATTTTTTTTTCATAAACGTAGATGCGTGTATTATAAACACATTTGTAAAAAAAATTCAAAAAAAACTGTCGTGTGTGTACTTTTGAGCACCACAAGTTTGTGTTTACGGGTACCCGACCTGAGTCTCCAACACCAGAGGTAAAACTTTATAACCCAAAATGTTTTATCCTAGAACCCGTATAATATTAACCGGTGATATGAATAGGCAACAACGGATTGATTATATGATTAAAGACTGGGTTCCTGGACTTCACATACATGTCGTATAAAAGATTAAAAGCGTGATACTGGCTAGATTTCTACAGCGTAACCTAGACAAATAGACACAACCTATTAACTATATATTTTTTGCATCACTTAACTTTAGTATAGATCATATATAAACTTCTACGATTTCATGGATATCCTTAATAAAATTATGTAATATTTTATATCTTTTAAATATATTTATAACCAACTTGTGTGTTAATCTGGATAAGTGCAACTAATTAATATAAGAGAATGATAGAAAGGAAAAACATGAGGTTCTTACTAGAATTTCATGCGTTGATTGAAGCTCCAATGCTTTCTTAGGTTTAGCAATTTCTTGGGCCCTATTTGGATGTTGTGTTTGCTCCTCCTTTAAGCAATAATATGAAGAAAAAAAAATTAGCTATAAAAAATTAGAAACTATAAACCCGTTGATAAATTAGAAATTACTAATAACTTAAAACTTTCCACACTCTCCTAGTGATGTATAATTTTTTTATGGCACAGTTGTGGTGTATATGGAAAATACGGAACAAGAAACGGTTTTCAAACAAGGAAATCTAAGTGGAGCACATTATGGATGAGATCAAAAGCCTTGTTTTTTTTGTTTTTTTTTTTTTTTGTTCACACGGTTGAAGTTTTAGTCCGCGATTGGTGTAAATTTAAGATTGTATAGTTTTTGATATAGTTTACCTCTAACATGTTTTTGTTGCCCCCTTTTTCTCTTTTAGGGGGTCGTGGTGAATGAAATTTACCTTTAAAAATAGGTAAACTCTTCGTGTACATGTAGCCAACCACATAATTAATAGAATTTTCAACGAACATTAATGGGAATTGTA
The DNA here is from genome assembly GCF_002127325.2 of Helianthus annuus. NCBI lineage: Eukaryota > Viridiplantae > Streptophyta > Magnoliopsida > Asterales > Asteraceae > Helianthus > Helianthus annuus. The sequence goes on along the minus strand of NC_035443.2, from coordinate 185,983,331 downwards.
CAACCAAAGAATAGTTGTATTCTCATATCTCTTCCACTTCCTATTGTAAAAAGATTAAATGTTTTATAAATAGTTACCAAACATATTACTACTTATTTAATACAAAATTTTCCCAAAATTTTTATTTATTATATCATACAGCTTTCAATTTGTTTGCCATATTTAGGATGCAATGTTAGATGTTTAACAATTAAGACGGTAAAATAGTGTGTTACAATAACAATGAACGGAGAGTTTGAGGGGTTCACCCTTAACTTTCTTGGTGAAATGCATTTTTTTTTTTGGTTTTACGCAGATCTGTCAGTGTGGATTTGTTTTTTCTAAATCTGCCACAGTTTACAACAAATTTTCTTTGGGATACCCCTAATGTTTCTTCTAGATTCGTTACCAGATGAACGTATGATTGCTATAATAAGTTACATTGTATATATAGTACTAAAATACGAAAAAAAAAATGTAGTATAATAGTATTAAAACTGCGTGTTTGGCTTCATGCTCTAAGATCACTTATTCAGACATACTAATTGAACATAAACTAATCATGGTTAATAAACGGCTCCTTAATTGATAAGGTACTTTGGTAGCCTTACCATGATAGGAAGATTCATTTAGGTGATATCCTAGAACTAAGCACTTTTATAGTAATTTATATGTATTATGAAATTAAACTCATACAAACACGTAGTAAAGTAGTTATTTCGGGTCCCTTAATACATTCAAATTATGCGGTGCTGCTGGTTGTATTGAATTTTAAATTCAGTCATTGGATAATTAAGATTACAATACCCTGCATACGTTCTTACTTATCACAAGGCAAGGCAGAGATGTTTAATGTTAGCAGGTGGGGGTGGTGGGCAGTGGCGGATCTAGGATTCCGACCAAGGGGTAACGTTTTATAAATAGGCGGTAACGAAATCGAAAAAACGTCAAAATTTTCCAAAATTTACACTAAAAACGTCAAAAATTTTCCGACCAAGCGGTAGCGGAGGCTACCCCTTGTTCACACATACATCCGCCCCTGGTGGTGGGGAATTTGTATGTGATACAACTTTTCCACGAGTGATGAAATGCAAATAACCACCGCCACCATGCACTTTTATCACGTGAAAATCAATTTCCGTGAAAAGCTTCACGCGTGATGGGCTTTTATGTGATAATTGGATGTGAGGGGGTGTGAGGGTTTATTGTTGGGTGTTGTGAGTGATGACCATTGCCACTAAAAAAGGTTGTGAGTGATGGAAAAATGATTGATGATATGGCGAAACTTGATTTGATGTTGTAAGTGATGAGTGATGACCACCCCCACCCCCCTAATATTATATTTCTAACTATTAAAATGGTGAAAACCAAAGGTCTAACTTGAATAAAGATGACTTATGATGGGGAAACCATCCTACAAAATGTTTGGTTGCTATTGACACCACCGCAAACCATTATATCCCCCAACAAAATTGCATACAGACTCAAAGAAAGTAATCGTTGATGGGCATTGTCTTAGCCTGGTATACGTCAACTATATAATGAACAGTGTCTCCTTTTCTAAAAATATCTTACATCTGTGTCTCCTTTTATAAAAAAAAAAAAAAAGTTTCTTACACCTCTTAAGTTGATCAACTATATTTTCATATTTGAAGAAATTAAATTAAAACTTTGAAGATGAAAAACTTAGAAATATGAATAATAGATAAACCTTTCTAACAAATGCTATGTACATGTGGTAAAATTTCATGCAATTTGCGTAGTGACACAAGTTCGTTATCAAAAGTGCATGTGAGAATGGTATGTGAGTGAAAAACTGATGTGTGACCAGGAAACTAAGTTTGTTACCATGAAAAAGGTTTGATACTTGAGAAGATGTAGATCTCTTATGTGACCTTACAATAACGGTATACGAAGTTATATTCTCTAATAGAATAAGCACTAACATTTTTGTAATTATGATACGTGGGTGGTTGCAAAAAACAAAATTAAATTTAACTAGGGTTATCACTGTGGCCGCGTTGCGGCAAACTTCTTTTGTTATTTAGTCTGTGTTTACATGTATTTTGAAATCACTACGAGCGTTTTATGCATGGAACCGCTGACAAGAATAAAAAGAAAATGTAGAAAAAACACTAAAAGATAACCAAAAGAAAATCAACCCAAAAGTTGTATGGTAATGATGTTGTTCGTATGAAACCTGTGGTCAGAGATAAGCAAATAGTACTGGGTACCGTTTGTGACAACCGGTAATTTTCGGTTTATAGTTACGCATATATCGAACATTAAGACAATTATAAGTATTGTTTTAAGACACAAATTAACTTAATGAGGCTTTTGAATTGCCTAGTAACGTCTATTCGACCTTACAGTACGCGAATGGTGATTTGCGGGAAACCTGACGAACATTAAACGGTAACGAACTGACACCGGATGAAATACTGACAACGACAAAAAAAAACACGAGTTTTATACGTATACTTTTAAACAAACGAATTGGTTATGCTGAATTATCATGCTTTCGAACGTCACAATATGCATACGTGAACGAAAAACGCTACTGTAGGAACGCACTAACAAAGAAGCGGAATCATCGGGCTCGTGTATTACATTAAATCTAAAATATTATGATATATTTAGCTTCGTAATCGAATTCTAATATTCACAGTTGACATGGGACCGAAAAATGAACTAGAAACGACCACCGAAGTATTTTACGCAATTTTAAAGTAACCGACGAATGAACGCGTCACACATCTACTTCCGACACTTTTTTACATATTTCTGATCCTGAAATGACATTTGACATTACACGAAGTACAAATTCGAAAACGGGCGTCGTAGACGCATGGGCCGGACAAAACACAAAAAACGGGCTAATGGGCGTTAGGCCTAACCCATTTAAACATAAGTATAAATACCCTATTATAACTCACCCTTCTCATTTCTTTCCCTAACTGTAGCCGCAACCCCCTTTCTTTCTCTAGAACTCTGGCGGCGGATCACGGCGGTGCCAGCGAAGTCCTGCGGTGTTTCGGCGAAGGCGAACGGCGGCGCCGCCGCTCACAGCGGCTACGGCGGCAGAATTTCACAATGGAACCAAGGAGTACCCCTTAAATTATCCCTTCCGAGCCCGTTTCCGGCACTAGTTTTCCCATATGAGCAACGGAGGTAGCGATTTCGAGCACCGACAGCCGTGTTTCATGAGTTCGTCGCGGGTAAGTTCATCTTCTCCACTTTCAAAGCTTAGATCTGTTTAGATCTCGTTCACTTAAAGGTTCTTGATCCCGGTCCATTACGGCTTGACCCGATGGGCCTCGGCCATGCAGCCGGCCTCAACGGTGGAACAATTGGAAGGGATTAAGTTGTTTTTTTATTATTAGTTTTATCTGCTTATTTAAAATTTGAATTAAAGTTTTATCTGTTTTTTTATTATTGGTTTTTTCCTTCTCTTTGGTTGTTCAGAATTTTACGTAACTATCATTTGAATAAGAGCTTCGGTTTGAAGATCTTGGTTTTTCTTCACGTTATCGGATTTGATAAAGGGTTTATTTTCTCGCTTCCGGATCAAGTGGCATCAGAGCTATGGCAGATTTTCGGCAGGATCCACGTGACAATCTCCGTCGATACGCCGCAGGAGGCAACGACGATTTTCACCATGATCCCCGAGATGAGGAGATCGAAAGATTGCAGCAGAGGGTACGAGAGCTGGAACTACGGTATGATAACAGGGACGACGAACGTACGGAGTCCGACTTCAACGACGGGTACGATGATCGTCGAAACCCGTTTGGGGGACGGCGAAATCGTTACAACGCACCGCCGCCGCCTGATCATATTCGATCCCTTGGCGTCCGGGTCGAAATTCCGGAGTTCGAGGGGCAAGTTCAACCCGATGATTTCATCGAGTGGATCCACACAGTCGAACGAGTTTTCGATTTAAGAGATATTCCAGATAATTAGATAATTTGAAGGTGAAATTGGTGGCAGTCAAGCTTCGAAAGCATGAATCGTTGTGGTGGGAGCATGTCAGACGAAAACAGGTTCAAGAGGGTAAGCGGAAGGTAGACACGTGGGAGAAGATGAAGAAACTTCTAAAAGCGAAATTCCTCCCGACTAACCACGGGTAAGATTCTTACCAAGAATATCATAATTGTAAGCAAGGATCCTTATCGGTGGAAGAGTTCATTATGGAGTTCGAAAAACTCCGGATGCGCTACGGGTTTGATGAAGATGAAGAACAGGTGATAGCCCGATTCCTTGGCGGTTTACGAAACGAATTGTCTGATGTTGTACAACTACAACCATACTGGACTTTCGATGATGTTTGTAGGCTAGCACACTGGGTCGAAAAACAACAGCAGGCTAAGGTTAAAATACCCGTGACCAAACCGAACCCCACCACCTGTACACAAACCGTCACACCTACCACGAACCGTTCGGGCCCAATCAAAGCCGACGGTCCGCAACCTAATGCCCAAACACCTAACCCAAACCCACCTAAGTCCGTCATGCGGTGCTACAATTGCCAAGGTATTGGCCATCTTCGACGTGATTGTCCAAACCGACAGGTTGTGGGGCTCACGGATGAACCACAACCCGTCTATGACACCGATAACGAGGCTGATGCCGAGCCAACACCTTATACCCGGACCGTGGCGAGGTACTCATCATTCAACGTACTCTTAACTCGTCCGCGACAAAATCCAACGACGATAATTCATGGCTACGTCACAACATTTTTCACACCAAGTGTACATCCAAGGGAAAGGTTTGCACCATGATTATTGACAGGGGTAGTTGCGAGAACATGGTGGCATCTTTAATGGTCGATAAGTTGGGGTTAGAGAAGCAAGAGCATCCCGAACCTTACCAACTCACGTGGCTTAAAAAGGAGAACATTGTCAAGGTCACCCACCGTTGTTTAGTTCCTTTCTCTATCGGTAACAAATATGTTGATGAAGTTTGGTGCGAAGTCATTCCGATGGACGCGTGCCACATCCTTTTGGGTCGTCCGTGGCAGTACGATCGTCGAACGAGACACGACGGGTTTCGAAATACTTACTCTTTCAAGAATCACCCTCGCACCTTTAGATCCTCGGCCCTCACAGACCGCTGCCATGATTGTTTCGCAGTCCGAGTTTCTCGATTTTTCGCGGCTTACAGGCACCACCCTTATTCTCGGCCTCCTTGTCACCAAGGAAAACCCCAGTGCTGATAACCCACCAGTTGAAATTCAACCACTTCTAACGGAGTTCGCTGAGATACCAAAACGGTTGCCGTTGATGCAGGAAATCCAACATTGTATAGATTTTAATCCCGGATCGAGCATTCCAAACAAACCTGCCTACCGCATGAACCCCAAAGAGTTCGAAGAACTACAAAACCAAGTCCGTGAGCTTCTCGACAAAGGACTCATACGCAAGAATGTGAGCCCATGTGCCGTTCCGGCCCTCCTCGTGCCGAAACCCAACGGTGCTTACCGTATGTGCATCGATAGCCGAACAGTTAACAAAATTACCGTGAAATACCGTTTTCCGATACCCCGGTTCGAAGACTTGTTAGACCAGTTGTGTGGGGCTACAATTTTTTTCAAGCTCGATTTAAGAAGCGGCTATCATCAAATACGTATGCGGCCCGGTGACGAGTGGAAAACCGCTTTCAAAACGCGGGACGGTTTATACGAATGGATGGTCATGCCATTCGGGTTGTCAAATGCGCCTAGCACCTTCATGCGCCTTATGAACCACGTGTTTAAACCTTTGATCGGTAAATGTGTGGTCGTTTATTTTGACGACATTCTGATTTTCAGCAAAAATATGGCGCAACATCGGTCCCATCTCAAAGCCGTTTTTGAAATTCTACGGTAATAGAAGCTTTTTTCGAACAGGCAGAAGTGCCACTTCCTTACTCTAGAGGTCGTCTTTTTGGGATATCTTGTGTCGGGTATCGGTATACGAATGAATCAAACGAAAGTTTCTGCCATCACCTCTTGGCCGACCCCTACTTCACTCCACGACATACGTAGCTTTCATGGTTTGGCCTCCTTTTATCGTCGGTTCATTCGAAACTTTAGCTCCATCGTTGGGCCCATTACCAATTACTTGAATGCAACAGAATTCCTTTGGACGCCCGCGGCCCAACAGGCTTTCGACACCTTAAAACGGGCTGTCACAGAAGCCCCCGTTTTAGCCCTTCCAAACTTCGACCTCATCTTCTAAGTGGAATGCGACGCATCCGGGGCAGCCATTGGCGGTGTTCTTCTTTTGTTTTTTTTTCTTTTTAGTGGTGTTGGGGTGTCGGCCATGGTGGTGGCCAACGTGGTGATGTCGAGGTGGCTGAAGTGGGGATGACGGCAACAGTGGTGAGCCGCCGGAGTTAGAGGCGGCGGTAGCAGGTCTCATGGCGGTGATGGCGGGTATGGCAGCGGTTATTGTTCGTGTTGTTTGAGAGCGGAGCAATGAAGGGGGGGGGGGGGGGACAGGGTGGTGGTGCGACGCCGCATCCGGCGGCTCCGGGCCAGCCGGCAGCGGCAACGGTGGTGGACGGTTCGGGTTGGGTTGGTTTGGGTTTACATGGATCAAGGGGGACTCGGGTTTTCAGTTTGAGATTCGGGTCTCGACTCAGGTTCGGGTCAACAAGTCAAACTCGGTCAAAGTGAGTCAACACGGGTGGGTCAAACCTGGTCAACGGGTCAGATTCGGTTCGGGTCAACCAGTCAACGCGAGTCTTGGTAAAATAATATAGTTTAGGGCTATTCATGAACTGAGCCGAGCTAGGGCAAGCTCGGGCTCGGCTCGATTATAAATCGAGCTGGCTTAGCTCGGCACGGATTTAAAACCGAGCTGAAAGTCTAAGCTCAGGCTCAGCTTGGTTTTAAACCGAGTTGGCACGGCTCGGCTTGGTTTGGCTTGATTTTAAAAATAAAAATTAATACATAGCTCTCAAAATTCAGTATTCTAAAATATTATTCAATACTTCAAAAGAACATATTCAAAATACGTTCAACCTAATACATTACAAGTCAAAATCACGTACAACAATGCAAAATAAGTTTTATATTTCAAGTAAATACAATATTTGTTCATTAGAATGACAATCAACCTTTAAATATGTCATAGATATCAAACTACAAGCCTAAATACATGTAAATAATAATCACTTTTTTTTGTAATATATTTTATGTATATAAAAATAAAATATATTAAAATTAAAATAATTCGAGCTAAGCCGAGCCGAGCTACCAAGCGAGCCAAACCGAGCCAATTTGGCTCGTCACGAGCCGAGCCGAGCTAGGCTCATTTTCTAACCGAGCCGAGCCGGCTCGGCTCACTTTCAAACCGAGCCATATCGAGCGAGCTTTTTCCGAGCTAAATCCGAGCGAGCTTCGAGTGAGCTCCGACCCGCGAGCTTTTTGGACAACCCTGATATAGTTATTTGAATTTTATCCTAAACCGACACCTAGCTCTAACCCGAATCAACTAACAAAATCGTTAAGAAAATAAAATTCTTGGACTTATACGTGATTTTGTTTATATAACTTGCATAATTACATATGTATATGTATTATTCAAAAACCGAACCGACACATGATATATGATATATATATGTATATATCATTTTGGATACAATGAAAGATACACGTGTATTGTTACATTAGATTGTTGTGTTTTGAAATTTATCGAACAATTTGTGATGTGCTTTCAAGTGCATATCTTGGTTGATGAGTTTATTCTAAAACACTTTGTGATGGGCTTTCAATTGTATTTCTCGGCTATTCCTTTGACACGAGTTACTAATTACCAAAGTAAGAATAAATTAATAGACATAAGAAAATGATATGAGAGTGGTGAAAAGAAATGAATAAAATGTCTTACATGATTGTTCTCTTCATTCAACTGAAGTTCCATTGTTTTCTCAAGTTTACTCACTACGTGGTCTGTTTCTGGGCCTTGCACTCGATCCTCCTTTAAGCATTTATTTTAGGAAGGGAATTAGTTCTAAAAGCTAGAAATGAATGATAAAAACTTTATATTGGTGAAGCAAATAAAAAAAATACTAAGGAAACCAATAAACTCAAGACTGCCATTAGGGATCAATAGTATAAATACAGAAAGATTATCCTTTATAAATGCATATATATGTTACCTGGCTCATTTGAAAAAATAATGCTTTCTCAAGTTCCTTAACGACGACTTTCATAGTTGGACGTTCGTCTTGAGTTGCTGCTACACACCGATTTGCTATTTCAATATATATTTCCAGAGAACCCTTGTTGGGTCCTTTGTTAGGAACAAAATTGCTTTCACCAATTTCTTCCATTATTATATGATCTATTATGTTCTCTAGTGTTCCAGTGTTGTAACTTTGTCTTGCCACAAATACTAGCCCGTTGTCACCCTCCTTATCGTAAATCGGGTCATAGGCATGCCTTCCACATAGAATCTCAAACAAAACTACTCCAAAACTATAAACATCGGATTCTCTTTTTAACGTACCACTATTCACATATTCTGGATCCATGTAGCAGTTTGTGCCAGCAATGGTTGTGAGATGTAGAGCTTCGCCATTTGGAGGCAAAAATACAGAAAGTCCAAACTCAACAATCTTTGCCCCCAAATTCTCGTCTAAACCAATGTTGTCACTCTTTACATCACGGTTTATTACCATCTTTTGGGCTTCCATCTCTGAGTGAAGGTAGTTCAATGCGTGTGCAACATCAATGCAAATTTTCAAACGTTTTTCCCACGTCAAAATACGCATGTCATTGACGTTTCCCAAATGATCACCAAGGTATCTATTAGAAACATTCTCAGTGACAAGGATCATCTCTGAACCTTCAACACAAAATCCAAGTAGAGTGATTATGTTATGATGCTTAACACTAGTAAGCATTTCAAGTTCTGTGAAAAATGCTCCTTCTCCTTGCTCATCGTCTCTAGGAAGTATGCGTTTTATAAGTACAATGTTGTGTCTCTTGAGTGGTTCACCTTTATTCATCGCTTCTATGGGAGAAGTTTTTTCAAAATCAAAAGTTGCTCTATACAAATTACAGTATGCTGTAACTCCAATTTTGTATGTGTCTGAAAAATCGTCGGTGGCCAGTTTTATATCACTAAGATGAATCTTCAAGTGTTTCAAGTTCTCTATCTACATACATGTAACAAAGGAAAAAAAGGTCATAACTTATATATACTTGTTAGAAAAACATAAGTTAAAAAGAAACGATCATTATTTTGTTGACCCCTTTAGAAAATAAAGAGGACTTTGCATTGTTTTCTATTTCGAAGTTCATGTATAATTATTATACATGAACTTCGAAATAGAAACATTTACGAAATCCGAAACAAGTTATTTTAATTAAATAACTAGAATGTAAGATAAAAATAATTAGTATTCTTTGTCGTTTTTTTTTTTCAAACTTGGGTTAGGCCCTCCCAGATCTGACCCAATCTATGGTCTCGATTTTCCAATTAATATATAAAGTTAATTAGGACAATCCTTGGTAATTAGAAAGATTGATAAGGTGGTAATTAGAAAGATTGATAAGGTTAAATATAAATAAAATGAATTAACGAATAAACTGAACAAAAAAAAAAATAGGAAAAATTACAAGTTTTGTCCTATCCTAATACCATATCAATATCAGGCGGTGTCTTTTTTAACGAATGTTGACAGGTCTTGCCCTTTAGTAGATATTTTGTTACACGTTTAGTCCTTTACACCCAACTCAGTTAAAAACCTCTGTTAAGTCTGGGCACGTGATAAGCACACTTTTCCACCACCCTTCATTTCCCCCTTTATAAACCCTAGAAACCCTAATTTGACCTTGTTTCACAGCAACACCCATTAACGTAAAGCTCCCATAACTGGGATCAAAATAGTCCCACGAGAAAGCCAGTGAATTAGATTCCCAGATATTCATGTTTCCTCTTTGTAAAGGAATTCCACAGCGAAAGCATGAATTCGTTTGGCCACTTCCCACAGCACAATTTGATCGGATTTTTATGTCCCTGGTGATAACCCACTATTTGTTCATTAGGGAATCTGATTCATGAATCAACACCTATCGTGAGTGTTCTTTTTCAGGCAGATGAGATAGACCCCCCACAAGCCTTTTTGTTTTTTCACCACTTTGTGAGATATTTTGATCTGTAACTGATAAAGATTTAGGGAAGATGGTGTAAAGGAGAAACAGGGGAATCCTCTGTTCCACCATCTCCAACCCACATTCCCCACAATTCAACCTTAAATTACATGAAATCAGAGAGAGGGGGGAGAGAGAAAGTGGGTTGTGGTGGCCGGAGAGAGGTTGGGTGGTTGGCAGTGAAGATCAAGGTGGGGTGGGGTGGGAGGTGGCGGTGAAGACTGAGGCGGGGTGGGTGGTGGCCGGCCGGAGAGAGGGTGGATGGCGACGGAGGGGTTGTGGTTGTGGGAGGGTGGAGGATCGGCTGATGTGTTTGAGGTGGGAGGTGGTGCTAAGATCTGAATGGGTTAAGGCTAAAATAATGTTTTGTTTTATTTTTAAATAATATTAAGTAATAATAATAATAATAAATCTAAAAAATGTTTTGTTTTATTTTTAAATAATATTAAATAAAAGGGTAAAGAGACTAAAATACCCTTGGGTGACCAAATTTAACAAGAAAATTTAACTGGGTTAATGGTAAAGGACGTAATGTGCAACAAAATTCCCTGTAAAGGGCAAAACGTGTCAAAATTCGTTGAAAAGGACAGCGCCTGTAAAATGGTGTTAAGATAAAGGACAAAACATGTAATTTTTCCAAAAAAATAAGTGATGGTTTGAGTATGTCTTTTCACAAAGACTAAAACACTAGTACAAAAGTAAGCATTAGACGGGGTTCAAATGTGTTTTTAGACGCGGTTATTTTCATAACCCCGTCTAAAAATATACACACAATGCCCACATTCCACAAACCTCACAAGATACCCCTTAAATTTTTGTAAATTTTACGTCTTATTATACAAACCGCGACTAAAGTTAATTATACATATTTTAAGACAGTGTTATGATAAAACCGCGACAAAAAATGCATCCAAAACAAATCATCCAGCCACAATCTCCACCAAAATTCTACATTTTTTAATAATGATATTAATGTGATATTTAATTGTATAATTAGTAGTTATGTGTTTTTAGTTGCTTTTAATTGTTATAAGTTAACTATCTTTTAATATCAAACTTTGTTTTACACAGTATTTTGTGTGTTTTTACTTACTTTTTATTGTTATTGTTATAGTTTAACTTTTTTACATTTACCGCTATGTTTTGACATCAAACTTTATTTTATATATAGTAACAATTTATGTTTATGTTAAAGTTTTTATTATTATTTTTATTTAAAAATAATTTATTCTTTATTAAATGTATATAAATATTATATATATATATATATATTTACACCTATATTAAATAGGTATAAATATTATATTTACATATTGATATACATATACATTTAGGTTAACCCTTTAGAATATACGTACATGTCCAAAATTTATCTAATGGAGATAAATTTTTGGATTATTCCGTTCATGACAACTTTTTGAATATTCAGTCTCATTTAGGATATGTATACATTTTAATGAGATGACATTTAAGAAAAAAAATAGGAATTTAGGGGAAATGCTTCCAATTTTTTTTAAAGAGTATACTACAATTTTACCCTTTGGGTTTAGATGCGAGTAGCACTCTTACCCCCCTCCCAGGAAAATTTTGTTGTCTTACCCCTTAACTCTTGAAAAACGCTGCAATATTACCCCCTAAGGGGTAAAACTGTAACATTACCTAAAGGGTATTTTTGTAATCTTACCCATATTTATATAGTAAACTTCAATATTACCCTCTGTGCTTTACCTAAGACGACACGTTTAACCCCTCTTTTATTAAACTCTGGCGATATTCCAACCACCGGAGAAGCGTATTCCGACACTCCGGCGATATTCCGACCATTAGAGAAGCACCGTTCAACCTTCCATATTGTCCTCTGATCCTCTCACTCCCATTATCTCTCTCTATCTCGTCTCTTTCTCCGTCTCTCTATATGGTCGCTGCCGTAGGGAGCTCATCGGGAGGCAGTCTTGTCGGAGTTAACTGCCCTGGTGGAGTTAAGTGCAGATGTGATGTGAATGACTATGTGATAGCAGTTTCAGTTGGGCAATCCCAAACACCTTACAAATATCAACTCCTGTCAGATTGCTTCAATACTCACTAATCAAAGGGTTCTTTAGATAAACAAACAACTACAATCTATAAAACACACATGATGTGTGCAAAATGCAACATATAAATTACATCAAATGAGGCATTAAACTAACCCTTTTCTAGTACTAATGTTGGAAAAAATGTGTTTTTGTCTTCCTTTTGAATTTACAGGACCAAATGAGCTTAACGGACAAAAGGAACAAATAAACAACAAAAACCAACATAAATACAAAGAAAATGAATAAACGTGACATGCCTGACCCTTCGACAACATCCCCAAGAGCAAAAACAAGAAACAGAAGGCTGACCACGACCCATTCCCATTAGACACGGGGGCGCGGTCAGATATCAGAATAAAGGACAAAGCTGTGGAATCTTCTACGCCCACCACAGGGGAGTGCCCAACTCAGCACGGGGCGTGGTCAACGCTAAGATTCGCAGAATCTTGCAAAATATTGGTAGTACAGATACGCTTCTGCTCACGGGGCCGTGCCCAGCGAACACGGGCCGTTGTTGAGCCCAATGCTGACAAAAGCAATTAATGAAGGAAGAGAAAGAGATGGCCACGGGGGCGTGTCCGCTGGACACGCGGCTGTGGCCGGGCTTCTGTTCAGGCTATAAATAGGGGTGCTTGGTTCACTTCAAAGGCATCCCTTGGCAAACTACTACTCTCTCACTTTGCCGCCACTCCACCACCACTACACCACCAACACCCACCACGATCATCCATCATCCACCTTTAGAGTGTGTAGTAGTCTCGGGATCCAAGATTGATAGTAAGAGTTCTTGTTAATCAAAGGCCATGTTTGGCTAAGTCTCTTACGTCACTTGGTGAAGACAAGTCTTTAATGTATTACTTTTGATTTTTAATCTTTTCGCACTTTTTATTTGGTTTTGTATTTATGACTTTAATAACTAGTTTCTTATGTTGAAGGTGAAACTTCTTTATCATTTGTCCGTGGTATCTTGGCATTACATTGCTGTCTATATAAAGTAAAAGATTTACATCATTCATATCTCTACGGTCTAATAGAGATATGTTGGTTGCCTGGTCGGGGGTTAAGGGAATGGTTTGGTAAGGTTCTTGCCTTGTTCAGTGTATAGATCCTGCAAGGACCTGGGTCAAGCTTACTAGGACCTCCTTTAATACCCACTGGTATTGGATGGGGGCGGGTGCGAATGGCTTGATCCCCTCATATGTAAACTACTATTAATACATTAAATCGGCTACTTGGGATTCTGTCCCTGCTGACTCAAACCACTTAGCCGATGGTAACGTCACCTTCAAATGTGTACTCCGATAAGTAAACGATCCAGGTGAGGTTCGCTTATCGAGTTCGACCCGACTCACGAGCCTAAACGAGCCCACTATTAATATAAATTTTTAATTAATATATTGAATATGTACTCCGATAAAAACAATTATTATTTATAAAATTATGAAAAAAACTAAGTTATATATGAAATAATAATTATAATTAAAATAAAATAATTAGTAAATAATAAACTCGCCAATCTCATGCTTGAAAAACTATCTAGGAGTCGAGCTGGAGCTTTTGAAAAAAAAAAACTAGAATTGTGTTGAGTTCAAGCTCAAACTTTCATAAGTTAATCGAGCTCGAACTCAAGCTTAGTTAAGATCGGACCCGGGACTCGTTAGCACCGATACCCAATACTAAAATATCGATCCACCCTAAAGTTTATTTCTTCCCACCCAACACAATTACGATTCACCCTGAAATATATTTCTTCCCGCCCATCACAAAATCCCAAACTTCTTTTATCTTTTGAAACCTACCCCAAAATTAAACATGACGACCTTTCTTTTTGAAACCAAAGATCCAGCAGAGAGCAAGGCAATCTTCCCAATCGCTGTGCGGGTACACTGTCATGCCGACGTGAAGGAATCTTCAAGTCAAAGCCAGAGACACCGACTGCAATCCCGATAGTCAATAAAACACAACGCGACGAAAAGGTATGGATCACAAAAATAGGTTAACTTTGCTATACTATTCCCCTCTGTTGCTATGTAAAAATTATCTTTGTTTGCTTCAGTTTTGTGGATACATGCGATTCCGATTTTTTTAATCTTGTTGTTAGTTTTTGTTTTTTTATTTAATGGCTTGATTGGAATCTTAATAATTTCTTATTATCCTGTATCTAGTTCCTCTGTTCCAATTCGTACTTGCGTTGGGGTTTTTTTTTTGTGGGGATTTCAAAGTTGGTGCTTTTTTTAGAAAGAGTAAATTGTCATTTTAGTCCCTGTGGTTTGACCCATTTTGCCAGTTTAGTCCAAAGGTTTCATTTTTAACATCTGGATCAAAAAAGGTTTCATCATTGCCATTTTGGTCCAACTGACTTAACTCCATCCATATCTGTTAAAGCTGCCAAGGGCATTTTTGTCATTTCATTTTTCCTTTTATTAACCTTTTTTTTCTTAATTGCTTTAACAGGAAAAATGAAATGACAAAAATGCCCTTGGCAGCTTGAACAGATATGGATGGAGTTAAGTCAGTTGGACCAAAATGGCAACGATGAAACCTTTTTGGATCCAGATGTTAAAAATGAAACCTTTAGACTAAACTGGCAAAATGGGCCAAACCACAGGGACTAAAATGACAATTTACTTTTTTAGAAAAGAGTTTGCTTTTAAGTAGAATGCATTTATTGTTTTCATTTTGCTTTTTCTGTCAGATAACAAACATCATATATTTATGTGGTATGTTTAAGTCTACCTCTGTATTCTTTTGTTTCTGCTATTTAATTTATTAATATTTTCACTTGTTATATCAACACGATTTATGTTACTAACAGTAGTAGTATCAGCAGATAATGTGAACTACTCTATTACTGTTATTGTACCATCATGTGATTATATTATTGTTGCTTCATTAAAACAAGTCATATTAAAGGAAATAAGTGGTAAACTAGAAACCTTAGTTGAATCACATAATGGGCTCTGGATTCTTATTTCGATTGAGCCACCCATATCTCTAATCCTCAACCAGCACCACGTCTTTGTTCTAGAATAAGATGGTTGTGGTCTGCTATCGTTATGAATAAGATGGTAGAGAAGGTTGCTGACTTTGAAAAACCCTCACTTTGAAGGCTGTTTTGTAAGTTTTTTATGGCTTGGTTTTGTTCCATGTGTTTTTTAGTTCATTGTTTGTTGTTTTGATCTATTGAAGTTCATTTGTTTGCAGTTGTGATGGTGTTATTGATCCTAACTCCTACCAATGAAATCTGATTAGTTAAGTGGGATACCCCATTTGAATAATGCTAGGAAACACAAGTACCTGGAAGCCCTTGATAGGCAAGTCAAATAGTTTATTTATATCTTCGCCAAGTTCATTTTCTACATAAGTTTTTATCTTATTTTATTTGAGTTTTCGATCTCAGGAGTGACCCTGCAAAAGCTATTGAAATTCTCGTAAAGGATTTGAAGGTCTTTTCTACCTTTAATGGACAACTCTTTAAGGGAAATCAACCAGCTGCTAACACTTGACAACTTTAGGTGCTTATTTGAACATTTGTATGTATTGGGATAGCAAATCAACGTTGCAAAAATCCACATCAATTAAAACTCTTATTTACTGATCAGCATGAGAAGCTTCAGGTAATATCAAGTTAAGATTGTTTTATGTGTGTGAATTATGTGTTGGTTGCATGAATAGGTTAATAGATAGCTTTTATTTGGTATACTGTCATGGGCCAATTTTATTCTTTGTTTGCTAGCCAACTATGTAATTGTGTGTTGTAGCCTATCTGACATTAAGATTATATAGAAAAGGCTTAGTTTGTTCGGCACTTTGGGTTAAGACTCCATATATCATCAAACGAATATTTTGCAAACTTTTGGTAGTGTAAAAGAAAATATCTTAAATCTGAAACGATAAAGCATACTTTTGTAGAAATCTTGGCTTTTGTAACACCTCGAATTTTTGTGTCCAATAATGTGTTAACACGTGTCATTTGTTTACACGTGGCATTGATATTAAATAAAGGACTAAGTTTGACAAACCTTGAAAGTATATAAATTCGAGGGTTATAAATGTCAAACAAGGGTAAATATACTGTATAGTAACCCTAAATGGTGCTTGTACCTTCAAACGAATAAATCATGGATCGTACGGAAGCGAAACACGAAAGAAAGTGAGAGATTACAGGCTACAGGGGTTAACTGTGTCAACATGTTTAATTATACCTCTGAGTGATCCTTTAACGTTCCCAAAGCTTTGTAACAGTATTATACACTCACTAAAATATAATATATAAATTTCGCGAAGTTTCGTTATGAAACAGGAAAGTTACGATCGAACTCATATAAGAAGGGTTAAAAGCGTCAATAACGAAAGTTAAGGCTTTCTGAATAATTAATAAACTAACCAGGGACTTAACAACGCGGGTAAATAACACGAGGTCCCTAGTTGTAATTAACCGAGGGCCAAACCGCAAAGTTACCCCTTCAAACCTGAAAGGTCAGGTAAATCATTACGAAAGATTTCGTTATTAATTACCAGGATTTCGTAATCATGGCAAAAGATTTAAAATTGCTGAAATATAAACCTCTCGCGGCCCGCGTGAGGTTTAGGCATAAGTTGAGGCGGGCCGCGAGCCACCTCATTTACGCGTCTGATGTCTTAAACTTAGGCGGCCCGCGTAAAAGTGGCATGGAATATCCATGCGGGCCGCGTGGGACGCCCAGATGCAGAAACGTTGTGTTTTCTTGCCTTTTGAGCTTGTGAATGATCAAATCTCCAATAAATGAGGCATGGGCACCCTACACTTGACCCATAGCTCCAGGAGACACATGCCCATCATCCATACTCCTATGTAGTGTGAGTTGTAATGATCTCATGGCCTTGTGAACACTATAAATAAGCACATTTGGTTCATAACATTCACCACAACACAAACACTTCTATCTGATCATTCTAAGAGCTCTCTAGCATTCCTCTGTGTTCATAAGTCTTCTCTCAAGCTTCTGTAAGTGATCTAACCCTTTGTGGTTTCACATTTCCTTAGTAAATAGCTAAAAACCAAACCGTCGTAAATACGGTTTGACTTTAAAATAAATCAGTGATGGTTCAGTCTTATGACGAATCAAAAGTAGTTTTGAGTTGGTATTTATGTGGGTAATAAACCCCTAAAAGGGTTCCCTCTGATCACCACTCTAACTATGTCAAATATCGAGTCAAACGCGCACTTAAAAAGTCAACAGAAAGTCATTTTGCCGTTTTCTACATAATCTGTAATGTATACGTTATGAAACCTGTTTTGATGTTCATAAAACATTATATTAAGCATATAAACTTGTTTGCGCTCGTTTGAATCGACCATTTGCTAGATTGACCCGGTTCGGAGCCGAATGTCGCAAAAGTTTGACTTTTGCTTTGACTTCAGTTCTGACCCGTTTTAGTGAGGTATAGATATACCTTAGGACTCTCTTAGGACCAGATTACATGATGGTATAACCCTCTGTGATCGGTTCATAAGTTATCCGAGTCTTTTGCACATTTCCGTTAATCGCCTAAAAGTTGACCGTAACGCCATTTTGAAAATAAAACGAGTATTCCGGGCACGTGAACGGACCAGAACCTTGCTTATTAAATTATAAGCATGTCCTTAAAGTTTCACGTCAATCCGAGGTCTAGAATGAGAGTTATGCTAAATAGCGCAATTAAAGTAAACTTTTGTAATAAACGGCGCGATTAGCATAACGCCTATCTAAACCAAGATTTCGTCACCAAAACTTTTACCCACTGTATTAAAATAATATTTTGGGAATTTTAAAGATTTTTAATAATTTTTACCTCGCTCATAACCTGCGGTTATGGCTACGGTTCGGTAAATACCGAATATGCCCTTTTCGGCCAAAACATGAGTTCTACAAGGTCTTTTGACCCGATTCCAGTTGCTACTGATTCCAAATAATAAATAAAGTATTTGAAGCTTTATAAGCTGTTCGGGAAACTCAGATTTCCTGTAGAACTCGAAAAGCTCTTTAAAAGTCTTTAAAATGACCGAAAAGCCCCTACGGGGCATAATATTAACTTAAACTCGTTACGGGCATCACGGAAGGTATCCTACTGATACCACAACCTCTTTAAGGCATATTGACTTAGGAAATAAGCGCAAGACTCTCATGGTTAACCGTTTCGCCTATTGCGCGCACGGTTCGGATTATGAAACTAGTTTTCATAAATTAGCCGGTACGGGTCAAATTATATTATTTGAACCCCAAATTCCAGAGTGTGAACCATAAACCCATATAAAACAAGTCTCTGAACTTGTTGGGTCAGAATCACACTCCATTCTCGGTTTTCGCCTTTTCGCGCGATTAAACCGTATTCACATATCGGAACCAACCGGTCTAGGCTACGGCCATTATAAAGACTCGTTAGGATTCTAAGAGGTTAATTAAAACCTTCGTTCCAGATTAGGAGCCCAGTAAAAGCTATCGGTGACTAAATCAAATTAAGGAAATATACTTGCAAAGGTAAATACTTTAACTTATTTCCCCTATACGGGCTTGGGTTACGGTATGTTAATACCGCTTGATTGAGCATTATATTTTTCCATCGCTTAGGTGGTTAATTAAATAATATGATTGGCTCATTTAAACAGTTTTGTTTCTTAAAAGCCTTTGGGGGGTTTAATGACCGTTGTCCCGGATATCCTTGGCATCATTTTACGAAATGGCCACGACCATCGACATCCCGGTGTAGGCGTACACCCGGTATATATTGTCGACATTAAATTAAAAGACGTAGCCGTTGGTTTTTATACTACGGTTTTACGCGATGTGGTGTGTCTATAAATCTTTAACCCGGCACGACCCGGGCTACTGAACACATAAAAGAACATGTAAAACGTTCACAAGATTTTAATAATTTTCCCAAGTTATAAAAGAGTTTGTGCCTTGTGCATTCAAATCAATTTTAATAAACATTTTCAAATGTGTCAGTTGAATGTATTTACCAGTGTAAACTGACGTATTTTCCCCAAAAGATTAAGTGCAGGTACTATACGAAATGGGCTGGTATAGGCGTCCTAAGCATCGTACATAGTCTCGCAAACTCGATGCTGCATCTGAATGAACAATATTTATTATTTTGATCCGCTGTGGATATATTCAACTTCTGTAATACATTTGATATTACAACCAGAGGTTGAAGTTTATATATTTATCTTAAGCTTCCGCTGTGCATTTATATAATTGTGTGGTTTGACTATATTGTTGCCAACATCGTCACGGTAATCCCCCACCGGGCCCACCGGTGAAACACGTGGAAATCGGGGTGTGACAGGTTGGTATCAGAGCCAACATTGAGTGAATTAAACACTATCCTAATGTGTTTAATCTCAATGACACAATTGCACATACTTGAGTCTAGACAAGAACTTAGGACAAATTCGAATTGTTATTCCAATTTTGTCTTTTTCTTTTATTATTGGAATTTAAAGTTTTATAAAGCAGGAAAATGCCACCTGTTATATTCCAAGGAAGAGGAAGGGGAAGAAGAGGCAGAGGAGATATCGTGACACATCACGATAACGAAGTTGGACCATCAGGTACAAGACATCCTTCAATGACACGGAGTGAAGAACCACAACGACGAAGAGATCTGTATGAACCTGCGAGGCATTCCACCTCGCACAGCTCGACGCCATCCTACCGGCACTCCTTTGGGCCAAACTCAGAGAATGATCCCAACAACCCACAACCTTCCTTCATACCTCTACAACGTTCGGTATCGCACCGAAATTACGACGACCCTACTCCATACTTCATAGGTCAGTTTAATCCGGCTGACTACATACAGGAACCTTCAGGCTTTGTTCCATTAGGGCCACAAGATCACTTCTCCGAAGACCATATGGATGAAGATACTGATCCAACTGAACCTGCTCGTGGTACGCCCACGCATCCGATAGAAGTCTCTGATGGGTCATCCTTCCATGGAACACCCTATCAGGGGCCAGACAGTTTCCAAGCGTTGTTTGACCGACATGAGTGGTACTACACGCCACCTCAACAGACATCACAACAACCGCGACATCCACAGGATCCCTCTGAGGATTCACGCTTTGAGGCAGTTACGCCACCACCTCCGCCACCGGCGCAACCAGTAATGCCTGATCCGCCAAGGCGTAGGAGGACAAATGCTCGTATGTCCACACGAGGAGGAGGGGGTATCCACTTCAGCACCCCTCGACACTCTAGTAGTAGCCACTATCCGCCACTACAAGAAGAAGGACCTTCAAGTCCTATACAGGAGGCGAACTCCGCACCAGCTGCACCAAATTCGCCACCATTTGGGTATGACCAACCCATACCTGCTTACACGGGTCCAACGGCTTACAACCCGTTCGAACCGTCACAAGCACAATACAATTACAATTATGAACGCGACCCATATGTGGTGTCGGCTAGATATAATGCGCGCTACCCTGACGGAGCTCATGGGAACATGGGACCACCGGACTACTCAGCTCATGGGTATCCAATACCTCCCAGACCCCCAGTTCCGCAACAAGCGCCACAACCACGTTTCTCTCCTCCTGAACAGGAAGAGATACTCCATCGACTAGATCGTGTGGAGAGAGAGTTCGAGGAAGAGAAGAAAAGCCACCGAGGATTTCTCAAGGGCTTGGCGAACCTACTAAAGGGCAAAAAGAAGAAACGTGACCATTAGCCCTTAATAGTTGTACTAATGTAATTTCTATTTTGAAATAAGTCCCTGCGTGGACACTTATCGTATTTCAGTCCCTACGTGGACTTATCTTTTAGTCCTTACATGGACACCTATCTTGTATTAGTCCCTGCGTGGACTTGTCACTCATTTTAAACCTCTATGGAGGTATGTACTATTTGAAAGACCCGTTTAGGGCAATATGTAATTGTATTTGAGATTATGGAATGTATGTTATGAGTTTTGTTTTAATATGTATGAAACAAGTCAAAACCATTCCTTTTAAATTGATCTGCCTAAATAAAGAATCTTAAAGAGTGAAACCTAGCCTGGTGTCTTCTAAGATCCGGCCAAGATGGTAGGACTTAATTAAAAGATTCAGATTCCCTGTTAACCGCTGCAAGCATGTTAACAATCATGGCAGATGTGATTCGTTAAAATCACGCGCGTCATTCTTATACAATAACCCTTTAAGGATTTCAAAACCCAACTAAATGATTTATAAATCATGGGTTAAATCATCAGTAGAGATGATCACTTATTTAAACATCCATTAGTGATGTAGTGCCTACGGGCCAATCTTATTAAAACATCCATTAGTGATGTAGTGCCTACGGGCCAACCTTATTAAAACATCCATTAGTGGTGTGGTGCCTATGGGCCGTAATAATTGTCTTATAAAGACAAAAGACAGTGGTGGTCTATGACTCCCTGCCAGAAAGGGGTAAGAGAACTACGGTTCAAACCTCTATGCCTTTGATTCTCTGGAATCTCGGCTAATATTATAAAACATCCTCGTAATTAGGCTTTACGCCGCCAATATTATTGTTATAGCTAAAATAGGATGTATTCAAATCCTAAGATTTAATGAGTAATAAGTTAACCACATATGGTCTCTGTTACCATGGTCGACAAATTGTCATAAAAGACAATTATATAATAATCTCCTAAATAAAATTTTGTTATCTTCTGTAGCAGATTCAAGTTACAATGGCGGATCCCAATGGAGAGAACAGCCACACAAATGAAGATGACTACGACAATGCGCCAGTGCATCTGACAGGCGCACAGCTAAAGGCTCTGATTGACAATGCTGTTCAGGCAGCTCTTGATCGTCAATATACTGAGTCCCAAGGCAGAACTGTATCAAAACCACCCTCTAAACCCAAGACACACTCCAAACCACCCTCTCAACCCAAGAAAGATGACGACAAACACTCGTCCACTGAGAACAGCGTTCATCGCGATAGAGAATATACTGATGCATCAAATGCTAAGGGTTGCACCTACAAATACTTTGTATCTTGTAAGCCCCGGGAATTTACAGGGGAGAAAGGTGCTGTGGATTGTATCACCTGGCTAGATGAGATGGACACTATTGTGGACATCAGCGGGTGTGCAGAGAGGGATGTGGTGAAGTATGTGTCCCAGTCATTTAAGGGCGAGGCCCTGGCGTGGTAGAGGGCGTTGGTGCAGGCATCTGGTAAGTCTGCTTTATACAAAATGACGTGGGAGGAATTTTTTGCTCTCATTAAGGAAAACTACTGCCCTCAGCATGAGGTTGAGAAGATCGAGGCTGACTTTGTGTCACTGGTGATGACGAACCTGGACTGCCAGGCATATTTGACGAGCTTCAATACGATGTCTCGCCTGGTCCCATACCTTGTGACACCAGAACCCAGAAGAATCGCCCGTTTCATTGGGGGATTAGAGCCTGCAATAAAGGCTAGCGTAAAGGCCTCTCGGCCGACGACCTTCAGGTCAGTTACTGACCTCTCCTTGTCTCTAACTTTAGATGTTGTCCGTCTGAGGACACTAAGGAGCAAGGAGGCTGAGAAGAGAAAACGTGAGGATGATACCTCACGAAGATCAGGGAAGAAGCACCGTGGAAACGGTGAAGGCAAAAGAGGGTCGGAGGCAAAGAAAGATGGGCAAGCTGGTGAAAGGCCCAACTGCAAAATCTGCAAGAAACCCCACTCTGGGAAGTGCAGGTTTGCATCGAATTCACAGTCACAACCAAAGACTCCTTCCTGTGGACTATGCAAGTCCAAGGATCATAAGACTGTGGAATGCAAAAAGATCAAGGATGCAACCTGCTATGGTTGTAACGAAAAGGGGCACATCAAGAGTAACTGCCCTAAGTATGCCAAGAAGGCGGAAGAGGCCAAGAAGTCAAATGCGAGAGTTTTTCGCATGGATGCAAAGGAAGCGGTCCAGAACGACAACGTGCTTACAGGTACTTTTCTCGTAAATAATATATTTGCAAGAGTACTATTCGATTCTGGCGCCGATAAATCCTTTGTAGACCAGAAATTTTGCCAACTACTAAATATGCCTATCAAAACCCTTGATATGAAATACGAGGTAGAGTTAGCAGACGGCACGATAGAAACCGTCTCCACTGTCTTAGAGGGATGTGAAATATCCATTAGGAACCATTCTTTTCCCCTATCTCTACTTCCCTTTAAATTAGCGGGTTTCGACATTGTGCTAGGCATGGACTGGTTATCCCATAATCAGGCCCAAATCATTTGCGGCAAAAGGCAGATAGTTTTAAAGACTCCGAGTGGTGAATCTCTTACCATTCGAGGAGATACGCAGTACGGATTACCCGAGGACGTATCTATGCTCAAAGCTTCAAGGTGTTTAAACAGAGGCTGTGTAATTTACATGGCTCAGGTGATAATAGAAGAACCTAAGCCGAAGATCGAGGATCTTCCTGTCATTTCTGAATACCCTGAAGTTTTTCCTGAAGAACTACCTGGTTTGCCACCAGATAGACAAGTGGAGTTCAGAATAGACATCATTCCTGGAGCGGCTCCGATAGCTAGAGCACCTTACAGGCTAGCTCCAACGGAAATGAAAGAACTGAGGACCCAATTGGATGAACTGCTGGCGAAAGGTTTTATCAGACCTAGTTCATCTCCCTGGGGAGCACCAGTCCTATTTGTAAAGAAGAAGGACGGATCGATGCGGTTGTGCATCGACTATCGAGAGCTAAATAAAGTGACCATAAAGAATAGATATCCTTTGCCGAGGATCGATGATCTATTCGATCAGCTGCAAGGAGCAAGCTATTTCTCGAAGATCGACTTGAGGTCGGGCTATCATCAGCTAAGGGTCAGAGATGAGGATGTACATAAGACAGCATTTAGGACTCGCTATGGTCATCACGAGTTCCTAGTGATGCCTTTTGGGCTCACAAATGCACCGGCTGCGTTCATGGATCTCATGAATCGCGTCTGCAAGCCGTACTTGGACAAATTTGTCATAGTCTTCATCGACGATATCCTTATATATTCCAAGAACCAAGCTGACCACGAGAAGCACCTCCGTTGCATTCTCGAATTACTACAGCGTGAGAAACTCTACGCCAAATTCTCGAAATGTGAATTCTGGCTACGAGAGGTTCAGTTTTTAGGTCACGTTGTGAGTGAGCGTGGTATCCAAGTGGATCCCGCTAAGGTAGAGGCAATCATGAACTGGCAAGAGCCAAAGACGCCTACCGAAATTCGTAGTTTCCTGGGATTAGCAAGATACTACCGGAGGTTTATTGAAAATTTTTCAAGGATTGCTGCGCCCTTGACTTCCCTAACCAAGAAGAAAGAAAAGCTTATTTGGGGCCCAAAGCAGCAAGAGTCCTTCGAAGTTCTGAAGCAGAAGCTAAGCAACGCACCTGTGCTGACATTACCGGAAGGTACAGATGAATTCGTAGTTTACTGCGATGCATCACACACGGGCATGGGGTGTGTACTTATGCAGAAGGGCAAGGTGATTGCCTATGCTTCAAGGCAATTAAAGGTGCACGAAAAGAATTACACCACCCATGATTTGGAGTTGGGTGCCGTTGTATTTGCACTAAAATTGTGGAGGCATTACCTTTATGGTATTAAATTTGTGATTTATTCTGATCACAAAAGCCTCCAGCACCTGTTCAATCAGAAAGAGTTGAACATGAGGCAGCGCTGTTGGATGGAAACCTTGAATGACTATGATTGCGAGATCAGGTACCATCCCGGCAAAGCGAATGTAGTCGCTGATGCCTTAAGCAGGAAAGAAAGGGTAAAACCTATTCGAATCAATGCCAAGAGCATTGAGGTCAAGAACAATTTAATTGAAAGGATTTTAGCTGCACAGCGAGAGGCTGTGTTGGAAGCTAATTATCCTAATGAAAAATTAGGAGTAACTGAGGAGCAGTTGACTCTCAGCAAGGATGGAATCCTTAGACTGAACGGACGTATATGGGTTCCGATTTATGGAGGACTACGAGATGTTATCCTCCAGGAAGCCCATAGTTCCAAATACTCAGTCCATCCTGGTGCAGACAAAATGTGTCAAGATTTAAAGGCAAATTATTGGTGGATAGGCTTGAAAAAGTCTGTGGCCGCCCACGTAGCAAAGTGCTTGACTTGTGCTCAAGTCAAAGCCGAGCACCAAAAGCCGTCTGGTTTGCTACAACAGCCTGAACTTCCCGAGTGGAAGTGGGAATGCGTAACTATGGACTTCATAACCAAGTTACCCAAAACCAGGAAAGGAAACGATACAATATGGGTCATAGTCGATAGGCTGACTAAATCAGCTCATTTTCTACCCATCAAGGAGACGTATAGCTCCGATATGTTAGCCCAACTTTATGTGGATAAGATTGTAGCCTTACACGGCATACCTGTGTCTATTATCTCCGACCGGGATACTAGATACACGTCTCACTTCTGGAAGAGTTTCCAGCAATCTTTGGGCACGCGTTTGAACTTTAGTACGGCTTACCATCCACAGACGGACGGTCAGAGTGAGCGTATCATTCAAACGCTAGAAGACATGCTTCGTGCATGCGCGATCGATTTAGGTGGTAACTGGGATAAGAACCTACCCCTAATCGAATTCTCCTACAATAATAGCTACCACACCAGCATAAAGGCTGCGCCTTTCGAGGCATTATACGGTAGGAAATGTAGATCGCCTGTTTGTTGGGCGGAAGTAGGAGAGGTCCAATTATCAGGACCAGAGATTGTTTTCCAGACAACGGACAAGATTGTCCAGATCCGGGAACGTCTCAAGGCTGCCCGCGATAGGCAGAAAAGCTACGCTGATCCAAAACGTAAGGATCTTCACTTCGAAGTAGGTGAAAAAGTGTTGCTTAAGGTATCACCCTGGAAAGGGGTGATGCGTTTCGGCAAGAAAGGCAAACTGAGTCCGAGATACATAGGACCTTTTGAGGTCATTGAACGGGTCGGGTCAGTCGCCTATAAGTTGAACTTGCCTGAAGAGCTCAATGGAATTCACAATGTGTTCCACATCTGCAATCTCAAAAAGTGCTTCGCCGATGAATCATTGGTGATTCCACACACAGATGTGCATATAGATGAGAGCTTAAAATTTATAGAAAAACCTTTGTCGATTGAAGATCGACAGGTGAAGAAGCTTCGAAGAAAGCACGTACCGATTGTAAAGGTCAAATGGGATGCTCGTAGAGGTCCCGAATATACGTGGGAAGGCGAAGACACAATAAAAGAAAAGTACCCCTATTTATTTGAGTAAATCTCGGGTCGAGATTTATTTTAAGGGGGTGAGGATGTAACACCTCGAATGTTTGTGTCCAATAATGTGTTAACACGTGTCATTTGTTTACACGTGGCATTGATATTAAATAAAGGACTAAGTTTGACAAACCTTGAAAGTATATAAATTCGAGGGTTATAAATGTCAAACAAGGGTAAATATACTATATAGTAACCCTAAATGGTGCTTGTACCTTCAAACGAATAAATCATGGATCGTACGGAAGCGAAACACGAAAGAAAGTGAGAGATTACAGGCTACAGGGGTTAACTGTGTCAACATGTTTAATTATACCTCTGAGTGATCCTTTAACGTTCCCAAAGCTTTGTAACAGTATTATACACTCACTAAAATATAATATACAAATTTCGCGAAGTTTCGTTATGAAACAGGAAAGTTACGATCGAACTCGTATAAGAAGGGTTAAAAGCGTCAATAACGAAAGTTAAGGCTTTCTGAATAATTAATAAACTAACCAGGGACTTAACAACGCGGGTAAATAACACGAGGTCCCTAGTTGTAATTAACCGAGGGCCAAACCGCAAAGTTACCCCTTCAAACCCGAATGGTCAGGTAAATCATTACGAAAGATTTCGTTATTAATTACCAGGATTTCGTAATCATGGCAAAAGATTTAAAATTTCTGAAATATAAACCTCTCGCGGCCCGCGTGAGGTTTAGGCATAAGTTGAGGCGGGCCGCGAGCCACCTCATTTACGCGTCTGATCTCTTAAACTCAGGCGGCCCGCGTAAAAGTGGCATGGAATATCCATGCGGGCCGCGTGGGACGCCCAGATGCAGAAACATTGTGTTTTCTTGCCTTTTGAGCTTGTGAATGATCAGATCTCCAATAAATGAGGCATGGGCACCCTACACTTGACCCATAGCTCCAGGAGACACATGCCCATCATCCATACTCCTCTGTAGTGTGAGTTGTAATGATCTCATGGCCTTGTGAACACTATAAATAAGCACATTTGGTTCATAACATTCACCACAACACAAACACTTCTATCTGATCATTCTAAGAGCTCTCTAGAATTCCTCTGTGTTCATAAGTCTTCTCTCAAGCTTCTGTAAGTGATCTAACCCTTTGTGGTTTCACATTTCCTTAGTAAATAGCTAAAAACCAAACCGTCGTAAATACGGTTTGACTTTAAAATAAATCAGTGATGGTTCAGTCTTATGACGAATCAAAAGTAGTTTTGAGTTGGTATTTATGTGGGTAATAAACCCCTAAAAGGGTTCCCTCTGATCACCACTCTAATTATGTCAAATATCGAGTCAAACGCGCACTTAAAAAGTCAACAGAAAGTCATTTTGCCGTTTTCTACATAATCTGTAATGTATACATTATGAAACCTGTTTTGATGTTCATAAAACATTATATTAAGCATATAAACTTGTTTGCGCTCGTTTGAATCGACCATTTGCTAGATTGACCCGGTTCGGAGCCGAATGTCGCAAAAGTTTGACTTTTGCTTTGACTTCAGTTCTGACCCGTTTTAGTGAGGTATAGATATACCTTAGGACTCTCTTAGGACCAGATTACATGATGGTATAAACCTCTGTGATCGGTTCATAAGTTATCCGAGTCTTTTGCACATTTCCGTTAATCGCCTAAAAGTTGACCGTAACGCCATTTTGAAAATAAAACGAGTATTCCGGGCACGTGAACGGACCAGAACCTTGCTTATTAAATTATAAGCATGTCCTTAAAGTTTCACGTCAATCCGAGGTCTAGAATGAGAGTTATGCTAAATAGCGCAATTAAAGTAAACTTTTGTAATAAACGGCGCGATTAGCATAACGCCTATCTAAACCAAGATTTCGTCACCAAAACTTTTACCCACTGTATTAAAATAATATTTTGGGAATTTTAAAGATTTTTAATAATTTTTACCTCGCTCATAACCTGCAGTTATGGCTACGGTTCGGTAAATACCGAATATGCCCTTTTCGGCCAAAACATGAGTTCTACAAGGTCTTTTGACCCGATTCCAGTTGCTACTGATTCCAAATAATAAATAAAGTATTTGAAGCTTTATAAGCTGTTCGGGAAACTCAGATTTCCTGTACAACTCGAAAAGCTCTTTAAAAGTCTTTAAAATGACCGAAAAGCCCCTACGGGGCATAATATTAACTTAAACTCGTTACGGGCATCACGGAAGGTATCCTACTGATACCACAACCTCTTTAAGGCATATTGACTTAGGAAATAAGCGCAAGACTCTCATGGTTAACCGTTTCGCCTATTGCGCGCACGGTTCGGATTATGAAACTAGTTTTCATAAATTAGCCGGTACGGGTCAAATTATATTATTTGAACCCCAAATTCCAGAGTGTGAACCATAAACCCATATAAAACAAGTCTCTGAACTTGTTGGGTCAGAATCACACTCCATTCTCGGTTTTCGCCTTTTCGCGCGATTAAACCGTATTCACATATCGGAACCAACCGGTCTAGGCTACGGCCATTATAAAGACTCGTTAGGATTCTAAGAGGTTAATTAAAACCTTCGTTCCAGATTAGGAGCCCAGTAAAAGCTATCGGTGACTAAATCAAATTAAGGAAATATACTTGCAAAGGTAAATACTTTAACTTATTTCCCCTATACGGGCTTGGGTTACGGTATGTTAATACCGCTTGATTGAGCATTATATTTTTCCATCGCTTAGGTGGTTAATTAAATAATATGATTGGCTCATTTAAACAGTTTTGTTTCTTAAAAGCCTTTGGGGGGTTTAATGACCGTTGTCCCGGATATCCTTGGCATCATTTTACGAAATGGCCACGACCATCTACATCCCGGTGTAGGCGTACACCCGGTATATATTATCGACATTAAATTAAAAGACGTAGCCGTTGGTTTTTATACTACGGTTTTACGCGATGTGGTGTGTCTATAAATCTTTAACCCGGCACGACCCGGGCTACTGAACGCATAAAAGAACATGTAAAACGTTCACAAGATTTTAATAATTTTCCCAAGTTATAAAAGAGTTTGTGCCTTGTGCATTCAAATCAATTTTAATAAACATTTTCAAATGTGTCAGTTGAATGTATTTACCAGTGTAAACTGACGTATTTTCCCCAAAAGATTAAGTGCAGGTACTATACGAAATGGGCTGGTATAGGCGTCCTAAGCATCGTACATAGTCTCGCAAACTCGATGCTGCATCTGAATGAACAATATTTATTATTTTGATCCGCTGTGGATATATTCAACTTCGGTAATACATTTGATATTACAACCAGAGGTTGAAGTTTATATATTTATCTTAAGCTTCCGCTGTGCATTTATATAATTGTGTGGTTTGACTATATTGTTGCCAACATCGTCACGGTAATCCCCCACCGGGCCCACCGGTGAAACACGTGGAAATCGGGGTGTGACAGGTTGGTATCAGAGCCAACATTGAGTGAATTAAACACTATCCTAATGTGTTTAATCTCAATGACACAATTGCACATACTTGAGTCTAGACAAGAACTTAGGACAAATTCGAATTGTTATTCCAATTTTGTCTTTTTCTTTTATTATTGGAAT
Source organism: Helianthus annuus (assembly GCF_002127325.2). Taxonomy (NCBI): domain Eukaryota; kingdom Viridiplantae; phylum Streptophyta; class Magnoliopsida; order Asterales; family Asteraceae; genus Helianthus; species Helianthus annuus. Next base: position 185,953,323 of record NC_035443.2, on the reverse strand, counting down.
TTAAAGTTTTATAAAGCAGGAAAATGCCACCTGTTATATTCCAAGGAAGAGGAAGGGGAAGAAGAGGCAGAGGGGATATCGTGACACATCACGATAACGAAGCTGGACCATCAGGTACAAGACATCCTTCAATGACACGGAGTGAAGAACCACAACGACGAAGAGATCTGTATGAACCTGCGAGGCATTCCACCTCGCACAGCTCGACGCCATCCTACCGGCACTCCTTTGGGCCAAACTCAGAGAATGATCCCAACAACCCACAACCTTCCTTCATACCTCTACAACGTTCGGTATCGCACCGAAATTACGACGACCCTACTCCATACTTCATAGGTCAGTTTAATCCGGCTGACTACATACAGGAACCTTCAGGCTTTGTTCCATTAGGGCCACAAGATCACTTCTCCGAAGACCATATGGATGAAGATACTGATCCAACTGAACCTGCTCGTGGTACGCCCACGCATCCGATAGAAGTCTCTGATGGGTCATCCTTCCATGGCACACCCTATCAGGGGCCAGACAGTTTCCAAGCGTTGTTTGACCGACATGAGTGGTACTACACGCCACCTCAACAGACATCACAACAACCGCGACATCCACAGGATCCCTCTGAGGATTCACGCTTTGAGGCAGTGACGCCACCACCTCCGCCACCGGCGCAACCAGTAATGCCTGATCCGCCAAGGCGTAGGAGGACAAATGCTCGTATGTCCACACGAGGAGGAGGGGGTATCCACTTCAGCACCCCTCGACACTCTAGTAGTAGCCACTATCCACCACTACAAGAAGAAGGACCTTCAAGTCCTATACAGGAGGCGAACTCCGCACCAGCTGCACCAAATTCGCCACCATTTGGGTATGACCAACCCATACCTGCTTACACGGGTCCAACGGCTTACAACCCGTTCGAACCGTCACAAGCACAATACAACTACAATTATGAACGCGACCCATATGTGGTGTCGGCTAGATATAATGCGCGCTACCCTGACGGAGCTCATGGGAACATGGGACCACCGGACTACTCAGCTCATGGGTATCCAATACCTCCCAGACCCCCAGTTCCGCAACAAGCGCCACAACCACGTTTCTCTCCTCCTGAACAGGAAGAGATACTCCATCGACTAGATCGTGTGGAGAGAGAGTTCGAGGAAGAGAATAAAAGCCACCGAGGATTTCTCAAGGGCTTGGCGAACCTACTAAAGGGCAAAAAGAAGAAACGTGACCATTAGCCCTTAATAGTTGTACTAATGTAATTTCTATTTTGAAATAAGTCCCTGCGTGGACACTTATCGTATTTCAGTCCCTACGTGGACTTATCTTTTAGTCCTTACATGGACACCTATCTTGTATTAGTCCCTGCGTGGACTTGTCACTCATTTTAAACCTCTATGGAGGTATGTACTATTTGAAAGACCCGTTTAGGGCAATATGTAATTGTATTTGAGATTATGGAATGTATGTTATGAGTTTTGTTTTAATATGTATGAAATAAATCAAAACCATTCCTTTTAAATTGATCTGCCTAAATAAAGAATCTTAAAGAGTGAAACCTAGCCTGGTGTCTTCTAAGATCCGGCCAAGATGGTAGGACTTAATTAAAAGATTCAGATTCCCTGTTAACCGCTGCAAGCATGTTAACAATCATGGCAGATGTGATTCGTTAAAATCACGTGCGTCATTCTTATACAATAACCCTTTAAGGATTTCAAAACCCAACTAAATGATTTATAAATCATGGGTTAAATCATCAGTAGAGATGATCACTTATTTAAACATCCATTAGTGATGTAGTGCCTACGGGCCAATCTTATTAAAACATCCATTAGTGATGTAGTGCCTACGGGCCAACCTTATTAAAACATCCATTAGTGGTGTGGTGCCTATGGGCCGTAATAATTGTCTTATAAAGACAAAAGACAGTGGTGGTCTATGACTCCCTGCCAGAAAGGGGTAAGAGAACTACGGTTCAAACCTCTATGCCTTTGATTCTCTGGAATCTCGGCTAATATTATAAAACATCCTCGTAATTAGGCTTTACGCCGCCAATATTATTGTTATAGCTAAAATAGGATGTATTCAAATCCTAAGATTTAATGAGTAATAAGTTAACCACATATGGTCTCTGTTACCATGGTCGACAAATTGTCATAAAAGACAATTATATAATAATCTCCTAAATAAAATTTTGTTATCTTCTGTAGCAGATTCAAGTTACAATGGCGGATCCCAATGGAGAGAACAGCCACACAAATGAAGATGACTACGACAATGCGCCAGTGCATCTCACAGGCGCACAGCTAAAGGCTCTGATTGACAATGCTGTTCAGGCAGCTCTTGATCGTCAATATACTGAGTCCCAAGGCAGAACTGTATCAAAACCACCCTCTAAACCCAAGACACACTCCAAACCACCCTCTCAACCCAAGAAAGATGACGACAAACACTCGTCCACTGAGAACAGCGTTCATCGCGATAGAGAATATACTGATGCATCAAATGCTAAGGGTTGCACCTACAAATACTTTGTATCTTGTAAGCCCCGGGAATTTACAGGGGAGAAAGGTGCTGTGGATTGTATCACCTGGCTAGATGAGATGGACACTATTGTGGACATCAGCGGGTGTGCAGAGAGGGATGTGGTGAAGTATGTGTCCCAGTCATTTAAGGGCGAGGCCCTGGCGTGGTAGAGGGCGTTGGTGCAGGCATCTGGTAAGTCTGCTTTATACAAAATGACGTGGGAGGAATTTATTGCTCTCATTAAGGAAAACTACTGCCCTCAGCATGAGGTTGAGAAGATCGAGGCTGACTTTGTGTCACTGGTGATGACGAACCTGGACTGCCAGGCATATTTGACGAGCTTCAATACGATGTCTCGCCTGGTCCCATACCTTGTGACACCAGAACCCAGAAGAATCGCCCGTTTCATTGGGGGATTAGAGCCTGCAATAAAGGCTAGCGTAAAGGCCTCTCGGCCGACGACCTTCAGGTCAGTTACTGACCTCTCCTTGTCTCTAACTTTAGATGTTGTCCGTCTGAGGACACTAAGGAGCAAGGAGGCTGAGAAGAGAAAACGTGAGGATGATACCTCACGAAGATCAGGGAAGAAGCACCGTGGAAACGGTGAAGGCAAAAGAGGGTCGGAGGCAAAGAAAGATGGGCAAGCTGGTGAAAGGCCCAACTGCAAAATCTGCAAGAAACCCCACTCTGGGAAGTGCAGGTTTGCATCGAATTCACAGTCACAACCAAAGACTCCTTCCTGTGGACTATGCAAGTCCAAGGATCATAAGACTGTGGAATGCAAAAAGATCAAGGATGCAACTTGCTATGGTTGTAACGAAAAGGGTCACATCAAGAGTAACTGCCCTAAGTATGCCAAGAAGGCGGAAGAGGCCAAGAAGTCAAATGCGAGAGTTTTTCGCATGGATGCAAAGGAAGCGGTCCAGAACAACAACGTGCTTACAGGTACTTTTCTCGTAAATAATATATTTGCAAGAGTACTATTCAATTCTGGCGCCGATAAATCCTTTGTAGACCAGAAATTTTGCCAACTACTAAATATGCCTATCAAAACCCTTGATATGAAATACGAGGTAGAGTTAGCAGACGGCACGATAGAAACCGTCTCCACTGTCTTAGAGGGATGTGAAATATCCATTAGGAACCATTCTTTTCCCCTATCTCTACTTCCCTTTAAATTAGCGGGTTTCGACATTGTGCTAGGCATGGACTGGTTATCCCATAATCAGGCCCAAATCATTTGCGGCAAAAGGCAGATAGTTTTAAAGACTCCGAGTGGTGAATCTCTTACCATTCGAGGAGATACGCAGTACGGATTACCCGAGGACGTATCTATGCTCAAAGCTTCAAGGTGTTTAAACAGAGGCTGTGTAATTTACATGGCTCAGGTGATAATAGAAGAACCTAAGCCGAAGATCGAGGATCTTCCTGTCATTTCTGAATACCCCGAAGTTTTTCCTGAAGAACTACCTGGTTTGCCACCAGATAGACAAGTGGAGTTCAGAATAGACATCATTCCTGGAGCGGCTCCGATAGCTAGAGCACCTTACAGGCTAGCTCCAACGGAAATGAAAGAACTGAGGACCCAATTGGATGAACTGCTGGCGAAAGGTTTTATCAGACCTAGTTCATCTCCCTGGGGAGCACCAGTCCTATTTGTAAAGAAGAAGGACGGATCGATGCGGTTGTGCATTGACTATCGAGAGCTAAATAAAGTGACCATAAAGAATAGATATCCTTTGCCGAGGATCGATGATCTATTCGATCAGCTGCAAGGAGCAAGCTATTTCTCGAAGATCGACTTGAGGTCGGGCTATCATCAGCTAAGGATTTTAGCTGCACAGCGAGAGGCTGTGTTGGAAGCTAATTATCCTAATGAAAAATTAGGAGTAACTGAGGAGCAGTTGACTCTCAGCAAGGATGGAATCCTTAGACTGAACGGACGTATATGGGTTCCGATTTATGGAGGACTACGAGATGTTATCCTCCAGGAAGCCCATAGTTCCAAATACTCAGTCCATCCTGGTGCAGACAAAATGTGTCAAGATTTAAAGGCAAATTATTGGTGGATAGGCTTGAAAAAGTCTGTGGCCGCCCAAGTAGCAAAGTGCTTGACTTGTGCTCAAGTCAAAGCCGAGCACCAAAAGCCGTCTGGTTTGCTACAACAGCCTGAACTTCCCGAGTGGAAGTGGGAATGCGTAACTATGGACTTCATAACCAAGTTACCCAAAACCAGGAAAGGAAACGATACAATATGGGTCATAGTCGATAGGCTGACTAAATCAGCTCATTTTCTACCCATCAAGGAGACGTATAGCTCCGATATGTTAGCCCAACTTTATGTGGATAAGATTGTAGCCTTACACGGCATACCTGTGTCTATTATCTCCGACCGGGATACTAGATACACGTCTCACTTCTGGAAGAGTTTCCAGCAATCTTTGGGCACGCGTTTGAACTTTAGTACGGCTTACCATCCACAGACGGACGGTCAGAGTGAGCGTACCATTCAAACGCTAGAAGACATGCTTCGTGCATGCACGATCGATTTAGGTGGTAACTGGGATAAGAACCTACCCCTAATCGAATTCTCCTACAATAATAGCTACCACACCAGCATAAAGGCTGCGCCTTTCGAGGCATTATACGGTAGGAAATGTAGATCGCCTGTTTGTTGGGCGGAAGTAGGAGAGGTCCAATTATCAGGACCAGAGATTGTTTTCCAACAACGGACAAGATTGTCCAAATCCGGGAACGTCTCAAGGCTGCCCGCGATAGGCAGAAAAGCTACGCTGATCCAAAACGTAAGGATCTTCACTTCGAAGTAGGTGAAAAAGTGTTGCTTAAGGTATCACCCTGGAAAGGGGTGATGCGTTTCGGCAAGAAAGGCAAACTGAGTCCGAGATACATAGGACCTTTTGAGGTCATTGAACGGGTCGGGTCAGTCGCCTATAAGTTGAACTTGCCTGAAGAGCTCAATGGAATTCACAATGTGTTCCACATCTGCAATCTCAAAAAGTGCTTCGCCGATGAATCATTGGTGATTCCACACACAAATGTGCATATAGATGAGAGCTTAAAATTTATAGAAAAACCTTTGTCGATTGAAGATCGACAGGTGAAGAAGCTTCGAAGAAAGCACGTACCGATTGTAAAGGTCAAATGGGATGCTCGTAGAGGTCCCGAATATACGTGGGAAGGCGAAGACACAATAAAAGAAAAGTACCCCTATTTATTTGAGTAAATCTCGGGTCGAGATTTATTTTAAGGGGGTGAGGATGTAACACCTCGAATTTTTGTGTCCAATAATGTGTTAACACGTGTCATTTGTTTACACGTGGCATTGATATTAAATAAAGGACTAAGTTTGACAAACCTTGAAAGTATATAAATTCGAGGGTTATAAATGTCAAACAAGGGTAAATATACTGTATAGTAACCCTAAATGGTGCTTGTACCTTCAAACGAATAAATCATGGATCGTACGGAAGCGAAACACGAAAGAAAGTGAGAGATTACAGGCTACAGGGTTAACTGTGTCAACATGTTTAATTATACCTCTGAGTGATCCTTTAACGTTCCCAAAGCTTTGTAACAGTATTATACACTCACTAAAATATAACATATAAATTTCGCGAAGTTTCGTTATGAAACAGGAAAGTTACGATCGAACTCGTATAAGAAGGGTTAAAAGCGTCAATAACGAAAGTTAAGGCTTTCTGAATAATTAATAAACTAACCAGGGACTTAACAACGCGGGTAAATAACACGAGGTCCCTAGTTGTAATTAACCGAGGGCCAAACCGCAAAGTTACCCCTTCAAACCCGAAAGGTCAGGTAAATCATTACGAAAGATTTCGTTATTAATTACCAGGATTTCGTAATCATGGCAAAAGATTTAAAATTTCTGAAATATAAACCTCTCGCGGCCCGCGTGAGGTTTAGGCATAAGTTGAGGCGGGCCGCGAGCCACCTCATTTACGCGTCTGATCTCTTAAACTCAGGCGGCCCGCGTAAAAGTGGCATGGAATATCCATGCGGGCCGCGTGGGACGCCCAGATGCAGTAACATTGTGTTTTCTTGCCTTTTGAGCTTGTGAATGATCAGATCTCCAATAAATGAGGCATGGGCACCCTACACTTGACCCATAGCTCCAGGAGACACATGCCCATCATCCATACTCCTCTGTAGTGTGAGTTGTAATGATCTCATGGCCTTGTGAACACTATAAATAAGCACATTTGGTTCATAACATTCACCACAACACAAACACTTCTATCTGATCATTCTAAGAGCTCTCTAGCATTCCTCTGTGTTCATAAGTCTTCTCTCAAGCTTCTGTAAGTGATCTAACCCTTTGTGGTTTCACATTTCCTTAGTAAATAGCTAAAAACCAAACCGTCGTAAATACGGTTTGACTTTAAAATAAATCAGTGATGGTTCAGTCTTATGACGAATCAAAAGTAGTTTTGAGTTGGTATTTATGTGGGTAATAAACCCCTAAAAGGGTTCCCTCTGATCACCACTCTAACTATGTCAAATATCGAGTCAAACGCGCACTTAAAAAGTCAACAGAAAGTCATTTTGCCGTTTTCTACATAATCTGTAATGTATACATTATGAAACCTGTTTTGATGTTCATAAAACATTATATTAAGCATATAAACTTGTTTGCGCTCGTTTGAATCGACCATTTGCTAGATTGACCCGGTTCGGAGCCGAATGTCGCAAAAGTTTGACTTTTGCTTTGACTTCAGTTCTGACCCGTTTTAGTGAGGTATAGATATACCTTAGGACTCTCTTAGGACCAGATTACATGATGGTATAAACCTCTGTGATCGGTTCATAAGTTATCCGAGTCTTTTGCACATTTCCGTTAATCGCCTAAAAGTTGACCGTAACGCCATTTTGAAAATAAAACGAGTATTCCGGGCACGTGAACGGACCAGAACCTTGCTTATTAATTTATAAGCATGTCCTTAAAGTTTCACGTCAATCCGAGGTCTAGAATGAGAGTTATGCTAAATAGCGCAATTAAAGTAAACTTTTGTAATAAACGGCGCGATTAGCATAACGCCTATCTAAACCAAGATTTCGTCACCAAAACTTTTACCCACTGTATTAAAATAATATTTTGGGAATTTTAAAGATTTTTAATAATTTTTACCTCGCTCATAACCTGCGGTTATGGCTACGGTTCGGTAAATACCGAATATGCCCTTTTCGGCCAAAACATGAGTTCTACAAGGTCTTTTGACCCGATTCCAGTTGCTACTGATTCCAAATAATAAATAAAGTATTTGAAGCTTTATAAGCTGTTCGGGAAACTCAGATTTCCTGTAGAACTCGAAAAGCTCTTTAAAAGTCTTTAAAATGACCGAAAAGCCCCTACGGGGCATAATATTAACTTAAACTCGTTACGGGCATCACGGAAGGTATCCTACTGATACCACAACCTCTTTAAGGCATATTGACTTAGGAAATAAGCGCAAGACTCTCATGGTTAACCGTTTCGCCTATTGCGCGCACGGTTCGGATTATGAAACTAGTTTTCATAAATTAGCCGGTACGGGTCAAATTATATTATTTGAACCCCAAATTCCAGAGTGTGAACCATAAACCCATATAAAACAAGTCTCTAAACTTGTTGGGTCAGAATCACACTCCATTCTCGGTTTTCGCCTTTTCGCGCGATTAAACCGTATTCACATATCGGAACCAACCGGTCTAGGCTACGGCCATTATAAAGACTCGTTAGGATTCTAAGAGGTTAATTAAAACCTTCGTTCCAGATTAGGAGCCCAGTAAAAGCTATCGGTGACTAAATCAAATTAAGGAAATATACTTGCAAAGGTAAATACTTTAACTTATTTCCCCTATACGGGCTTGGGTTACGGTATGTTAATACCGCTTGATTGAGCATTATATTTTTCCATCGCTTAGGTGGTTAATTAAATAATATGATTGGCTCATTTAAACAGTTTTGTTTCTTAAAAGCCTTTGGGGGGTTTAATGACCGTTGTCCCGGATATCCTTGGCATCATTTTACGAAATGGCCACGACCATCGACATCCCGGTGTAGGCGTACACCCGGTATATATTGTCGACATTAAATTAAAAGACGTAGCCGTTGGTTTTTATACTACGGTTTTACGCGATGTGGTGTGTCTATAAATCTTTAACCCGGCACGACCCGGGCTACTGAACGCATAAAAGAACATGTAAAACGTTCACAAGATTTTAATAATTTTCCCAAGTTATAAAAGAGTTTGTGCCTTGTGCATTCAAATCAATTTTAATAAACATTTTCAAATGTGTCAGTTGAATGTATTTACCAGTGTAAACTGACGTATTTTCCCCAAAAGATTAAGTGCAGGTACTATACGAAATGGGCTGGTATAGGCGTCCTAAGCATCGTACATAGTCTCGCAAACTCGATGCTGCATCTAAATGAACAATATTTATTATTTTGATCCGCTGTGGATATATTCAACTTCTGTAATACATTTGATATTACAACCAGAGGTTGAAGTTTATATATTTATCTTAAGCTTCCGCTGTGCATTTATATAATTGTGTGGTTTGACTATATTGTTGCCAACATCGTCACGGTAATCCCCCACCGGGCCCACCGGTGAAACACGTGGAAATCGGGGTGTGACAGCTTTCCCACTAGTAGAATCAAGCTAATATGCCTTGTATAAAAATGGACCTGGGGAATTATAAACTATAAATTAGCAACTAAATGTTGCTTTATAGAGTTGTACTCCATGCATGGGCAGATTTTCAAAGAAAAAAGTTGATTTTTCATTTCTAACCCAGTGTTTTCCTTCTTTTGTAATTTAACCCTAACACTTTTTATTTTCATCTTTGCCCCCTTATAAGTTTCATGTTTCACAAATTATTCATTTTACGTTTCGTTTAAATTTTGCAAGTTAAAATGCCGCAACATGTGTGTGGGGTTCACCGTTTTTTGGTCTATTTTTTTTTCATTTAAGAGGTTTGTCGTAACACGTTTATTTTCCCCGTTCGACTTAGTTCTTTTTTTTCTACGTTTTACGTTTCGGTCTAATTCTTTCGCATTAACACACAACAACGGGCGTGCGTGGTTCAAAGATTTTACGTCTGTTTTTCGTTTGCTGTTATTTTTCCTTTTTTATTTATTTTATTTTTACGAAATTTTCCACTGTTGGGGTCGCCGGCAATTGTGTTGCATTGGTGCTACTTGGTATGGTTTTACGAACCTTTTTAACCTATTAAGTTTTTTACCTATAATTTTTTTCGAGTTTACCCCTATAATTCCTTTACTTAAAAAAACTATTTTTACGTGCATATTTTTATTTACATGTCGGTATAAATATGATTGCTCTATGTTTCGACGTAAACTTTTTGTAGAAAACGATTTAGGTCAAATATAATACTTATTCATTAAAAAAAATTTACGTGCATAATTTTATGAACTATAAATTTGAGTTGGTCTACGTTTTGATTTGGGGGATGAGTCAGGACAAATATAATATGTATTTGTGCGTATTTTATGTATGTTTCGTAAATTTTGTTTCGAACGTGTGGAGTCAAATTGTAGTTTCTTTTCTATGTATGAGTCGGGTCACATATAAATTTGATTTACTTTACGTTTTGGTCCAATCACAATGCTTATATAGGTTACTTCGGGTTCAATTTGATACGTCAAAATGCGTGTTTCCATACGGTTAACGCATCACACGACGTTTAGACTAATCCACTCGATATTTACGATGTTCTCGCGCCGCAACATGCACGGGTATTATTACTAGTTTTATTAGATTAAGAACTTGCATCATTTTCACATAAATGATTATGATGTTTTGTGTGCAGATTATAAACTTCCCCATACCATTTAACTACTAGTTACATTTTAAGCTTTGGTTATGTATAGATTCATAACTAACTTGCTTTTTTACTACTTCCAAAACAGAAATTTCACTTAGTCGTTTTTTGTTTGTCTTGTTGATAGTTGATGCAGTGTTCATTATATATCATGAAATGTGAAAAGAGATTGAAATGGAACATGCAAGAAAAAAAGAGTTGAGCTTAAAGCTATGTTAAAGATATTGACGGCCACCGACGAAACTTGGTGCAGACACGAAGTAGGCTACGGATGAAGAAATAGAAAAGACAAGGAAGGAGATGCCTTTTTTTAACGGGCTGGGTGTTTCTTGGTTTAAATGTAGTTTTTTTTATGGATAGTAATATAGTTTTGAATAGATTAAGTAATGATTGTTATTTTACCCGTGTAAACTTTCGGGTTGAATGTGTATTGGGTCGATTTGAGCTTGTTCGGATTATTATGTTGAATATATATGAATTGATTGTTTGAAATTTGGACTACAGTTTTTTTTTTATTTTTTACTACAAATTATTATTTTTATTTGTTTAAAATTTAATTGCATATTTTTTTACATAATTGCTTATAAGTCGCGGTTCCTCTAACACCGACTAAAAGCTGATATAAAATTATAAAGTGATTTTAAGTCACGGTTTAAAACACCGACTAAAAAATTTTTCCAAAAAGTAGTAACAATTTTTAAGTCGCGGTGGTGTATTTTAAGACGGGGTTTAACGAACCGCGTCTGATAAACAATACATTTTTAGCCACGGCATTTTAAGTCGGGGTTCAAAACCGCGACTAAAAACTATTTTAACCGCGTCTAATGGTCACTTTTGTACTAGTGAAATTTTCCTTTCATTTTATGAAATGGAATGGAAAATTTTCGTTAAAGGTGTGTTCCGCTGAGCCATTCAAAATAAAATTAATGAAAAGGAAAAATTTGCAATTAAAAAAAAATTAATCAAATGGAATTGCCAAAATTAAACGTACGTAGAGTTTTATGTTGTAGCCAAGCCATGTATGCGTAAATAAAACTTGTGATCTGAGGCAGGGGCAGACCCAGGTGAACTACAGGGTGGGCGGGCGCACCCTTGAAAAAGATTTAGTATTTTTTTTAGGCAAAACCCCGACCGTACCCCAGAAAATATGATTGAACCATTCATCCGCACCCCCAACAAATAATTCCTGGGTTCGCCACTGATTTGAGGTTAGTAAGCAAGTAGTAATAGTTGTTACTGTAAACTACAAATATTATAGGATTGAGCACTTGGTATTTTTTACTCTCTTTTGTTTGTATAAATAGCGCCTGTTACCTAACTTAAATTGCACCTGTTATCTAATCAGATTGCAGGGTATTAATATACTAAAATGTAATTAAGTTTGTGGTAGATTTATGTTGTAAGTTGTAACTGACCCACACTAATCAAATTTGATGTCAACTAAGGAATGTAATAAACATTAGAAATGACTTGAGTACAGCCGTCTATAAGTCTATAACAAGGGGAACATCTCCAATTCCATTGAGTCTCAACTCATTACACAGCTTGACATGGTGCTTATAGGTCTCATCAATGCTAATAAACCCTTCTTTGAATCCTGACATATGGTTTGAGCAGGCTAAGTCGAGATACCAAATACATTCCTTTTTGGGCTTCCGTGGTCCACCGACGCCATGCCATTAACAAAAGCTCTTCACTTTCCTCATTATCGGTATAAACTAACAGAATTGTCACCATTTGGGCACTCGTATTGAAAGTGACCCATTTGGTGACACTAGTAAAAATTCAATCAAAGACTTGTCAAATGATTGTCGGCCATCTTGTGACCTTCCCAGCCCCTGCCTCGACCACGATTAACACTCCTAGTTGGTTAATCTTGATTTTCGGGTCGGTACGGGACAAGTCGACCACGGATCATGAGATTAGAGAGAACGAGAAGGATAGCGGTTATGAAAGTTCAAGGAAAGAAATAAGAGTAGTGGTATCTGTGTGAACCGATCATGGTTCTGAGTGAGGCGTGTGAAGAAGACAATCATGTGGTGTTGTTTAGAGAAAGAATCAAAAGAAAAATTGTACGCATAAATAAATTGTAACTATAATAAATTATATTAGCTGTAATTAAAAATATGATTTTTATTTAACAAATGTTATATGACACTTGGTAGAGGATCCTGTAAAAAGTGCTCAAAGTGTGAGAAGTGTATTATAACACTATATACAATACTATATAACACCATATAAACACCGTATAACAATATGTTACAATATATAATACCATATAACACTATGTAACACTATATATCATTATATAACAAATATAACACTATACATCTATCATAGACATGCTATCAGACAACCTATGGTGTTATATTTGTTATATAATGATATATAGTCGTACATAGTGTTATATGGTATTATATGGTGTTACATATTGTTATACGGTGTTTATATGGTGTTATATAGTATTATATATAGTGTTATAATACACTTCTCACACTTTAGACCCTTTTTACACTATCCTTACCCTATGACACTTAACTGCAAATTAATTTAAACGGGAAATAAAGTAATAACTTCAAAGCAAAAGTAAAAGAAAAAGGGTCTTACAAGATTTAAATGTTTAAGTTGAAAATCCTGATCAGATTCCAGTGCTTTCTCAAGTTCGTTGACAATATTGCTTGTATCCATACGGTTTGTTCGCTCCCCATTTATGCAAGAATATGCTACTTTTGAGTATATTTCGAGTGAACGCGGGGACATTTGATTCCATAGAGCAGGATGGATTATCTCCTTAAGCATTTTTTTTTCATACTGATATATGGCCAATGGAGCTAGTAACCTGTTAGCATCGTTCGGAACAAATGCTTTCCTCCCGCACAATATTTCGAATAAGACGACACCGAATGAGTAGATGTCCGACTTGTAGGTCACACCTTTGGTCTTTTCAATTTCCGGGTCCACATACCCTATTGTGCCAATAGGTTCAGAAAGGACGACCTGGTTCATTCGGTTAAGCGATTGTTTGATGGAAACTTTAAAACCGGATAACTTGGGTTCCCAGTTCTCGTTTAATAAAATTGTCGAGCTATTGATGTTAAGATGTATAACACCATAGCCACGTCCCTCGTCATAATGGACGTAACTCAACGCACGAGCCACGCCTACACATATCTTCAATCTTTGCGTCCACGTGAGGTTCGGGCTGTTCAGATGCTCCTTGAGACTTCCATTTTTGGCCTCATACGTGGTCACAATGATCTTCTCATGCTTTTCATCACAAAATCCGACAATAGAGACTATATTTGGATGCTTGAGATTAGAAAGCATTGAAACTTCCGTCCAGAACTCAACGACTCCTCCACCATGCTTGCGATCTAACCTCAGCGCAGAAATGGTGATCAACTCCCCGGACCGCTGGAGTTGTCCTTTGTATACAAGTCCCAATCCACCGCGTCCGATGATGTTATCATGATGAAAGTTGTTGGTGGCCTTTACAACATCTTCAAGTGGGATTTGTAAGTGAGCAAACTTGGAAATTGTTGTTGTCATGTTTCTGTTCATAAAGTAAAAAAGATTGAAAAATTATTGGATTACAAAGGAATGAGAAGGTAACTTATACAAACGAACACCTACACTCTATATGAAATCGATCTTTTGAAGCAATTTGTTAAAAAAAAAAAAAAAAAAAAAAAAAAAAACAAAAAAAAACAAAACTCTGTTAAAAAGGATGTACTTTTCTTTAAGATATCAAAAGTATTGTAACCGGGTTTATAATCTCGGGTTCTTGTCTCGTTGATTTAGAAAAACGACCTCAGAAACATTTTGTGGTGTGAAATTGATAGGTTATAGTTAAAATGGGTTGAACATGCGAACCTGGTAATGAGTATGAAAAGGAGCTGCAGCGACGATGGCTCTGAACAGAAACAGCGGCTGAGATATTGACAGCTGAATTTGTAACTTCAAAGGCGTGAGAGGGATGGACAGATGTTGCCAGAATGTTAAATAGAGTGGAAATGAGGGTAAATAAGAAAATACGTACCTACAGTGTTGCTGGGAAAGGGTAGAGTATTCTGCAACATCTGACTTTTTCAATTACAAAACATTTTGCGTTACTTATATTATTTTTTTTATAACTTTGCATATCAATTTTTTTATCCAGTTTTAATAAAATTTATTATAAAAAATAAATAGTCTAAAGGTTATATTAAATAAAAATATTTATAAAAGTTTATAAAAAAGGTTATATTTTTTAGTAAAGTTTATAAAAGTAATAAATAAAAATTGATAAATTATAAAACTTAGGGCAGTGGGGGTGGTTACGTTATACTCCGTGATAAAACAAATATCACGCGTGGAGAAGTTTCAAGACCACCGCCACATGCATTTACAACAAGTGATGGAAGGTTAGCGTATTAAAATCAACGAGTGACGGGTGTGAGTGATAAATGGATGTGAGGGGGTGTGAGGGTTTATTGTTATGTGTTGTAAGTGATGATCATTACCACTAAAAAAGGATGTGAGTGATGGAAAAAATGGTTGATGACATGGCGGAACTTGATTGGGTGTTGTGATTGATGAGTGATGACCACCGCCACCCCCTTAGGGACAAAAACTACCATTACAAGCTCCTAATGCTACAACCATTGGTGACCAAAAGCTTAGTTGGTCGGCCAAAAAGTGAAAAAAAAAGTTAAAAATTCAATTAAAACTCACCTCCAGGTTATGATATCAACTTTGGTTGGGGATTTTTTTAATATTTTGAATATGCCTCATGTTGGCTACTGAATAGTTAGTTTTATAATTATGTTTTCAATTTTTGTTTTATAACAATTAATTCTACCTAAAACATGATTTTCTTTAATAACTTTTTAATATTTAATTATTAAAAAAATTTGAAAACACAATGTTGTTTAACTTTTTTTTTGTGAATATATGGATATAAATTTTATCCAAAACTAAGTTCCTTAAAAAATATATATATTTTAATTAATTTATTTTATAAAAAATGCATTATCTTTGTTTTCCACATGTACTAGTACTATTATGATCCATCTGAATTTTTAAGTGACAGACCCACAAACCGGAGACATGCAACATCTACCGAAGATGATGAGCTACCATTTCAAATCTCTACCGAACGAATTGCGTCTCTATCAAATTATATTATATGACCAATAGGGCACAACTTCGTAATAGAGAAGCTCATAATGCTCTAAAAATCAATCTGATTGAGCATATATGGGATAAATTTGCAGTTGACGAATTATTATGTAGTTGATATTTTATGTACCTATAATTTTACATTCCATGTGATCGTTGTAGCTTGTTTGTCATTTTTATTAACTATGTTTGATGAATGTATGTGTTTTCTTCATTAAAAGATTACTTATATTGTTTTTATTTGTTTTGCTTTTAAAACAAATTGCTTTCCAAATGAAAATATTAATTGTAATTATTTTTAACACATTTGTGGGTAAATAATAAGCATATATATATATATATATATATATATATATATATATATATATAGAGAGAGAAAGTATAATGTACTTCAAGGCTTAACCTACATTAACATACATGACAAAAAATATAACGTGCGTTATTATCATAGAACGTGCGTGATTATAGTCCCATGCGTGATTATGTGGTCCCATGCGTGATTACGTGGTCCCATGCGTGATTATACCCCTGATCCAACGGTTACCATTGTCTCCTACGTGATGTATGATAAGGCTTTTTGTATGTTAACCTTACTCTATATATATATTTAATAAAAAATGTTTTAAAGGTTGGGTTGTGAATGTGAGTAGAAGGTTGGGGTAGGTTGGGTTGGGTTGTGTAGGTGGAAGAGAGAGAAATTAGTTTTTATTAAAATGTTGGATTGGAGAAAGTTGTGGATGGATATAGCGTAAGGTGTAAACCTTTTTTAAAAAACTGTTAAGACCTTAGGGACCATTTGTGCCATAAACTTTCAAAAAAAAAAAAGACACCCGCTTAATATTCCGTCGAACTTGTCCGGCGGTTTCGGCGAATTATCCGGCAACATAGGAACCCCAAAACCCGTCTGTTTCGACCCGTTTACATCTTATCTCCAATCCGTAACAACTTTCAACTCAAATCGTATAACATGCTCCTTATGTAAAACCGATCACCGCGAATTTCAAGCCGATCATGTTTATCACTTATCGATCATATACGAGTATAAATACTGATCACATATCTCGTTGAGAATCACCACCCCTCTAATTCACTTCAATTCTGTCTCTGTGTCTCTCCACAATATCGCCGGAATAATAACAGTCAATAATAGTATCTTGTATATTTAGGCAATTGATTTAATTATTATTGTATAGATATCTCCATCTTTATAGGAGATCTAGTTTGTATTTACTTTGTAGTATAAATTATCAAGAGATCAATGAGAAGGATCAAGTTGAGTAAACCTCTTTCATGCTATCAAGCTTTTTTGGATCCCCCTCCCCCTAAACCCTATTTTCGTCACCGGCTGCCTCTAATCTGCCATCGGCTCCTCCCTCCTGCTTCTTCTTCTTCTCTTCTCTACTTATGGAGTCCAAACTTCACCCTGCCCTTATCGTTTCTAACATCAAAACGCATGTTCTCATTATCTTGGAAAAAGACTCAACACATTATACCACCTGGAAAACCCTCTTCAAGGTGCACTGTCAAATATATGAAGTGCTCGATCACTTATCTCCCAAACAACCCGTTCCCAAACCTACTGCCGAATCATCTGATGAGGCTGCCGCCGCCAAAGCCGAGGCCGCCGTCCGTGCGGCTGATAACTTATGGAACCAACTGGACGCTGTGGTTCTCCGGTGGATATACGCCACCGTCTCTGCGCCTCTTCTACACATAATCTTGCAACCGGGTCAGACCACTCATGCCGCTTGGTTCGTAGTTGAAAGTGAATTTAATGACAACAAAAATACTCGTGCCATCTTCCTCGGCCAAGAATTTGCTAATCTGTCTCTCGAGAACTTCTCCAACATGGCCGATTATTGTCAGCATGCGAAGCACCTAGCCGAACAACTCAAGAGTGTCGGGTCTCCGGTTGATGACCGGATGTTGGTCATCAAAATTCTCACTGGTCTTACTGAACAATACGATAGCATCTCCATAGTGCTTCAAAACCGAGACCCTTTACCGAATTTCAACGAGGTTCGGTCACGGTTGAACATGGAGGAACAAAAGAAGAAATGGCAGGCCACTCGGGGTTCTCAGGCTGCCGCCACTTCTCTCGCCACAACCACCGCCACCTCGTCCAACGGTGCCTCCCAACAGCAACCTAGTTTCTTTCACCCGTTCGACAGGGGGTGTGGTCAGAGTCGCGGCGGACATGGCCGCGGCCGCGGCAAGTCCTACTCGGGTCGTGGCTCCAACCGGTACTCCAACCAGCAACAAACCCCGACCCATCCATACATTGTTTTCCCGAGTAATTGAATCGCCTCCCAGTGGGCCAATCTACTCAACTCCAACAACTCGGCCCAACCCCCCTGTCCGTACCCGTCATGACCCAATCCTCCATCCTCTCAAGGCATCTTGGGCCCTAGACCGGATTAAGCGCATCAAACCAGTTATTCTCCCACCGACATCGAACAGGCCCTCTACTCCATGGCACTCAATCAGTCGGACCATGGGGTGATGGATACAGGAGCTACGTCTCACTCGGCTAAGGAGCATGGTATATACTCCCCGTCTAATTTTAATAGGTGCACTAATAAAAATATAATTGTTGGTAATGGCATGACTATCCCTGTTTTGGCACAAGGCAACCAGGTCCTTCCCCCTCCCTATCCACCACTTAAACTTAACAATGTCTTGTTTTCACCCAACTTAATCAAAAACCTTATTTCTGTTCGTCGTCTAACCACCAATAACTTAGTTTCTGTTGAATTTGATCCTTTTGGTTTTCTTGTGAAGGATCTCAAAACTCGGGCACCTATCCTACGATGCAATAGCACAGGCGATCTTTATCCTTTGACAGCACCTCTTCCCCTTCAACCTACCTCACCTTCTGCTTTTGCGGCTGTGTCTCAAGATCGCTGGCATCAACGCTTGGGTCATCCTGGAAAACAGTTGTTACAGTCTTTGAAACTATCTTCTTTTGTCGATTTTGGAAAATTTAGTAAAACACTTTGTCAATCTTGCGTTTTTGGTACAAGTGTTAAGTTTGCATTTTATGATTCTATTAATTGTACTCATTCAGCTTTTGACATTGTTCACAGTGACCTATGGACATCACCCGTACTTAGCACAAGTGGTCACAAATATTACATCCCTTTCTTGGATGATTTTACCAACTTCTTGTGGACTTTTCCCATCGCCATTAAGTCCCAAGTGTTTCAAACATTAACCACTTTCCACAATTTAATTAACACCCAATTTGAATGTAAAATCAAACAATTCTAATGTGAGAATGGCAAAGAATATGCAAACCAAAACTTCTACAATTTTTGTAATCATAATGGCATGCAGTTCCGTTTTTCTTGTCCTTACACGTCTTCCCAAAATGGTAAAGCAGAACGCAAAATCCGCACCATCAATAACATGGTTCGTTCGCTTCTAGCCCAAGTCTCCCTTCCCCCTAATATGTGGCATCATGCCCTCGAAACTACCACCTATCTTTTGAACATTCTACCAAGCAAAACTCACCACTTTAAATCCCCTACAACCTTGCTTTATAACCGCATACCGGAATACGACCATCTTCGTGTTTTCGGTTGCTTGTGTTACCCTCTAACCCCTTCCACATCCATACACAATTGACTATCGGTCACACCCTTGCGTTTTTCTTGGTTATCCTTCCAACCATCGTGGTTACAAGTGTCTCGATCTTACCTCTCATCAACTAATTATTTCACGCCACGTCCATTTCGAAGAGTCTATCTTTCCTTACACCATACAATCCCCCTCTAAGCCGCCCTCCTACGACTTTCTAAACTCGACCATTAACCCCTTAGTGTGGGAGTATTTACACAATTCTCACAAATCCATAACTCCTAACCCACCCATTACTCCACCTAGTGATGCCTCACCCGTTTCACCTACTGGCCCACTCCCAACTACATCATCTACACCTATCGGCCCATCCCACACTACCCAACCCACCACTCAAGCCCAGCCTTCGGCCCACATTCCACATTCCACCCCTACTCAAGCCCAGCCTATCGGCTCACATTCTACCCCTACCCAAGCCCAGCCTTCGACCACTCCCACCGAACCCACTGTTGCCACTCCCCACCTAAGCCCAACCCAACCCGTCTCCGTCACAACAACCCAAATAACCCCGCCACACTCACCCGTTCATCAAACCGAGCCTAATCCAGCCCAAACCGTTCCTGATTAGCCTACCCCACCCCCTCCCATCACTCGCACAATTCATACTCGTTCAATGAGTGGTATTGTTAAACCCAAACAGATTTTTACCCTTCATACCTCTGATATTGTACCCGTCCCCAAGAGTCCTCATGTTGCCTTGTCCTCTCTAGAGTGGTATAATGCCATGTCCATTGAATTTAGTGCACTTCTTAAAAACAAGACCTGGGAGCTTGTACCCAGAACACCTGACATGAACATTATACCTAGCTTGTGGTTATTTAAACATAAATTTCGGTCTGACGATAGTTTGGAACGATACAAAGCTCGTTTGGTTTGTGATGGTCGTAAGCAACAGATGGGGGTTGACTGTAGCGATACGTTTAGCCCTATTGTTAAACCCTATACTATTCGGCTGGTTCTTTCACTTGCATTGTCCAAGTCGTGGCAAATTCATCAGTTGGATGTCACTAGTGCCTTTTTGCATGGCAATTTAGAATAAACAATTTATATGCATGAACCCATGGGGTTTCGGCACCGTGATTTTCCTGATCATGTTTTCCTGCTACGGAAGTCCTTATACGGTCTCAAACAAGCACCACGAGCATGGTACCAGCGGTTCACCGATTTTGTCACTTTACAGGGGTTTCGCCAAAGCAAATCTGACAACTCTCTTTTCATTTATCATCATGGTCATGAGATTGCTTATCTTCTCATTTTATGTGGATGACATTATTCTTACCACGTCCTCCGAGGATCTTTGTAAACGCTTGCTTCACAAGTTGTCCAGTGAATTTGCTATGAAAGACTTGGGGCCACTTTCTTATTTCTTGGGTATACAGGTAACTCGGGAAGGTGATATTATGTTTTTATCTCAGCAGGCTTACGTTCGAGACATTCTCCATCGGGCATCTATGGAATCCTGCAAACCGGTTGCTACTCCGGTTGATACGCAGTCAAATTTATCTGCTGACCACGGCCCGCTTCATGATGATCCTTCAACATTTCGCAGTCTTGCTAGTGCGTTATAGTACCTGACCTTTACTCGACCAAACATATCTTACGTTGTTCAGCAGAATTGCAAGCATATGAACGCACCTCGGATTGATCACCGGAACGCCTTGAAACGCATCCTTCGGTATCTTCAGGGCATGGCTGATTTTGGCCTTCATCTTGGACCTGTTTCTGGCATACGTCTGATTGCTTACACTGACGCGGACTGGGATGGATGCCCTGATACTCGCCGGTCTACGTCCGGATACTGTGTTTATTTCGGTGATAATCTTATTTCCTGGTCTTCCAAGCGGCAGTCCACTATTTCTCACTCAAGTGCAGAAGCGGAATATCGAGGTGTTGCTAATGTGGTTGCGGATATTTGTTGGTTGCGTAATCTTCTTCTCGAGCTCCATCATCCTCTTTCACGTGCTACGTTGGTTTACTGTGATAATGTCAGTGCCGTCTATCTCTCTGGTAATCATGTGCAACATCAGCGCACTAAGCACATTGAGCTCGACATTCACTTCGTTTGTGAACATGTGCAACGCGGTCACATTCGTGTGTTACATGTTCCTTCTCGCCATCAGATTGCCGATATATTTACCAAGGGTCTCCCGCGTGTTTTATTTGACGACTTTTGTTCCAGTCTCAACGTCGGTCCTCCCGATGCTTCAACTGCGGGGGTTTAATAGTATCTTGTATATTTACCCAATTGATTTTATTATTATTATATAGATATCTCCATCATTATAGGAGATCTAGTTTGTATTTACTTTGTATTATAAATTATCAAGAGATCAATGAGAAAGATCAAGTTGAGTAAACCTCTTTCAGTCAACTTCCATTTGTCCTTGACGAGTTTGATTGCACCACTAATCCGCAACAAGTCCCTGTTACGAACCGCCCTTCTCGCCGCTGGTGCCAGAATCATTAACTGCTGTCTCGTTTGGTCGTAAGGTACCTTAATCGAACCATCTTCCGATTATTAGAATTAGTTATTAAATTTTGTTTCTTTCAGATTTGTTCCAGCAACTAAGCATTTCATTAGCTAAATTAGTGTTCTATTAAACTAACTTTAACTAAACTTCCGACCATAATATTAAAACCTTGCACAAACATGATTAAAACCGAGTTTTTTTGACGTCTCTGTTTGTTCGTCTACTTGGCTGGTAACACGTACATGCATAATCTGAAAACATGCATTACTAAGATTCTGTTTATGTTATGTGAATGTGTGTTTCTTTAATAGTCTTAGTGTTATTAAGCGTTTAAAAAAAGTATATTACAATTTTGGCCCTTGTGGTTACATCACTTTTACCCTTTTAGCTCAAAAAATAATCTTTTAACATTTGAGCCCCCAACGTATTTTTTTTCTAACCCTTTTGGCCCCTAACACTAATCCCGTCCATTTACTTTTAGGGGTCAAAAAGGTTAGAAAAAAAGATGTTGTAGGCTCAGATATTAAAAGATTCATTTTTGGGCTAAAAGGGTAAAAGTGATATAACCGCAAGGGCCAAAATCATAATTTACTCTAAAAAAATAAAGTAAAATCGTATGCATATTATATCATTTGTATAAGAGTAAATTATGTGTACACCAAATTGAAGGCAGTGTCTTTTAGCGTAAAAGTTGACAAGTTCTGTGCTTAATGTTCCAAAATCTTGCACGTTATGTCCTTTAGGTCAAACCCAGTTAGATTTTTTGATTAGATCTGGTCATGTGCCTTGCACATGAGGGCATTCTTGTCATTTCAGCTTTCCAATGACTATTTTGTAAAGAAATTTTATGCACGGGCTATTCTGTATTGAACTTAAAAATTAAAAAAATATATATATAAACTCTCACTCTCTCTTAATCTGAAATTCCTCCCTCTCTCTCTAACAACAGGTTGGTCACCACTCTTTATGGTGGCTCATGGTGGCGAACCGCCTTACCAGTGGTGGAGGTGGTTGTGGTGTTAGGTGATGGCGGGTGGAAGTGTTTTTGAGCGGTGTGGTGATGCGACGACAGCAGCGGCGGTGGTTCTAGTCGGATCTGTTAAGATCCCTGTAGGTCCGGCTAGGGGAGGATCTAGTCGCCTAATCCTTGTATACAAACCACCCCGGTTGTGCGGAATCCAACCGAGATAGAACACGCAAGAAATCGACACACAAGATTCACCGATTAACACCTCTGTATTAATACGTATGAAAGTCAGTTACAAATCAATGTTTACAAATGTATTCTGTAAACTCTCTCAAACTCTCGTGTGTGTGTGTGTTCTGAGCTCTATGTGTTCTCTCTTCTCTATGTGCTCCTTGTGTCTCCTTATTCTGTTTTCTGTCTAGAGACTGTCTATTTATAGTCACAGCACAACAAAATGGAATCGGCGAATCACAATCTCGACGAAATGGACGTCGAAATGAACAATTTGTCGACGAAAGGAAATCAATGTCGACGAAACATTTTGTTTCGTCGACTTCCAATTGTTTCGTCGTGAATGGGCTTTGGCCCAACTGTTGAGGTCCCTTACTTTGTTTCGCCGATGGTTGAAGCCCAAAGCACTTGAATCGCTGATATGTTTAGCCCAAACATAAAGTTCAAGTCCTTTTGTTCTCTTGGCCCGCTTGAAAGCTTGAAGCACACGACCGAGGAATGTCGTTGCTAGGCCGAGACGCGTCAAGTCGAGTCGCGTCCACAAACATGTATCAACAATCCCGATTCAGGGTAGTTGTGATGGTGGGTTAGGGAGCGGCGGTGGGTGAAGGGGTGGTTGTGACGGTGGGCTAGGGGCGGCGGTGGGTAATGATTTTTGAGATGGTGATGATTTGAAATTGGTTTCTGTTAAAGGGAAGGGGGTTTGTTTGGGTTGGTTAGAGGATGTGTTGGAGATGATCATAACTTCTCTTGATTGCCCACAAACTTCTCTTAATTACACAGAATGGTGGCCATCATGTGCTTTAACTTTTTTATAGAATATATTATTAAATATAATATGTTAGGGGTCACAGATAATATGGCAATTTGAATGTAATGATGTTTGTTTGTTAGGTTGTAAATACCCAGGTCGAAAGTTGTTTAGGAGTGAAGGGTGGTTGTGGTGTGGTGTTCGGTTAGCGGTGGTCGGTGTAGGGTAGAGAGAAAGAGTGAGTTGATGGTGGCGGTGAGAGGAGATAGTAGTGTAGAAGAGAGATAGAGAAAGAATAATATTAAATTAAATAATAATTTTTAAAATTGGTTTGTTTTATTTTTTTAATAATATTAAATAAATAGGTAAAAAGACTAAAATACCCTTGTGTAATTTGATTTAATTAAAAAATCTAACTGGATTTGACCTAAAGGACATAACCTGCAAGATTTTGGAACATTAATTACAGAACTTGTCAACTTTTGTGCTAAAGGACACCGCTTGTAATTTGATGTAAACATAAAGTACAAAACTTGTAATTTACTCTTTGTATATTAGGATGAAAGGAATGGTTACATATTTGGAATAGGTAAGCTCCCCATTCACTCAATCATACAGTGTCACGTCAATTTATCTATTTTGTTTACCTAATGCTAAAAAGCGTTGGCGGTGGTTTACCTATCTTGGATTAGGTAAACTATTATTTAAAAAAAACCATAATAAATGAAAATAGGAGGCAAAAGCTGACAAACACGCCTTCCCCTCATCGGTAAATCTTCACCGCATACTCCCCTTCACCGATCGGTAAACACCATTGGCGGCGGTGTTACCGATCGGTAACCCGCTTTACCGAGGTGTTTACCATACCACTCCGCTCACCCTTAATAATTAGAGGTTTGTATTGAGACTTAAATTAATATTAGAACGACGTTTGAAATAAAGAAGTCATTAACAAAATTATTAAGATTTTTTTAGTTATGCTTATGTTATTATTATTATTTAAAAGTGATATTTTTAAGCTATTTTAACCATATAAACTAATTAGTTAAGAGTCGACACGGGATAATCAACGACTCAACAAAACATATAGTCGAATTAATGTTAGTAAATCTAATAATGGGAAAATTAGGTCGCCTACTTGTCGAAGACAACTTGTCTTGTGTTGCTTGCTAACTAAGCGCTTGTGTAGATGATTTATCAACCTCTACTAATGTTACATGATCACTTTTTGGGGTGTTTCATGTGTCCACTAACAAAACCACACTATCTTACACAACCAGTTGCACAATTTAATTCCATGGTTGCTTGCTATCTTATTTGCTATTCTTGTACTTGTTTGCCAAATATTATATAAACCAATGTACATTCATCAACCTCGATCAAGCCAAATGGTAGTACATGAAAGATCTATTGGCCTGATAACCCATTCCCACTCCTTGGCCTTTTTAGGGGGAGATCCTTTTGGAAATGATAGAAACCGAAACTAATAACAAGTCAACTAAGGTTTGGATGTACCACTTATTTGTTAACTAAGTTATACAATTGCTATCTGATACATGCTACACCATGAACTGGGAACTTTTATCTATCTATAATACGTACTTATCCTATGTGCTCACCGGCTTTTTAGTTGACCTTTATTTTACATATGTTACGGGAAATAATCCATGAAGATGCTTACAAGATATCTGATCACATAGGAAGCTGACTGATTTAGCTTAAATTTGAACACTTTGTCTATTTCCTTTGTATTAGATAAGTCAGTTTAAAATTTGAACAATTTTAATATGATTTTGAATTTTTTGTTCTCAGTTTTATTAAATTTGATTTGCTTTTTAGTAATTTATAATGTTATATGGTTTTAAAAATTGGTTTGACCTGTCCTACTAGAACAAATGAATCAATCGGCTTGTTCACCTTTTTGAACATTGATTGTTTAATTGATGGGACAACAAAAAATGTTTTTTTCTTTGATTTCTTGCAGGTGAGTGTCACTTGTTAGAGCATGCATCCCCAATCGATGTAAAAAGAAAACATTAACGGGCAAGGTTTTAAAATTATCTTTTTAATACAGGCAGTCGAATCGAAAAAACGTTACATTTTTTCAAAGTTTACAATACCGTTAGAGCATCAAGGGTTAGTGAAGGCTAACCCCTATTCAAAGGCTATATCTGCCCGTGTCCACAATGCTATAAATCAACAACCGCCACACCAAACATCTTCCAGAAACACTTTTTTCTCCCACAATGCTACATGTTTTTAAACACCCACACCAAGTTGGAGTAGGATCCCCCTATTCGGTGTGGCCAACGGAAATCGGGGACTATACCTACATGATTGCATTTGTGATGCTCTATTTTTTAAAATGTCTTTTTACAAAGGGTCACATCGGATTCGGATTGAGAGGATATAATTAAGAGCAAGCAAGTCAGATCAATGCAAACCCCTTAAACTGGGGTAAAATTAACTAAACAAATGAGCAAATCATATCCTTAATGATCATTCAATGCTAATTAGTGGGTCATTGGATCCTAAGCCATTTACATTATATTATGCATTTTTATTTTTATATGGAATTTGAGCACATGATGTATTCTCTAGCCAGCAATATTTATAAATCGGTAACCGCGTGCAGTTAACATGTTTTGAGGTGGAGATAATGATGCCCCAACTACTACAAACTGACTTCTTCAAAGGGTTGACAAAGATTAAATGATAAAAGCCTTTTATCATTTAATCTTCAATTAAGTGATAATCCTAACTCCTAAGTGTGGTGTTGTACATCATAATTGTATTTTAGTTAACCGGCATCTCAAACACAGTTACGATGTACAACACCACACTTAGGAGTTAAGATTAATATAGCACTTAATTTCTTTTCTTCTTGATCTTATATATTTCTTAGTTTCTTTCAAGTTCCTTCCAGGCTCCGAAAGGCTTTTTTTTTTTTTCAGGGAAGGCCGACCGGCCATTCTGCGTGGAAATGAGATTAAAAATGTGATTAATTATTAAACTTTCTTTATAAACCAATGAATTCTTCAATTGAAAAATGTAAAAATATGATTGAATGAAAAGTAAAGGAGATGAATAATTAAGTTGGTCTTTGTAACGATGCTAACTGATCACTGGATCGTAATCCATTTACCCTATATTTTATAATGATGGGAATTGAAGCCGAGCACATGATGCGGAATTATAAAATGGTAGTGTGCAATTATTATGATCTAAGATAACTATGACATGCCAACAACACTTGTTCATTTTGTAATGTAAATCTACTCTTGACAACTATTATTATAAACGTAAAACGTACCTAACTATTTATAAAATGGTAACGTGCATTTATTAAAAAGTGATAATGATATTCCAACAATACAAGTTGACTTGTGCATTTTTTATTCAAAGTCTACTAAAAAATTCAGAAGGATCACACAAATTGAGAATTATAAGGCTACAAGATTACTAATAGAGATCCAATGAAAACAATTATATTGTTAGGTTATCTAACGTGAAAATGATGCACGCAAGCATAAGAAAAAATTTAGTGACGATATTTTAATGATACGGCATGCAAGTGCTACTCTCTTTAGTTCGCAATCTATTCTTGTGAACAGTCAATGGGAAAGAATGTAGTTGATTAAATTTTTTGTATGGTGTTATTATGGGAGATCGTGTTAAACGTGGCGTGTGTCATTTCAGTTACGTTATAGAATTGTTACCTTTAAAATCATGTTAAACATGTAGTGTCATGTAACCGGATAATTAAACATGTCCGTGTAAGTAGTGTTTAAGAAAAATACACGATCAGTAATTAATTAACTTCCCCACCTCTCGTATGTGTATATTTATTATGATCATGTTGTTTGTTAGTCTGATCAATATATAACTAGCTTTCTTAATAAACCAATGAATGTTTCTGTTAAAATTGACAAAATATGATCAAATGCGATAGGAGATGAGTAAGTTCATTTTTTAGTGATGCTAATTGTTAATAGGCCTAAACCATATAATTTATATTTGTAGCCTTAGGTAGTGAATAATTATAAAAATGGTAATGTAAAATTATTGACATATTTGGAGACGGGGATAATGATGCTCGTGACAAACTTCCCCGTTTCATGTAGGAAGTGTGTTGACAAACTCCCCATTAACATAAGCTCCCCCTTGAGTTATGCTCGTGAAAGACTTGATCATTAGTGCTTGGGATCCTTGTGGTGTTGATGATGGCAATGTCAACTCGATCATCTTTATCTTTTGAGTGCCTTCACGTCGTGTCTTCATTCCGAAGCTTGTCATAGACCATGTTCTCCTTGCCTTTAGAATCTGCACATGCAAGAAATCTATAGCGACACACGTATGACCATGTTCCAATCAACTACCGTCCGACAGTTTAAAAGTTTAATAAATTTATCAATTTCGGTTTCTAACTTTCAAAAACTTGCAAATTTCGACCGTTTATGAAGATTTAGTCAATTTGGTTTTCGTTCAGGTTTCAGGTAACGAAGACTCGAGATCCAACAACGAAGACTCGAGATCCAACATCGTACGATCGAAAATAAAATATAAATAAAATCTTTTTGGCTTTTAGAAAATTTATATTAAAACACACCTAAAATCTTTTTAGCTTTTAGAAAATTTATATTAAAACACACCTAAAATCTTTTTGGTATTTTTGAATATTTCAAATGTAAAAACTGAAAGCAGTAAATAAATATATACAGACATTCTTTTTGCGAATTTCGAGGGTAAGAGAATCATATCAGTGTACGGTCATGCCAAAACGCTCTTGTTGTTCAATTAGTTAACATTAAGATAAGCATCTTATAACAATTATCGGTATTGTTGTCCACTTAAGCTCAACTTATCAGATGTAATCATGGCGAGGGGATACGTTAAGGTATGATTTATTCTTACCGACCGGTGTTTATCCACATCACGACACATTCCCGTATCAAGGTATGCACGAGGGTTCATCTTACCGGTGAGTATACCGATTATCATTTGTTTGACCATATATGATGTGAGAAACTTACTTATTTTGATTTGAAAACAAGCCCTATGTGATAGAATCACTTATTGATGAGGAACTTGATTTTCGATGCATGAAGGCACAGGAGCAAGTCCGTGAACAGGTCAGTACTTTCGTACAGCAGAGAGACGAACATGACTCCCTAAACCCTAAACCCTAAACCCTAAACCCTAAACCCTAAACCCAAGAGTTATCTTTCATGGCTTCTTTCCAAGTTCTTGGTTCTTCCTACGAGACATAACACGCGAAAGACCAATCATTTTGTTGCCCAGATTCTCGAATCGCTGCATACAAGCCTGCATTGTTGTTGTTCCGCAACATGTTTCTTGTTTGAATGCCACTTTGCACATTTCCGATGATGTTTTGTTGAGGATGGGTATTATGAATCCTTGTTTCTGGATTATCTCGAACTGGAATATTTGTACCCAGATTGTTGAGGTTAAGATCAACAACTAAATCAATGCCCGGAATTGACGAAGAGGATGATGCAGTAGCTTCAGCTGTTCTAGGGGCATCCACTGGAGGAGTACCCTCTGAAGTACCATGAACTGCTGTTGTTGGAGCTTCTTGATCTGCATCTAGAAATTCATCATCCTCTGAAGATTCGTTCAATTCGGCAGCATCGTGAAAATCCTCATTGTCGAGTGCATTGTTGTTCACCGAAGATGGTTCTTGATTTACAAGAATTGGACGAACCACCGGTGAAACTGTTGCGTTGTCACTCTCGAAAAACATCCTTGCCGCAGCATTTTCTTCAACGGCTTCAACATTGATCGAATTGAAAAAGTCATCGTACTCAAACATCCAAGGCTGACCAGGACATTTGACTGGCAAAGTGTGCCTTTGTACTCTGACCTCAGACCATTCCTCGACCCTTTTTGTCTCTAGATTCCAGACTCTTAAGTTCGGGGTGGCATACCTAAGAAAGTATCCCTCAATTGCTTTAGCCCCAAAGTTTCCATTAGGATCGATAATTGTGCATGGAGCTCCAAACGGTTCAAGATATGACAAATCTGGTTTCCGTTTGTGAAGAAGCTCATAACAGGTCTTGTTGTGCCTTTTGACTGTAAGGACGCGGTTCAACGTGTAACATGCAGAGGCCACAGCTTCACTCCAGAATAGAATGGGCAACTGCGACTCTACCAACATTGTCCTAGCAGTCTCGATCAATGTGCGGTTCTTACGCTCAGCGACGCCATTCTGTTGAGGAGTATAAGCCGCACTAAATTCGTGAAGAATACCTTTTGAAGTGCAAAACTCCGCCATGGCATGATTTTTAAATTCAGTACCATTGTCGCTACGTATCCATCTAACCTTCAACTTATACAAATTCTCAATCTGAATGATTAAGTTTTTGATAATACCAAAGGTTTCACTCTTGTGTGCCATGAACGCTACCCAAGAAAATCTTGAATAATCATCAGTTATCACGAGCCAATATTGATCATTCTGAATGCTTTTGTGCTTGACAGGACCGAACAAATCCATGTGCAAACGTTCAAGAGGAACTGCCACCGTGTTGATCTTCTTAGTCGGGTGTCGCTTCTTCGTTTGTTTTCCTTTCTGGCATGAAACACAGACGTCTTGAAGATGGAAGTTTTTAAGAGGAACACCATTCACCAATTCATTTGACACTAAATGGTTCATTTTGCGTAAGTGAATGTGACCCATTCATCTGTGCCAAGAGATTGAGTCTTTTTCTGTGGCTTTGGAAACGAAACGAGTTGCTTGTGCAGACGTAGTGATAGCTTGTCTCATGTCAAGGACGTACAAATCATTTATCCTTGGAGCAGACAAGAGAATCCATTCTTTAGGAATTTTGAAGCCGGGTTTCAGCACATAACATCCATTTGCATCAAAGTGTACTGAGAACCGCTTATCACAGATTTGTGAAACGCTGAGAAGATTGTGATCAAGTTGTTGCACAAAGTTGATCTTGTCAAAGCTTACAATCCCGTTGGATATCATTCCTTCACCAGTAATATATCCGCCCTTATCTCCAGCAAAAGCAACATAACCTCCTCTAATAGATTTGACGTCGTAGAGAAGCTTCATGTCGCCTGTCATGTGCCAGGATGCCCCACTATCAACAATCCAATGACTACTGATAGTTCCTCCTGGAACACCCTGCAGGAACACCGTGCACATGAACTCAATTGATTAGTTGGAGATGGGGACCCAAGCCATTGTGGTCTTGGGTCTTCCATTTTCATCAACAACAATAACTTCTATTCTTTGATGATTCGTAAATTGTGATGATCCCCCTGATTCAATAACTGTTTTTGGTTTCCAGGTCTGTTTTGTTTTACCAGTGTTATTCTTTGAAATCTTAACTTCATGGTTGTCTGAAGTTTTTGAATTGTCTGGTTTGACAGAAACAAATGTTTTGTTAACCACATTGGTTTTAATCGCCTTTTCAATTTTCTTGACCTGTTGGCGTTTCTGTTTCTTTTCCCTTTCTTTTACAAGACAGGGATCTTGTTTTACAGAAACAGATCGCTTGCGGTCAATTTGGTCACGAGGATCATCAACTTTGCCTTTTTGTTTATGAAGATATGGACAATTTCGAATTACATGTCCAATTGTACCACATTCAAAACAAGATCTTCGTTCAACAAACCCCGAAGTATCATGTGATCGTCTTGCCGATGATGATGAACTTTGTGATCCCGAGGTACTAGGTTTTGAACTGCTTGGTTCACTTCTTTTCACTTCTTTTCAGTACTTTTGTTTGTTTAACAAAATCCAAGTTAGATTTGTTTTCAAACGTTTCAATTTTATCCGTTCCCTTTGATTTCACAAAGTTCACATTCTTGTTCTTCTTTTGATTCGGCTTCTTTTGACCTTGAGCCGGTAATTTTCCTTTTGTTTTATTATGATTTTGCTGCTTTCTCTCAGTCGGTAATTTCTGATTGCCGTATTGTTTTCGAACTTCGGCCTTTGGAATAGGAGGGCACTGTGTTACCGTAACATGTGATCTTGTCTTTCCCAAAAACTTACTTCTCAAATTTTCAAAGACTTTACTGATTAAAGATTGATTAACATTCTTAATAGGAAAATCTTTGTCGGAGTAAATTTTATCATCACCAACAAGAGTGTACAGCAAATTCACACTCTCCGACTCTTTTGCAGCCGAGGACTTGATTGCAACAGTCTTAGCGGGTTTTGCTGGAGGATCACATAGAATATGATTCTCAAGAGGTATGTCCTCATCTTTGACTACCGCATCAGACTTTGCTGGGTTAGTATCATCGGATTCATCATCAGAAGAATCAACATCCTCAATAATAACCGGAGGATCCTGATTCTGTTCAGCAGAAGACACACATGTATCTGCTGATACATCTGAATCTGATGATACTTCTTTCTTGTATCCAAGTCCTGTTGCAAATTCCTTAACATCTAAGGGAACAAATGGTTCAAAGAAAGTTCTATCTTCCTCGTTAGGCATGGCATCATAATTGTGTCTCACAGGTAGTGGACATTTCTTGTAACCTATGCATGTGACATCCCGTTTCTCTTTCTGCACGTCAATGATGTGATCCAACACATAGCTAGAGCTCAAATAACTGTCTAGCTTAAGTTGGATCGCCTCACTTTCAGTTTTCACACAAGCCATCTCTTTTTGCATTATCTCAAGGCGAGTTATATACAAATTAATGTCAGTTTGTTTTCTGGAAACCATTTTTGTTAACTCGGTTTTATCTTTCTTTAATTTCTCCATTCCAATTTAAACTCCTTTTCATGGTTTTCATAAAACATGTTGGCTTCAGTGCACTTGGAAAGATCCACGGTCAACTTCTGGTTGTGAATGAATGTCACATCATACTTTTCTTGCAAAGCCTCGTGTTTTCTTTGCAACTCACACCACCGAGCATTCAATGAAACATGTTTGTCTTGCAAGTCAAACAAACTAGCTTGTAAAGCATCATGTTTGCCTTGCAACTCAGACATGTTTGCTTCTAAATCAACACATTTAACACTCAAACTATCACAATTATCACAATTAACAGCAGTGGGTTCATCGACACATACCTGACTTGATGAACTGTCGACATTAGCCATAAAGGCTGAATGGAGAGAAGACGAAGAATAAGCAGCTTGATCCACCAAGATAGATCTTCTATTAGTTCCTGCTGCAGCTTCCTCCAAAAGCTCATCAATATCTGCATCGACTTACGCACTTGATGTCTCACCCACAAGATCATCGCCTGAACTCGAGGATTCGTCATCTGAACTTCTACTGTAACCAGAAGAGTCTTCATCCTCAGAAGATTCACCACCATTGGCGGAAGATTCTCCACCACTGGCGTGATTTAAATCCTTGACAACCTCAGCAAAACACGCTGTTCCATCTGGAGTATCACCACTCAACTGGATTGACCAATCACAACCTTCATCTACTTGAACCACAAGTGCCTGGTTGGCATTTGATGGTCCCGCTTGGCTTTGGTTGTTGACATGTATCAACGTACGCTCATTGTTCCTGTTCTGATTTTGCTGGTTGCCTTGATTTCTGAAAGGATTCTGGTTCCCATGCTGAGCTGGCTTTCTACATTCCCTTTTGAAGTGACCCCGTTCACCACAGTTAAAGCACTTGACTGCCTGCTTATCAAACCCATACTTGGTGTCTTTCTTACTTTCCAAGCTGGTTCTACCTGTTCTCTCCATGAAATCCTTTGCCCTCCTCACAGCACTTGCAAATGCCCACTTGATGTCCATCAAGTCCATCTCTTCCTTATCAATCTGCTGATAGTCTTCTTGAGTCAGATTAATGTTTCCAACCTAACCTTCCACTAACCCACAATACGCGCTCACTAAAGTGTTCAGCAGCTCCATATGTTCCTTAGCTACTTCCACACTGACTTTTGAAAAGCTTGATGTGTCAAGCCGTACTGTATTTGGCTTTGATTGCTGACCAGCAGATGACGTGTTTCCATAACAAGCTTGTTGTTGAGCAGGGAGTGGATTCCCATATAGATCAGTTGCTACAGTAGATGGTCGATAGGCTTGCTGTTGAGGAACTGGCTGTAGAGGATTTCCATACAAGTCTGTTGTCGGAGCTGGCTTGACAGGAACCTGTATCTGATTGCCATATAGATCTGTGCCCGTGACAAATGCCGTCTGAAGAGGAGCATGAGAGACTGGTCTTGCAGAAGAGGTGCTGGAGGTTCCATAATACATCTCAGGATTCTGTGGCACTGGAACCTTCTTTGCCTTTAGAGTTTCCTCCTGATCTTTGTTCTCCAAAAGCTGCACGAAGTCGTTGATGTTTGTGGTAGCCAAAACCCCGTTGTATTTCAGAATCTCCAGAAAACTATTCCATTGAGGTGGCAATGCATCAGCAAACTTTTTCACCACCTCCACGGGAGTTGTCACTACCCCAAAGTTGCCCAACTCAGTAAGCAAATGATAGAACCAACTTGTCATATCTCCCAACGATTCCTTATCCATACATGTGAAGCCATCAAATTCCTTCTTGAGTAGATCGTGTCGCAATTGACGTGTTGCTTCATTTCCTACCCCTCTGGTCTTCAACGCATCCCACAACTTCTTTGTCGTCCTGAAGCTGACAAATTGATGGTAGATATCTTTGCTTAATGCCTGAGTAAGAATGGCATATGCCTTCTTTTCCAGATCATACGTCTTCTTTTGATCTTCAGGAAGATCGGCAAACGTAGCAGCAGTTGAAGCGGCAACCTCTATTGCTTGATCGAAATCTGTGGTGAAACGTAACCACAATTCTATATTTTGTCCCAACACGTATGTGTAGAACCTATCAACCCATCCCGGATATTCGTTTAAGTGCATCAACTTAGGAGGTCGATTCAAACTTCCGGTTTCGCTCTCGCTTAATAAAATGCTTTGAATGCTCGGAGTTTGATTTGATACGAATGCCCACTGGCCGGTAGATATAGCATTGGCTTGTGAAGATACCGGTGCGGGAGATTCGGCCCACGAAGGAGATAAACTTGTATTTCTGTACTTCCCTTCATCCGGAGATGGAGTACCCCACCAACTAGGATTCATATTTGATAAGGAAAAATGATCACCTGAAAAGCACACCTTAAACAAACAGTTAAACTGTTTGCAGACCTTCTGTTTATAATCACAAGTGTTTCGACGAAATAGTTTGTTGACGAAACTCAATTTGGATTTAAACTTGACGAAACAGGTTGAGTTATGGCTGAATGACGAAACACAAGCCCAACACTTATCCATTAAAGAAATGGGCCACTTAGTAAAATTATCGGCGAAACAGATTGGTGTAATGGGCTTGACGAAACAAGAACCCAATAAGACTATCGGCGAAACAAGTTCCTTTTTGGGCTTCCACGAAACAGATTTGACACTTTGGGCCGTCTACTTGACGAAACAGAACACTATGGCGAAATAGATTTTAGTTTTGGGCTTGATAATTGACGAAACAGGCCCAAACCAAGATGACTAAACAGAAAGTTGTTTAAGGCCCAATCGACGAAACTACAAACAAGCCCAACCCAGAAAATGACGAAACAAAGACCAGTTTCGTCGAGTATGTTTTGGCGAAATGGAAACTTGTTTCGTTGAAAGTCTGTTTCGCCGAAAAGGTGTCAGTGGTTGGTAAACTTTTCAACTTGACCTTATCCTTTTCTGACACAACAGACACTACTTTCGGCTAAGGCATGCTTCTTTCACCAAACAAGTATAATTTACAATATTTTAATCCTGTAACTCTTTCCAACACACAAACACTTTCACAAGTAATTTTTCAAAGATCAAAAAGTGCAATACTTGAAGAACAATATGAAGAACACCATGAACTTCATGAAGTTTCCGGTGAACTGAAACTTTCCGAACACGAGTAAATGCACGAAAATTCACTAAAAACCACCTTTTAACATGTAAAAATGAAAAACAAAAAGGGTTTTATATGAACTTTCAGCAAACTACAATGATTTTTGAAGATTCAAACAGATTTTCAACAAGAACACAAACTTCAAAAACCCAGAAAACACCCGAAAACACTCGGTTTTAACAAGGAGAAGAGCCAAGGCTCTGATACCACTTGTAGGTCCGGCTAGGGGAGGATCTAGTCGCCTAATCCTTGTATACAAACCACCCCTGTTGTGCGGAATCCAACCGAGATAGCAAACCGAGATAGAACACGCAAGAAATCGACACCCAAGATTCACCGATTAACACCTCTGTATTAATACGTATGAAAGTCAGTTACAAATCAATGTTTACAAATGTATTCTGTAAACTCTCTCAAACTCTCGTGTGTGTGTGTTCTGAGCTCTATGTGTTCTCTCTTCTCTATGTGCTCCTTGTGTCTCCTTATTCTGTTTTCTGTCTAGAGGCTGTCTATTTATAGTCACAGCACCACGAAATGGAATCGGCGAATCACAATCTCGACGAAATGGATGACGAAATGAACAATTTGTCGACGAAACATTCTGTTTCGTCGACTTCCAACTGTTTCGTCGTGAATGGGCTTTGGCCTAACTGTTGAGGTCCATTACTTTGTTTCGCCGATGGTTGAAGCCCAAAGCACTTGAATCGCTGATATGTTTAGCCCAAACATAAAGTTCAAGTCCTTTTGTTCTCTTGGCCCGCTTGAAAGCTTGAAGCACACGACGGGGGAATGTCGTTTCTAGGCCGAGACGCGTCAAGTCGAGTCGCGTCCACAAACATGTATCAACAATCCCGATTCAGGGTAGTTGTGATGGTGGGTTAGGGAGCGGCGGTGGGTGAAGGGGTGGTTGTGACGGTGGGCTAGGGGCGGCGGTGGGTAATGATTTTTGAGATGGTGATGATTTGAAATTGGTTTCTGTTAAAGGGAAGAGGGTTTGTTTGGGTTGGTTAGAGGATGTGTTGGAGATGATCATAACTTCTCTTGATTGCCCACAAACATCTCTTAATTACACAGAATGTTGGCCATCATATGCTTTAACTTTTTTATAGAATATATTATTAAATATAATATGTTAGGGGTCACAGATAATATGGCAATTTGAATGTAATGATGTTTGGTTGTTAGGTTGTAAATACCCAGGTCGAAAGTTGTTTAGGAGTGAAGGGTGGTTGTGGTGTTGGGTTAGCGGTGGTCGGTGTAGGGTAGAGAGAAAGAGTGAGTTGATGGTGGCGGTGAGAGGAGATAGTAGTGTAGAAGAGAGATAGAGAGAGAACAATATTAAATTAAATAATAATTTTTAAAATTGGTTTGTTTTATTTTTTTAATAATATTAAATAAATAGGTAAAAAGACTAAAATACCCTTGTGTAATTTGATTTAATTAAAAAATCTAACTGGATTTGGCCTAAAGGACATAACCTGCAAGATTTTGGAACATTAATTACAGAACTTGTCAACTTTTGTGCTAAAGGACACCTGCTTGTAATTTGATGTAAACATAAAGTACAAAACTTGTAATTTACTCTTTGTATATTAGGATGAAAGGAATGGTTACATATTTGGAATAGGTAAGCTCCCCGTTCACTCAATCATACAGTGTCACGTCAATTTACCTATTTTGTTTACCTAATGCTAAAAAGCGTTGGCGGTGGTTTACCTATCTTGGATTAGGTAAACTATTATTTAAAAAAACCATAATAAATGAAAATAGGAGGCAAAAGCTGACAAACACGCCTTCCCCTCATCGGTAAATCTTCACCGCATACTCCCCTCACTGATCGGTAAACACCATTGGCGGCGGTGTTACTGATCGGTAACCCGCATTACCGAGGTGCTTACCATACCACTCCGCTCACCCTTAATAATTAGAGGTTTGTATTGAGACTTAAATTAATATTAGAACGATGTTTGAAATAAAGAAGTCATTAACAAAATTATTAAGATTTGTTTTTAGTTATGCTTATGTTATTATTATTATTATTTAAAAGTGATATTTTTAAGCTATTTTAACCATATAAACTAATTAGTTAAGAGTCGACACGGGATAATCAACGAGTCAACAAAACATATAGTCGAATTAATGTTAGTAAATCTAGTAATGGGAAAATTAGGTCGCCTACTTGTCGAAGACAACTTGTCTTGTGTTGCTTGCTAACTAAGCGCTTGTGTAGATGATTTATCAACCTCAACTAATGTTATATGATCACTTTTTGGGGTGTTTCATGTGTCCACTAACAAAACCACACTATCTTACACAACCAGTTGCACAATTTAATTACATGGTTGCTTGCTATCTTATTTGCTATTCTTGTACTTGTTTGCCAAATATTATATAAACCAATGTACATTCATCAACCTCGATCAAGCCGAACGGTAGTACATGAAAGATCTATTGGCCTGATAACCCATTCCCACTCCTTGGCCTTTTTAGGGGGAGATCCTTTTGGAAATGATAGAAACCGAAACTAATAACAAGTCAACTAAGGTTTGGATGTACCACTTATTTGTTAACTAAGTTATACAATTGCTATCTGATACATGCTACACCATGAACTGGGAACTTTTATCTATCTATAATACGTACTTACCCTATGTGCTCACCGGCCTTTTAGTTGACCTTTATTTTACATATGTTACAGGAAATAATCCATGAAGATGCTTACAAGATATCTGATCACATAGGAAACTGACTGATTTAGCTTAAAATTTGAACAATTTGTCTATTTCCTTTGTATTAGATAAGTCAGTTTAAAATTTGAACAATTTTAATATGATTTTGAATTTTTTGTTCTCAGTTTTATTAAATTTGATTTGCTTTTTAGTTATTTATAATGTTATATGGTTTTAAAAATTGGTTTGACCTGTCCTACTAGAACAAATGAATCAATCGGCTTGTTCACCTTTTTGAACATTGATTGTTTAATTGATGGGACAACAAAAAATGTTTTTCTCTTTGATTTCTTGCAGGTGAGTGTTACTTGTTAGAGCATGCATCCACAATCGATGTAAAAAGAAAACATTAACGGGCAAGGTTTTAATATTTTCTTTTTAATACAAGCAGTAGAATCGAAAAAACGTTACATTTTTCCAAAGTTTACAATACCGTTGGAGCGTCAAGGGTTAGTGAAGGCTAACCCCTATTCAAAGGCTATATCTGCCCGTGTCCACAATGCTATAAATCAACAACCGCCACACCAAACA
This sequence comes from Helianthus annuus, assembly GCF_002127325.2. NCBI lineage: Eukaryota > Viridiplantae > Streptophyta > Magnoliopsida > Asterales > Asteraceae > Helianthus > Helianthus annuus. The sequence goes on along the minus strand of NC_035443.2, from coordinate 185,914,582 downwards.
TCTTCCAGAAACACTTTTTTCTCCCACAATGCTACATGTTTTTAAACACCCACACCAAGTTGGAGTAGGATCCCCCTATTCGGTGTGGCCAACGGAAATCGGGGACTATACCTACATGATTGCATTTGTGATGCTCTATTTTTTTTTTAAATGTCTTTTACAAAGGGTCACATCGAATTCGGATTGAGGGGATATAATTGAGAACAAGCAAGTCAGATCAATGCAAACCCCTTAAACTGGGGTAAAATTAACTAAACAAATGAGCAAATCATATCGTTAATTGTCATTCAATGCTAATTAGTGGGTCATTGGATCCTAAGCCATTTACATTATATTATGCATTTTTATTTTTATATGGAAGTTGAGCACATGATGTATTCTAGCCAGCAATATTTATAAATCGGTAACCGCGTGCAGTTAACATGTTTTGAGGTAGAGATAATGATGCACCCACTACTACAAGCTGACTTCTTCAAAGGGTTGACAAAGATTAAATGATAAAAGCCTTTTATCATTTAATCATCAATTAAGTGCTAATCCTAACTCCTAAGTGTGGTGTTGTACATCATAATTGTGTTTTAGTTAACCGGCACCTCAAACACAATTACGATGTACAACACCACACTTAGGAGTTAAGATTAATATAGCACTTAATTTCTTTTCTTCTCGATCTTATATATTTCTTAGTTTCTTTCATGTTCCTTCCAGGCTCCGAAAGGCTATTTTTTTTCAGGGAAGGCCGACCGGCCATTCTGCGTGGAAATGAGATTAAAAATGTGATTAATTATTAAACTTTCTTTATAAACCAATGAATTCTTCAATTGAAAAATGTAAAAATATGATTGAATGAAAATTAAAGGAGATGAATAATTAAGTTGGTCTTTGTAACGATGCTAACTGATCATGGATCGTAATACATTTACGTTATATTTTATAATGATGGGAATTTTTATCTTGAAGCTGAGCACATGATGCGGAATTATAAAATGGTAGTGTGCAATTATTATGATCTAAGATAACTATGACATGCCAACAACTTGTTCATTTTAGAGTTAATTACTGTTTTCGTCCCTGAGGTTTGTCAAAAATAACGGTTCCAGTCCATTAGTTTAAAAATTGCGATTTCAATCCATTAGTTTCATTTTCGTAACCATTTCAGTCCACCAACTTAACTCCCATCCATTTATTCTGTTAACTTTGGGTGAAATTACAAAATTGCCACTATGGTTTAATTTAAAAAAACGCTTGTCACAGGTTTCGAACCTATGACCTTTGCTTTGAAATGCGATTGTTAAACCAATAGGCCATGTATCAAGATTGTGAATGAATTCAAATTGTTTACCTTATAACATTGCATATTCATCATCATCTTCCCCAAACCTTTCATCTTTATCAATGGAGGAGCCACCATTAACCCTAAACCACTTCTGCCACACCACAACTACCTCCGCCACACCACAACCACCTCCGCCACACACAGCCACCACACCACAACCTGTCGGACTGAACCTGATCGCCTACTTGATTCACATGATCAGAACACGCAACATCGGCGATCTGGGTTGTGAAGTTCTTGAGCTTAATCTTGCAATAACAACTCAACGGTGGAGGGCTGTTGCAAAACTTAAGACATAAATTTCTGACTACAATTCGAACGAAAGGACACGGATCCATTCAATCAACTACACTGACGTAGTAGCTTATTTCCTAGAAATACAGTGATTGTAATTTAAAACTACACAATATATAATAGATACAGACAGATATGTGATAGTGAGATCGAAAGTGGCATGAGCTGATGAGCTGGAGAATTAAAGATATAGACAGGTTGTGGTGTGGTGGCTGTGTGTGGCGGAGGTGGTTTTGGTGTGGCAGAGGTAGTTGTGGTGTGGCAGAAGTGGTTTAGGGTTAATGGTGGCTCCTCCATTGACAAAGATGAAAGGTTTGGGGAAGATGATGATGAATATGCAATGTTATAAGGTAAACAATTTGAATTCATTCACAATCTTGATACATGGCCTATTGGTTTAACAATCGCATTTCAAAGCAAAGGTCACAGGTTCGAAACCTGTGACAAGCGTTTTTTTTAATTAAACCATAGGGGCAATTTTGTAATTTCACCCAAAGTTAACAGAATAAATGGATGGGAGTTAAGTTGGTGGACTGAAATGGTTACGAAAATGAAACTAATGGACTGAAATCGCAATTTTTAAACTAATGGACTGAAACCGTTATTTTTGACAAACCTCAGGGACGAAAACAGTAATTAACTCTTCATTTTATAATGTAAATCTACTCTTGACAACTATTATTATAAACGTAAAACGTACCTAACTATTTATAAAATGGTAACGTGCAATTATTAAAAAGTGATAATGATATTCCAACAATACAAGTTGACTTGTGCATTTTTTATTCAAAGTCTACTAAAAAATTCAGAAGGATCACACAAATTGAGAATTATAAGGCAGCAAGATTACTAATAGAGATCCAATGAAAACAATTATATTGTTAGGTTATCTAACGTGAAAATGATGCACGCAAGCATAAGAAAAATTTTAGTGACGATATTTTTAATGATACGGCATGCAAGTGCTACTCTCTTTAGTTCGCAATCTAGTCTTGTGAACAGTCAATGGGAAGTAATTGTAGTTGATTAAATTTTCTGTATGGTGTTATTGTGGGAGATCGTTTAACGTGTGTCATTTCAGTTACGTTATAGAATTGTTACCTTTAAAATCATGTTAAACATGTAGTGTCATGTAACCGGATAATTAAACATGTCCGTGTAAGTAGTGTTTAAGATAAATACACGATTAGTAATTAATTAACTTCCCCACCTCTCGTATGTGTATATTTATTATGATCATGTTGTTTGTTAGTCTGATCAATATATAACTAGCTTTCTTAATAAACCAATGAATGTTTCTGTTAAAATTGACAAAATATGATCAAATGCGATAGGAGATGAGTAAGTTCATTTTTTAGTGATGCTAATTGGTAATAGGCCTAAACCATATAATTTATATTTGTAGCCTTAGGTAGCGAATAATTATAAAAATGGTAACGTAAAATTATTGACATATTTTGAGATGGGGATAATGATGCTCTATCTAAAAGTAAGTTGAATAGTTCATTTTATGAAGTAAGTCTACTATGAACAACTACGAATTATATATAAAATGTGTATGTACGTAACATATGATGAAGTAGTTGGGCAAACGATTGATAGCCTTGCTATTTATAAAATTAGTAACGTGTACACAACTTTTGAGTTGGGATAACTATATGTCAACAACTATAAGCAGGGGCGGACCTACCCTTTGGCCAGGGTGGGCGGCCGCACCCCTTGAAAAAAAAAATTATGTATATTTTTAGCAACAAAACCCAATCGCACCCTTTGAAAATATGATTGAACACCTCATCCGCACCCCCAACAAATAATTTCTTATCCGCCACTGACTATAAGTTGACCATTGGGAATATATGATTAGTGGCACACCAATGATTTATTTTCTGTTATGAGGGTGGGGGAATCGGACGGCTTAACCATACTATATGGAGAGGGTTCGGGATTTTTGAAAAAAAAAAACATTCAACTTTTTTTACGGCCCCCAAGACCATGAGTAAGTCCATCCTTGTTTATGATCTAAGTTCTACTCATAAAATCGTACTGATTGAGAATTAAAGGACACTAAGGTTAGTAAGGGTGGGGGGTATGGTTAATCACTCTAGGGTGATTGAGTGATTCTCTACCCAATAATATTATGTCATGTCAACTCCCCATTCCACTCCCCATTTTGCACTCAATCACTAGGTATGGTTAATCACTTTAGGGTGTTTGAGTTGGTTAAAAAATAAAAAATTTTGATTGGTTCTTCTCTCCTCTCTCTCTCTCCTCCATCACTCCTCCACCTTCGGTGAATAGTCACCGATTTCTTTCCCTCTCTCCTACTCAAACACTAGGTGTGGTCACCAATCAGTGACACCCACTCACCGATAAAGTCCCCGCACATCATACTGCCCACCCTAATATATAGATGATATCCCATAAGCACAAATTACTATCGTTGCATAACTCCCTATTTTGTTCTCTCTAATTAGTTAGTCATACATAGCGGGGCACAGAACAGGTTTTTTCAAGAACCGGGTAGGAACCGGGTCCAGGTTTGGTTAACAAAGTCAAGAACCGGGTTGGGTAAGAATCGGTTCCGGTACGTTCAGGATTTTTGATCGGGTTCTGCATCAGATATTCCGGGTCGGGTGGTCATACATGAATCATTGCATGAGTCCCTCCCTAGTTTTTATATCAAAACCATCTATGAGGTCGATTGAAATTGATAGGATAGACCCACCGCTTAGTGGTGGGCCTCCACGTGATTGCAATGAATGGGATCACAAAAGCCCATACATCTCACATGGTAGACTTCAACATTGAATGTTGATGCTAAGATTGGGCCAATTGTTGAGAGTCTAGATGGGGTGCATGGGACTTGGGACTGATTACTGATCCAATCATTCTTTCCATCAGAAACCATAATCTTTTTCTATAACCCAGCTATGCTAATTTAAGGAGTAAAAACTCACAGGATTTTCATCAAACAGGTGGTATGCGTGCAGAAACTTACCACATGTGAGGCAATCAACTTCTTAAAACAATGTATATTTCAGTTAGATTCTACAACTGCTAATTCAAACCTCGCCTAGATTTCTTTAATAAACAAGTAGATAGATCTAAACAAGTCCTAAGTAGTTGTTGTTCAAATACACGAAACCCATACCTCAAATAGAAGCATATGTGATTGTATAAAATTGAATAAAAACACATCATATATTTTCTGTTATACGAGATGCTAAAAGTGAAACTAAACTTCAAAACATCTCTGAATGCCTAAACTCAACTACGAAAGAAAGTTAAGAATCTAGACTTAACTTTACTTGTTTGCTTGGTTGGCATTTTGGAGATTTGAAACATGTTCAAAACAATACAACCGATATTTTCTATCTAGTTGATGTGGGTTTCGTTCAAGCATTTAATCAAACACATGGCGTGCATGTTAAGTTATCACGTTAACATGATACATACTAAGACTACATGGTACTTAAACACAAAATGCACAATGTAATCTGGTTATCTGAACAAAACATTGCAAAAAAAAAAAAAGCATTTAGAGTCTTCAGGAGCAGGACATCAATTTGTTAAATCATACCAAAAGGAGAACCAGATGGGTGGATTGGGTCCAATTGGCAAAGTAATTGGAGATTGAAGATGATGTTGTTATAGTCGACAATAACAACCTTCAAGGTTTCTATTTTGCTGCTGTTTTAGATGACCATGGGGGTCTCTTCTATCAACTTTTGTATTCTGCACACCAGGTGTTTGTGTTTATGTCTCACTCATCATGTCTTCATTTTGTGAAATATTTTCACAACCACAGGGAGGAGCTTGTATAAGGAGTGTGTGAAGGCTCTACAAGAGGGGCAAATGGCCGTTTACTATCATTTCCATGGTTCATTCAGCCTATAAAACAAATAACAATAGGCCCTTAATGTGCTGATATAATGTTTTAGCACCCATCTTGAAGGTTGTAGTATCCTATATTCAAGCAACAGAGCAAACTAGCGCTGGGAAGATTGATAAATATGGAAACGAATCTCTATTACTCAATGAGCGTGCTAACTTCAGGAAGATTCTAAAAGTCTATACATCTGAGGGTTATTCCGGAGAAGCAATGAAGCCAAATCATAAATATCTTGTCCATCAACTGCTCAACATAATCCTTTGGACAATGCAAAATAGTGTTGGAACATTTCACATGAACTATTGATTGGTTTTGTATTTACAGGTTTTCCCATGTAATTTAGATTAATCCTGAATAATCTTTGGTTGTAATTTTATAGAACATGTCCCATTGACATGAAGGAAGCCGTCACGAGTGTTATACTTGCAGCTCCATGATGTTCTAATATATCTGAAGTTTATGACGTTCGAAAACAGTTTACAACAAAATAGGGAAAAGATCTCTATCAATCTGCTATTTGTTGTAGTTTAGATGTTGTTTCGTTATTTGTTATATATTTCATAGCTAAATTTGACTTTGACTTTACTGACATTCTTTATGGGAACTTTTATCATTTTAATACTCATAAACTTCTTTGGTTATCCAATTTGATTATTTGACTATGTTATGTATTACTAGTCCCTCGTATTTATATATCCCGACTTTGGTCATTACCGTACGTACCTAAGCCTTGTTCGTAGAATAGTCCTTTAGACTTGTTAGATTATGGTATCGCATAGTATATCGAATAGCGTAGATTAGCGTAGCGAAACTGAATTAAACTGAAAATTCAAGTGTATACAATCGTATACAATGTATACGGTCGTATACAGCTTGAGTATTCAAGCTATATATGATCGTATACCTCTTGAATGGTTAAAAAATTGGGTGAAAGATGTGTATTTAAAAATAAAATAATTAATGAATTTTTTTTAAATAGTCGTTAGAGAGGCATTAAATTCAATTTTTTAATAAAAAACTAGTCGTTAAACGGCATATTCTTGATGCCCTCCCACACTGTGGTCTAACTGTATCCCACAATTCTAAAGAATTAGACAATTTATATTGTTTATGGTTTATGGTTATTTACATTGTTTGTTATTAGGCATTATGAATAAGTAACTGTGCAAGGGGAAACCCAAATGCAACATGAACTTTTTTTCTTGGTAAGTTTATCTTATTACCTTTTACTATAGTTGTTTATATTTAGCATGTTAATCTCACCATCTTACATATGAGTTTACATCTAGGACACAATGGTTCAGAAAGGCTAATCCACCATAGTTTATTTCTAATCTAAAGTCTGGATGGTGAATTGATATTCATTATAAAGTTCTAATTATTTCCAGGAAGGAAGCACTGGATGCTGCTCATGTTATCAAAGAGAATCAAGAAAATGCTTTTGCAATGCTAGCAGCAGCAATGTGACATTTTCTATTGTTGATAATGACAACCATGTTGAACCAGTTATTGATGAAGGTATATATGTGTGTGTATACTTTTTGTTCTAACGGGTCAAATGGGTAAATTTAAATGAGTTGAAAGACACCAAAGTGTATTCAAAATACTCATAAATTGTTTTATTATAGCAAATTAGATTGTTCTTGTAAAAATATAGTTATTGTAATGATATTTGACACATTAATGATTACTAAGATTAGATTAAAAAGGAGCCAAAAAGTGTTTGCAATTTGCAGGTTGCATTTCACCGGTAATTGTTGTCAAGCAACCTGTTGTAGTGTTGGTGCACTTGTGTCTGTACTTTGTCTGTATTCGGTCTGTATGTAAACGATGTCCTTGTCAGTCCTGTAAGTTGACCAAGTCAACCGTCCTCCTGGTTTGACTCAGTCAACAGTTGAAAGAGATGTTGAAAGATGCACTGTCCCGAAGGATAAGAGATCGAAGGATGATGTGGATCCTTCGATCTCATCGAAAGATATGCTTCGAATGACTTGACCTCGAAAGGTGATCCTTCGAGGTACATGCTTATCCTTCGAACACTTAATCTTCGACAGATGATCCTTCGGACCATCTGTCGAATCCTTCGGACATAGCATCTTGGGCTGGGTATAAATACCCATGCATGTGTTGAGTTTCGGGAGACAGACACAAGACAGAAAGAGAGAGCATTCTTTGAGAGCATTCTGTCCAAACTCACACACACACTTTAGAGAGTTTATAGAACATTTCTGTAAACATTGAGCTTGTAACCGAACCCTCATTGCATTAATACAAGTTGTGTTAATCGGTGAACTTGTGTGTTTGTTTCTCTACTTGCTACTAACTCGGTTTGCTTGCTAGCTTGGATTCCGCACTCGCTAGTAGGTTTGTATAACAAGGTTTAGGTTCGTAATCCTCCGCGAAAAGGGACCTACAAGTGGTATCAGAGCCTCGCTCTTTACCTTGTTTAAAACCGGGTTTTTACAAGTTTTGGTGTGTTGAAACACTTGGTTTTTGCACCTGTTTTTACTTGGTTTCTTGTATTTTCTTTGAGTAAAAACGTGTCTAAACTAACCAGGGGTGTTTAAAGTTGGGTTGGGTAACTTGGAAATTGGTTTTTAAGAAACTTTGTGTTTTCCGGCCAATTTCCGGTGTGTTTCCGGTGACCGGACTTTGTGGATAAAGTTTGCCATTTTTGGGCATTATTTTTGAAAGTCAAAAAGTAGGTGAAGATTTGTGTGCAGAACATACCTTTCTGCCGAAAGTACTTCACCAACCCATCACCTTTTTCACCAACCTATCACATCAGATCAGTCTGTGTCAGAGGTCTCGAAAGATATCTTTCGACATCGAAAGACTATCCTTCGACATCTGTCGATCAAGGAAGGTTCGAAAGATTGTTATCCTTCGACCCATCCTTCGGAGTCTGAGTCATATCCTTCGAGAAAGGAATCTAATCGAAAGACAAGTGTCCGAAAGATAAGGATCCTTCGTATTGGTGAATCTTTCGAGATCTGTTGTTCGAAAGATAAGGATTTAACACGAAAGATAAGGATCTTTCAAAAGGGAATCTTTCGTGTTCTTGAGTCTTTCGAGATCATTGTTCGAGAGTCAACAGTAATCTTTCGAGTACTGTTGATCCTTCGAACAAGGTTGTATCTTTCGATTGTGGTCTGTTTATAGTTAACAAGTTTCTGTGATTTCAGATCTTTCGACCAGGATCTTTCGGTTGTGTTATCTTTCGGATCATTCTTACTTGGCATTTATTTTGCTTATCTATCATGAATCCGAGTTGGTGGGGAAGTCCGGCTCCAGACAGTGGAAAATATATGAATACCAGTCAATCTCCATCATGGGCCGAATCTCCGGTATCTACATCCTCACAAACAAATGCCACTCAAGCTGGTCAATGGGCGTTTGTTTCAAATCAAACTCCGAGTATTCAAAGTCTTCTTCTAAGCGAAAGTGAAACCGGAAGTTTAAACAGGCCTCCAAAATTGATGCATCTTAATGAATATCCGGGATGGGTTGATCGTTTCCATACATATATTCTTGGTCAAAATACAGAGTTGTGGTTGCGGTTCACTACGGAATTCGATCAAACTATCGAGGTTGCTGCTTCTTCGACAGCTACATTTGCCGATCTTCCTGAGGATCAAAAGAAGACGTATGACTTAGAAAAGAAAGCATACGCTATTCTCACTCAAGCACTGAGCAAGGATATTTATCATCAGTTCGTCAGTTTCAAGACTACGAAGAAGCTGTGGGATGCATTGAAGACAAGAGGAGTAGGTAATGAAGCCACACGTCAACTACGACGAGATCTACTGAAGAAAGAATTTGATGGCTTCACATGTATGGATAAGGAGTCCTTGGGAGATATGACAAGCCGCTTCTATCATCTACTTACTGAGCTGACCAACTTTGAAGTCACAACGACTCCAACAGAAGTGGTAAAGAAGTTTGCCGATGCATTGCCTCCTCAGTGGAATAACTTCCTGGAAATCTTGAAGTACAACGGAACGTTGAAAACTACAAATATCAACGATTTCGTGCAGCTTCTGGAGAACAAGGATCAGGAAGAAACGTTGAAGGCAAAGAGAGTTGCAGTGCCACAGAATCCAGAGATGTATTATGGCACCTCCACTACTTCATCTGCAAAAGCCGGTTCACATGCTCCACTTCAAACGGCGTTTGTCACAAGCACGGATATGTATGGCAATCCAGTGCAAGTTCCTGTAAAGCCGCCTCCAACCACAGATCTGTATGGAAATCCAATACAACCACCTCCTCCTCCTCCTGCTCAACAACCACAATATGCGTGTTATGGAGGAACATCATCTGCTGCAGGTCAACAATCAAAGTCAAATCCAGTACAGCTTGACACTTCAAGTTTTTCTAAAATCAGTGTAGAAGTAGCTAAGGAACACATGGAGCTGCTTAACACTGTAGTGAGCGCGTACTGTGGGTTGATAGAAGGTCAGATTGGAAACATTAATCTGACACAAGAAGATTACAGGCAGATTGATAAGGAAGAGATGGACTTGATGGATATCAAGTGGGCCTTTGCGAGTGCTATGAGAAGAGCAAAGGATTGGATGGAAAGTACTGGCAGAACCAGCTTGGAAAGTAAGCGTGACACCAAGTATGGGTTCGATAAGCAGGCTGTTAAATGCTTCAACTGTGGTGAACGGGGCCACTTTAAAAGGGAATGTACAAAACCAGCACAGCACGGGAATCAAAATCCCTTCAGAAACCGAGGCAACCAGCAGAATCAGAACAGAAACACTGAGCGTTCATTGGTGCCTGCAAATAACCAAACCAACCGAGCACTTGCAGTTCAGGTGGATGAAGGTTGTGACTGGTCAATCCAGTTGGGTGGTGATGCTCCTGATGAAACAGCATGTTTTGCTCAGATTGTGAAAGAGTTAGTTCACACCAGTGGTAGAGAATCTTCTGCCAGTGGTGGTGAATCGTCTGAAGATGAAGACTCTTCTGGTTACAGCAGAAGTGCTGATGAAGAATCATCCAATTCTGGTGATGATTATGTGGGTGAGACATCAAATGCAACAATCGATGCAGATATTGATGAACTCTTGGAGGAAGCTGCAGCAGAAACTCAAAGAAGATCTATTTTGGTGGATCAAGCTGCTTATACTTCGTCTTCTCTCCATTCAGCCTTTATGGCTAATGTCGACGGTTCATCAAGTCAGGTATGTGTCGATGAACCCACTGCTGTTAATTGTGATGAATGTGCTAGGTTGCATGCTAGATGTGCTGAAATGGAGAAAAGTATGTCTGAGTTGCAAGGCAAACATGATGCTTTACAAGCTAGTTTGTTTGACTTGCAAGACAAACATGCTACTGTGAATGAGAATTTGAGTGACTTGCAAAGTAAGCATGACGCTTTGCAAGAAAAATATGATGTGACCTTTCTCCACAATCAGAAATTGACTGTGGATCTCTCAAAATGCACAGAAGCCAACATGTTTCATGAAAACCATGAAAAAGAATTTAAGTCAATGATTGAAACATTAAAGAAAGATAAAACTGAATTGACAAAAATGGTTTCAAGAAAACAGACGGACATTAATTTGTATATCTCTCGTCTTGAAACAATGCAAAAAGAGATGGCTTGTGTGAAAACCGAAAGTGATGCGATCCGACTCAAGCTAGACAGTTATTTGAGCTCTAGTTATGTGTTAGATCACATCATTGACGTTCAGAAGGAAAAGAGAGATGTCACATGCATAGGCTACAAGAAATGTCCACCACCAGTGAGACATAATTATGATGCTATGCCTGATGAAGAGGACAGGGTTTTCTTTGAACCTACTGTGCCTCTAGATGTTAAGGAGTTTGCTGCAGGACTCGGATACCAAAAGGAAGTATCCTTAGATTCAGATGTGTCAGCAGATACATTTGTGAGTGCTGAACAGAATCAAGATCCTCCAGTTGTGATTGAGGATGCTGATTCGTCTGATGATGAATCTGACGATACTGTCCCAGCAAAGTCTGATGCGGTAGCCAAAAACGAGGACATACCTCTTGAGAATCACATTCTATGTGATCCCCCTGTCAAACCCGCTAAGACTGTTGCAACTGAGTCCTCGTCTGAGAAGGAGTCGGAGAGTGTGAATTTGCTGTACACTCTAGTTGGTGATGATAAAATTTACTCAGACAAAGATTTTCCCATTAAGAATGTTAATCAATCCTTAATCTGCAAAGTCTTTGAAAATTCGACGAGTAAGTTCTTGGGAAAGGCAGGACCTAAAGTTACAGTCACCCAGTGTCCTCCAATCCCAAAGGCTGAAGTTCGAAAGCAATTTGGCAACAAGAAATTGCCAACAGTGCCAACACAGCAAAATCACACCAAACCCAAAGGTAAAGCACCGGCTCCAGTGCAAAAGAAGCCGAACCAAAAGAAGAAGAAGAATGTTAACTTTGTGAAATCGACGGGAACAGACAAAATTGAGAAGTTTGAAAATCAATCTAACTTAGATTTTGTCAAGAAAGCTTTTGTCGAGAAAAGAAATGAACCAAGTAGTTCAAAACCTAGTACCTCGGGTTCACAAAGTTCAACATCATCGGCTAGACGATCACATGATTCTTCGGGGTTTGTAGAACGAAGATCATGTTTTGAGTGTGGAACCATTGGGCACATTATTAGAAACTGCCCATATCTTCATAAACAGAAAGGAAAGGTTGATGATCCCCGTGGCAAAACTGACCGTAAGCCAACTGTTTCCACAAAACAAGATCCCCGCCTTATGAAAGAAAGGGAAAAGAAACAGAAACGCCAACAGGTCAAAAAGATTGAAAAAGCGATTAAAACCGAGGTGGTTCAAAAACAATCTGTTGTCGTAAAACCAGAAAATTCTAAAACTTCAAATCATCAAGAAGTTAAAATTTTAAAGAAAAACACTGGTGAAACCAAACAGACTTGGAAACCAAAAACGGTTGTTGAATCAGGGGGGCCATCACAATTCACCAACCATCAAAGGCAAGAAGTTATTGTCATTGATGAAAATGGAAGACCCAAGACCACAATGGCTTGGGTCCCCATCTCCAACTAATTTATTTGAGTTCATGTGCAGGGTGCTTCAGGAGGAACTATTAGTAGTCACTGGATTGTTGATAGTGGGGCATCCAGGCACATGACAGGCGACATGAAGCTTCTCTATGACGTTAAATCTATTAGAGGAGGTTATGTTGCTTTTGCTGGAGATAAAGGTGGATACATTACGGGTGAAGGAATGATATCTAACGGGATTGTCAGCTTTGACAAGATCAATTTTGTGCAACAACTTGATCACAATCTTCTTAGTGTTTCTCAAATTTGTGACAAGAAATTTTCAGTACACTTTGATGCTAATGGATGTTATGTGCTGAAACCCGGCTTCAAAATTCCAAAAGAATGGATTCTCTTGTCGGCTCCAAGGATAAATGATTTGTATGTCCTTGACATGAGCCAGGCTATTACTACATCTGCACAAGCAACTTGTTTCGTTTCCAAAGCCACAGAAAAAGACACAATCTCTTGGCACAGACGAATGGGTCACATTCACTTACGAAAAATGAATCATTTGGTTTCAAATGAATTGGTGAATGGTGTACCTCTCAAAAATTTCCATCTTCAAGACGTCTGTGTTTCGTGCCAGAAAGGAAAGCAAACAAAGAAGAAGCACCCTATAAAGAAGATCAACACAGTGGCAGTTCCTCTTGAACGTTTGCACATGGATTTGTTCGGTCCTGTCAAGCACAAGAGTATTCGGGGTGATCAATACTGCCTCGTGGTTACTGATGATTATTCAAGATTTTCTTGGGTTGCGTTCATGGCACACAAGAGTGAAACCTTTGGCATTATCAAAAACTTGATCATTCAGATTGAGAATTTGTATAAGTTGAAGGTTAGACGGATACGTAGCGACAATGGTACTGAATTTAAGAATCATTCCATGGCAGAGTTCTGCACTTCAAAGGGTATTCTTCATGAGTTTAGTGCAGCCTATACTCCTCAACAGAATGGTGTCGCTGAACGTAAGAACCGCACATTGATCGAGACTGCTAGGACAATGTTGGTAGAGTCACAGTTGCCCATTCCATTCTGGACTGAAGCTGTGGCCTCTGCATGTTACACATTGAACAGAGTCCTTACAGTCAAAAGGCACAACAAGACCTGCTTTGAGCTTCTTCAAAAACGGAAACCAGATTTGTCTTATCTAGAACCGTTTGGAGCTCCATGCACAATCATCGATCCTAATGGAAAGTTTGGGGCAAGAGCAATTGATGGATACTTTCTTGGGTATGCCACCCCTAACTTACGAGTCTGGAATCTAGAGACTAAAAGGGTTGAGGAATGGTCTGAGGTCAGAGTACAAAGGCACACTTTGCCAGTCAAAAATCCGGGTCAACCTTGGATGTTTGAGTACGATGACTTTTTCAATTCGATCAATGTTGAAGCCGTTGAAGAAAATGCTGCGGCTAGGATGTTTTTCGAGAGTGACAATGCAACAGTTTCACCGGTGGTTCGTCCAATTCTTGTGAATCAAGAACCATCTTCTTCGGTGAACAACAATACTCTCAACAATGAGGATTTTCATGATGCAAACGAATTGAACGAATCTTCAGAGGATGATGAATTTCTAGATGCAGATCAAGAAGCTCCTACAACAGCAGTTCATGGTACTTCAGAGGGTACTCCTCCAGTGGATACACATAGAACAGCTGAGACTACTGCATCATCCTCTTCGTCAATTCCGGGTCTTGAATTGGTTGTTGATCTTAATCTTAACAACCTGGGTATAAATATTCCAGTTCCAGATAATCCAGAAACAAGGATTCATAATACCCATCCTCAGCAAAACATCATTGGAAATGTGCAAAGTGGCGTACAAACAAGAAACATGTTGCGAAACAACAACAATGCAGGCTTGTATGCAGCTATTCGAGAATCCGGGCAACAAAACGACTGGTCCTTCGCGTGTTATGTTTCACAAGAAGAACCAAGAACGTGGAAAGAAGCCTTGAAGGATAATGCTTGGGTTGAAGCAATGCAGGAAGAACTGCAACAATTCCAGAAGCTGGGTGTCTGGAAACTCGTAGAGAAACCTGCTGGATATAAGAAGATTGGTACCCGTTGGGTTTTCAAATGCAAAAAGGATGACCGCGGAGTTGTTATCCGAAACAAAGCACGTTTAGTCGTTCAGGGTTTTCGTCAGATTGAAGGGATCGACTACAACGAAGTCTATGCACCAGTGGCACGTCTCGAAGCAATTCGAATCTTTCTAGCCTATGCGTCCTTCAAAGGATTCAAGGTTTATCAGATGGACGTGAAAAGTGCATTTTTACATGGTGTGGTTGAAGAAGAGGTGTACGTCGAACAGCCTCCAGGTTTTGAAGATCCTATCCATCCCGATCGGGTTTGGTTGCTCAACAAAGCTCTTTATGGTCTTCATCAAGCACCACGAGCTTGGTATGCAACCTTATCACACTATCTGCTGGAGAACGGTTTTCGTAGAGGTCTTATCGACTGTACTCTTTTCATCAAGGAACAAGATGGAGATCTTCTTCTAGTACAGGTATACGTTGATGACATTATTTTTGGTTCTACTAATGATGTCTTGTGTAGGGAATTCGAGCGCATTATGCAGGATAAATTCGAGATGAGTGCTATGGGGGAAATGACCTTCTTCTTGGGCCTACAAGTACAACAAACGGAGTCTGGGATATTCATCCATCAGACTAAATATGTTGGTGACATCTTGAGCCGGTTCCAGATGTCTGATGCAACGCCCATTGGTACCCCATTGCCAACTAATCACGGAATTACTCCAGACTTGAAGGGAGAAGCTGTTAGCCCTTCTATCTATCGCGCCATGATCGGATCTCTCATGTACCTCACAGCATCAAGGCCAGACATAATGTACCCAACGTGCCTGCTTGCTAGATATCAAGTTAACCCGAAGGCCTCACATCTTGCTGCTGTTAAAAGGATTTTTCGTTATTTGAAGGCGTACCCTGACACTGGTCTGTGGTACCCTAGGGATAATAACTTTGAATTGGTAGCTTTCAGTGATTCTGATTTTGGCGGATGCAAAATCGACGGCAAGTCCACAACGGCTGGATGCCAGTTTTTGGGAAATCGCCTAGTTACATGGCAATGCAAGAAGCAGACGTGTGTAGCTACATCAACATGCGAAGCTGAATACATTGCTGCCTCAAGTTGTTGCTCCCAAGTTCTTTGGATCCAACAACAGATGCGGGACTACGGTTTTGAATTCCTAACTACTCCTATTTACGTTGATAATTCTGCTGCTTTAGATATCACTAGAAATCCTGTGCAGCATTCAAAGACCAAACACATCGAAATCAAATATCACTTCATACGTGATTGCTTTGAGAAAAGGCTAATCGATGTTGTTAAGGTCCACACCGATGACCAACGTGCCGACTTATTTACCAAAGCATTTGACAAATCAAGATTTGACTTTTTATTATTGGTAAATGGCATTAAGGTCAAGCAAGAGTAAAACCAACATCGGAAAATCATTTTTGTAAATACCTTTGTGTTTTTAAATTTATCTTAGTTTGTTGATTTTAGGGGGAGTAAATCCAAAAATCGGAAAATCCAAAAACATCGAAAAATTCAAAAACACAAAAACAATAGAAAAACAAAAATGAGTTTCCTGGCGAGCAAAAGAGAAAATGATAGTACATCAGTGGTCTATCCAAACCTCTTTAAACCTTAAATGAAAAACGATAAGCAGCTCTATATAAGATGTATCGGTAGGCTCACAATCATTTTAAAGTGTGCAGGGTGATATAAATCTTAATCGACTGAAGACCAGGTGGGAACCATTCATTGGCATATGGTCTTAGTACCGAAATTTCGTTTGATAGATTGCCGAGGTTCTGAGATATTCGGTCTTTATGCTGCTTATCATCTGGGTATCATGGTTGTATCTTTTACCGAAAAATAACGGGGACGCAAGTCTAGATCTTCCATGATACTATACATACGTGTACATATTACATTCTGCATTCGACCTCAATAAGTGATAAACAATCACATGTCCATATCAAATAAGTGATAAAAATATCACATTTTTCCGGGTGTCAAGTTCGTCTCTCTGCTGTACGGAAGTACTGACCTGTTCACGGACTTGCACCTGTGCCCTCATGCATATGAAAGTCAAGTTCCTCATCAATAAGTGATTATATCACAAAGGGCTTGCTTTCAAATCAAAATAAGTGAGTATCTCACAATTTATACGGTCAAACAGATGATAATCAGTATACTCACCGGTAAGATGAACTCTCGTGCATACCTTGATACGGGAATGTGTCGTGATGTGGATGAACACCGGTCGATCAGTATAAATCATACATTAACGTATCCTCTAAACATGATTACATCTGATAAGTTGAGCTTGAGTGGACAACAATACCGATAATTGTTATAGGATGCTTATCTTAATGTTAATTAACTGAACAACAAGAGTGTTTTGGCATGACCGTACACTGATATGATTCTCTTACCCTCGAAACTCGCAAAAAGAATGTCTGTATATATTTATTTACTGCTTAACTTTTATTATTTCTTTTAAACAGTTTCGTCGTTTGGTGCATATCAGCACGACATTAGCGGTGATGTCGTTTGATAACACTCAAAGGATCTTAAATTGTTGTCTTTTAATTTCAAAAATACCAAAAAGATTTTAGGTTTGTTTTAATATAAACTTTATAAAAGCCAAAAAGATTTTATTTCTGCTTTATTTTCGATCGTACGATGTTGGAGCTCAAGTCTTCGTTGCCTGAAACCTGACTGAAAACCGAACTGACTAAATCTTCATAAACGGTCAGAAATTTGCATGTTTTGAAAGTTAAAGACTTAAATTGACAAATTTATTGAACTTTCAAACTGTCGGACGGTGTTTGATTATGACATGGTCATTCGTGTGTCATTTGTTTATGTTAACTATATTCCAAGCAATTGTTCTCATTACGCGTTTAGATTTCTTGCATGTGCAGATTCTAAAGGCTAGGAGAACATGGTCGATGACAAGCCTTGGAATAAAGACACGACGAGAAGGCACTCAACTGATGAAGATGATCGAGTTGCCGCTGGCCATCATCAACACCACAAGGATCTCACTTCATAAAGATAAAGTCTTTTCACGAGCATAACTCAAGGGGGAGCTTATGTTAAGGGGGAGTTTGTCAACACACTTCCTACATGATACGGGTAGTTTGTTGATACACTTTCTACTTTCAAGACGTGAAGACTCTGAAGATTCTCCGACATTGAAGACATGATAGGACATCAGAGTCTTGAAGACCTGAAGACCAAAGACCGTCGAAGTTCAAGACGAGTCTACACCTTTAGAAGAACAAGACAAAGCTTAGAGATCAAAGACAAAGCTACAGCCAAGGGGGAGTTTGTTGGTGCACTTGTGTCTGTACTTTGTCTGTATTCGGTCTGTATGTAAACGATGTCCTTGTCAGTCCTGTAAGTTGACCAAGTCAACCGTCCTCCTGGTTTGACTCAGTCAACAGTTGAAAGAGATGTTGAAAGATGCACTGTCCCGAAGGATAAGAGATCGAAGGATGATGTGGATCCTTCGATCTCATCGAAAGATATGCTTCGAATGACTTGACCTCGAAAGGTGATCCTTCGAGGTACATGCTTATCCTTCGAACACTTAATCTTCGACAGATGATCCTTCGGACCATCTGTCGAATCCTTCGGACATAGCATCTTGGGCTGGGTATAAATACCCATGCATGTGTTGAGTTTCGGGAGACAGACACAAGACAGAAAGAGAGAGCATTCTTTGAGAGCATTCTGTCCAAACTCACACACACACTTTAGAGAGTTTATAGAACATTTCTGTAAACATTGAGCTTGTAACCGAACCCTCATTGCATTAATACAAGTTGTGTTAATCGGTGAACTTGTGTGTTTGTTTCTCTACTTGCTACTAACTCGGTTTGCTTGCTAGCTTGGATTCCACACTCGCTAGTAGGTTTGTATAACAAGGTTTAGGTTCGTAATCCTCCGCGAAAAGGGACCTACATGTAGTTTCGACTGAAAAAAAGGATCTTGAAGTACCGGAATTGGAAAAAAAAAACGCTCCAGAGAAAAGGTTCAAGAAGCTGTGATGAACCCGTTGCAGTTTTGATTGAAAAGGAGGATCTTGGGGACCCAAGTTGGAAAAACAATCAATCCGTGTCGCGTGCCGCGTGTCGCCTGTGGTGACATTTTTAGGGTAGGGTAGGTACGTGTCCAACTAGCTCAGGTGAGTCGACAATTCGTTAAAATTCAATTTCCACGTAAATCTCTAAAGATAATATCAACTAGGTTTTACCCCCCTGAGTTTTAGGGGCCCTAATCCTGATTCTGATTGTTCTGGAAATCTTAGGGTTTCTGCAGAATCACTTGGGTTTCTCAATTTGGGTTTCCTATTAGACTAATAATAAATATGACATGACGATTGATGAGAATTTTATTTGTGGCCAAATCAAGACACTTGTACCCGCGGTTATTCGGAGGGTAACTGAGGAATACGCACGTCATAGATCGATGCTCAAGTTTGTGAATGGTCGTATGAGGTATGAGTGGGAAACACAAACAACCAAACACACGGAGATGATCATAAGACGGGCGGCATAGGTAAAGGCGTTGAGTAGGGGATTGGTATTGGAGGTGTTTGCTAGGTAGAATGTTTAGTAAGTACGTGGCAACTTCAAGGGCATGATGCCAATACGTATTTGGGAGATGGGATTGAGCAAGAAGAGTCCGGATAATATTATTAATTGAACGCATTTTTCGTTCAGCTTTGCCATTTTGGGAAGAGGTGTGAGGGCAAGAGAACCGGAAATGCATGCCATTTTGGTTGCAAAATTGTTGAAATTGGGAGTTTGCATACTCTTTTCCATTTTCACATTGAAACTGTTTAATTTTTCGTTCAAATTGAGTTGCAATGTAATTTGAGAAGGTTGTAAAAACGGAGAATACTTGTGATTTGTTACTAATTGGATAAGACCCTAAGAAGTTAGTGTAATCATCAAGAAACAAGACATAGTAACGGTGACCCTTATTACTTAGAATTGGGGAGGTCCAAAGGTCACTGTGAATTATATCAAAAGGTGAAGTAGTAGAATTAATAGAATCCAAAAACGACAATTTAATATGTTTACCAACCACACATGATTGACAAAACTTAGGCTTTAAAGTACCAAAATTAATAAAACTTGATTGTTTTAGAGAATGTAATATAGTCGAGCCGGTATGCCCGAGCCGTTGATGCCAAGTGTCTTGAGTAATAGCTGCAAAGGTTGTAGGAGAAGTGAACTTGGTGACTTGTAGGATCCAATGTGTAGAGGTCCCCTGAGCTATTACATCGTAGGATAGGGGTCCGGGTCTTGAGATCCTTCACAAGAAAACCAAAAGGGTCAAATTCAATAGAAACTTGATTATCAGTTGTAAAATGATGAACTGAAAGTAAGTTTTTGATGAGGGAGGGTGCATAAAGGACGTTATTCAGTTTAAATGGGGGTAACGGTTGGGGTAGGTTTGGTTACCGTGTCCACGTACGGGTATGGTGTTACCATTGCCAACAACTATATTACGAAATATGCCATTATTAAAATAAGACGAGAAATTATTAAAAAATTTGGTCATATGATCAGACGCACCTGTGTCCATCGTCTAGTTTTGATCCGGAGAATGGAGCGACATATGGTAGAGAGCCTGGTTGATGTCAGTCATTTGATTATCTGAACACATGGAAGTTTGACTAGCCGCATAATTATGAGCCGGGCGTGGGCCAAGTATTCCTAGGCTGTTGCTGTTTTGCTTTTGGGTCGTAGGGTAGGGACATGGTGGTACAGTCCAAGCAGCCCAAGGAGGTGGTGACAGTTGTGTTTGCGGGCCGTCCCAATATGGAAATGAGTTATTCCAGTTCTGACCTTGGAACCATGGTTGACTATGAGGGTGTTGTGATGAGCCGCGGCCTCTGCCGGCAGCCCCACGACCGCGTCCACGGCCTCGACTACGGCCTCGGCCGCGTCCGCGCTCAGCCGATTCGGTACGAATGTCCTACGAGGTTCTGCGATCACGTTCTCGGTCTGGTTCAGTCGATGCATTGAGGGTTGTTCCAACGATTTGAGCTGATTGTTTCGCTTGATTAATTTTTCAGATCTCCGCCATACACAATCGAGACCGGGTCTCATAGAAATCGGGGAGCGGCTTCGTTTGCTGAATAATCAGTGCAACACTTTCATAAGGTTCGGTAAGTCCGGTGAGAATCTCACCAGTTGTTCGTTTGTGATGGCAGAACCAACGTTGGTTAATTGGTCGAAAATCACCTTCATAGCTTGACAATAGGCCGACATGGATGAAAACTGATGGAGACGAGTATTGGCGAATCGGTTGTTTAGATCAATTGTCCGAGTGGCTTTATTATCCTGAAACAAATTAGCAAGAGCGGTCCATGCAATGAACGCTGTGGTATCCGGTTTTAATATAGTATGTAAGAGATCAGTTGAGATCGTTCCATAGATCCATTGTAAAACGATGGAATCTAGGCGATCCCAAGTTTCAGACTGAGAACCTTTTTCTGGTGATTTATCTTTGTTGGCTACAGAGGAAGAAGCAGGACGAGGCTGTAGATGATCAAAAACCTGAAAAGATTTGCATTGAATCTTGAAAAGTTCTGACCATGTAGTGTAGTGACCAGATTCAACATCCAGGGTGACAGGGATATAGGATCGGATGTGAGGTGAAAACAGCAGAAGAGAGGAAGAAGGATCGTAGGTTAGGGTGATACCATGAAAGATTGTAAACCGTACTTTTCATTGATCTCTCAATCCCTATAAATATTAAAAGATCTCTCCTCTATTTTAGGAAGAGATATACATCAACCAATTTACATAGATATCTATAAGAATATAAACAATATAAATAATCTAATCTATTACTATTAAAAGCATGTGAAAGTGAAGGTTTGGATTTTAGAGAAACCTGAAACATAGAATTTATATTGTGATTATTTCTAAACTGTTTGGACTTTCTTTTGATTTTGGGCACAAAAAAACCCAAATCAAGAGGAAAAACTACAAGTAGTAGATATTGGGACTGTCGTTTCACCATTATGTTTAGGGCCCAATACACTGTTACACCGTGGATTTTAGACTTGAGTTGGGGACTTATCCCAAAATAGTCTAAGATCTTTCCTTAATTGTAAGTAAATTTATAAAATTTTACTGAATTGACTTCCCTTTTACCAGTAAAAAATGCTCAAAATCGTTTCGAACCTGAATGGCAGTGGTAGAAAATATCGGTCAACAATCCGACTGAACCCGAACTGGTTTTGACTTATTGTTGACCAACCCAAACCGGTTTAGCGTTACCAACCAATTTGTGATTCTCTACCTAAAAGACTTGTATGCTAACCGAGTAGAATAGGAGGATTACTTCAATACGAGGTGGCAATTTCAATTCATTTTACAAGCTAAAGACTAAAAGGGTGGTTTCAAATTCTTTTTCACTATCTGCCATAAAATATAAAAATTATCTAACAAGAGAACAAGCCAATGAGTCGGATCCAATTGTGTGTATTTTAATGTATAAAACCATAAAAAAAAATCATTTTACCAAAACAAATTAACTTTCTAATTGTATACTATACATTAATTAATTGTTTATACAAATTAGTTTCTATGCATTTCATATATATCATCCTAAAAGGATGATATAAAAGGAGGTATAGGATTTAGATTAAAAACAAAACCAAAAACGAAGATCCCAAATATAGTAATGATCAATCGTTTAGTAGGATAAAACCTCAAATCAAAAGAAGCTTTATTTGCAACCAAATTATGCTTATGTTTAAGTCATGACCATTACCCCCTAAGAAACCATCAGTACGAGTACACATGACAAATAAAACACGTCATGAAATTAACGGGGTTGTCTGAGAGTTTTAATTGCACAAATAAATTCCTACAACAAAAACATAAAGTTGATACTTGTTTAGAAAAAAAAAACTATAAGAAAGTTAGTTATCAATATAAACAAGTACATAAAGAACTAGAGAAGCATCAACATGACATTCACTTATACAAACAAATCAACTTTTATGCAAAAAAGTCCAACAGAATCCACCCAGCCAGTTTAAACTTAACCTATATAAACATGACTAGTTTCAAGGCGAACTGCTGTCCAGCCAACCCCACCTAATACAACAACCAAAAGAACCTGCAACTTAGCCTCCTTTTCATATCTGTGCACTTGTTTCTGACATATTTGGCCAAGAATGTGTAGCAGCCTTTCTGAGAGTCTGACTTTCCTGTACCCACATATCACCAGCTTAAGACTCCACTTGATAAATCTGTGCACTTGTTTCTGACATATTTGGCCAAGAACCTGTAGCAGCCTTCCTGAGAGTCTGACTTTCCTGTACCCACATATCACCAGCTTAAGACTCCACTTAATAGATCAATTTTAAAAATTTGAAACATAGCAAACTTACAACAATCAGGTTCAGCTGGGTCATCCGTTTGGTCATGTAACATATTTTCCTTGTTATGAATTTCAAAATTTTCAGATTTGTCAGTCATGTTCATACTGTTCACTTCATTGAAAAGCTCAACTACTTGTGTCTCAATTACGGAAGCATGACTCTTCTCCTCCACATAATCAGATTTTACCTCTGAATTCAACTGGGACAGTGAGAAAGACAAATGAATATTAAAATTGTGATTAGAGAATAGCAGCCCCCGGGGATGCTACATCAGGGCTTAGGACCCGAACACCAGAAGTTAAAAATTGAAGCTTTTTTTTTTCAATATAAACGTAATGATTTGGGTACAAATACTATGGTACATATGAATACTATTAACAAGCATTTTGCATGTGCATAAAAAAAGATTGATGTTTTGGAACGTTGACTTACTTGAAATGATAATGCTTTCTCAAGTTCCTTGACAACGACTTTCATTGTCGGACGTTGATCTTGAGTTTCTGCCAAACATTGATATGCAATTTTCATGAATGTGTGTAAAGACTCCTTGTTGGGTCCTCTCTTTAGGACAAAATTGTATTCACTTGTTTCTTCCTTTAGTATAGGATCTATTATGTCCTCTAGAGTTCCTGTGCAGAAGCTTTGTCTTGCCACACGGCCCAACCCTTTGTGACTCTCCTTCAAGTAAATTGGGTCATTGACTGCCCTCCCACATAGAATTTCAAGCAAAACTATTCCAAAACTATATACATCTGATTCTCTTTTTAACTTATAAGTCTTCTCATACTCTGGATCTATGTAGACCGGTCTGCCACGCAAGTTGATATAGACAGCTTCGTCTTCTTGATTTGGCGGTAAGAATACACAGTTTCCAAACCCATCAATCTTTGCCCTCCAGTTCTGGTCCAACCCAATGTTGTAGCTACATATATCACGGTGTATTATCATCTTTTGGTCTTCCATTTCAGAGTGAAGGTGCTCCAATGCGTTCGCAACATCCATGCAGATTTTCAAACGCTTCTCCCATGTCAAAAAACGCATATCATTGTCGTTTCTCAAATAATTCCGAAGGTATCCATTAGACACATTATCAGT
This sequence comes from Helianthus annuus, assembly GCF_002127325.2. NCBI lineage: Eukaryota > Viridiplantae > Streptophyta > Magnoliopsida > Asterales > Asteraceae > Helianthus > Helianthus annuus. The sequence continues at coordinate 185,890,458 of NC_035443.2, read as the reverse complement.
GACAAGGATCATCTCAGAATCTTCAATACAGAATCCAATTAAAGTGACTATGTTCGGATGCTCAACACTCGAAAGCATCTCAATTTCGGTATAAAGCTCTTTTTCTCCATACCACTTATTTCCAGAGGTGTACCGTTTTATAACCACAATGTTGTGTGCCTTGGGATGTTCTCCTATGTTCTTCCCCTTTTCAGATGAAGGATTTTTTTTATCAAAACAGTGGAGTTCTGCTCTGTACAAAGTACATTCGCTAGCCACAGATGCAATTCCGTATGTCTTTGAGAAATTATTTGTTGCTAATTTAATATCACCAAGACGAATCTTCAAGTGTCCAAACTTCCTTTCCTACAAATATGTGACAAAGGAAAAAGAGAGTTACAAAACTGAATATAAATAGAGAAGAAATGGGTTCTGCTGTGTACAAAGTATAGCAACCCAATGTTGCTATCTGATTCAATTGTTGCAGACCTAGAACCTCAACTAAAGTGAGTCTGGCGCCGACCCCTGATTCCCTTTTCCTTGTGTTTCGGGTGCCCTAGTTTTCCATCAAGACTTCATAACTGGGCCTTGGAAGATGGTCCAACTCGTTTTACGAAGCCCATAAACTTTTTATAGTTACCCAGTTTGTAAATATATAACACCCAAACACAAATTTTGAATTAGTTAAATACTTAAATACTATTAAATTATGTATATTAAATGATAGTATGAAAGGAATCCAAATAATGTGTTTTAGTAAAGTTTAATTAAACTAAAATTTCCATCACATATAATAAGCATGATAATAAATTTGCAAGGCAGCATAGTACCCCTGGTCCCCCACACCCTTAGACCACGGGGTCTGAGGCGTGGGTTGGGGCGGCAGAATGCCAAAAATTGTTGGCTAGACCATACCAGGCTAGCGTTGGCCATGGCGTTGCCCCGCTGGCGTGAGGATTAAGCCTGTCGTGGTGGGGGGCAGTGTGACATGGCTGTCGTTGATTGGCTAGTTCGATATAGCCGTTGGGGGTGGTGGTTAGATATGTTAACTCAAATTTTAAAAAAAAATTACATTTTTTAGTATAAATACTCACCCAAACCAAAAAATTACATTTTTTTCCCATTCTTCTTCCACCAAACCCAAACCAAAAAGTCGAAAATGGTGCAATGGACCGAAGAGAAGGAAATAGCACTAGTGACATCGATTCTGGACGCACAACGTACTCTACAACGCGGTAAATTCGTGTATTGGGGCCAAACGTTCCAACAATACCAACACGTCGGGAACACGCGTCACAACTTAAACGTGTGTCAACACAAATGGCGCGAGCTCAAACCGAGGTTGGACCGGTTTAAGTTTGCTTTGACCGTGTCCCTACGGGCGACTTGACCTACGACGATTGAGTGGAGATCCCGAAGATCGAGTACAGGCACGACGGGAATACGGAGTTTAAATGGGTTCCCCACCTTAATATTTACCATACTTTGTAGTTTTTTTTATTTTTTTGTAGGATTTAATAAGTTAATTTTTTTATTGTTTAGGATTTAATAAGTAGGTTTTTATTTTTATTTTTTAGGATTTGTTAAATAGTTTTTTTTTTAGGAATAATGGAATTTAATAATCCCAACTTTCACCAGTTGGCCGGTAACGGACCCAACTTCAAAAATAGCCACTGGCGGTCCCAACTTTTGACATTTTGTAAAACATCAGACCCTTGCTAACACCGTCCAAGGGATGTTAGTGGTGACCGCCAGTGGTCCAATGTTTGAAGTTGGGACAACCCTCTCCTCCTCTCCCAACAAGGGTCCATTGTTTTACAAAATGTCAAAAGTTGGGACCGCCAGTAGCTATTTTTAAAGTTGGGTCCGTTGTCGGCCAACTGGTGAAAGTTGGGATTATTAAATTCCATTATTCCTTTTTTTTTTTTATCTTTTAAGATTGTCTTTTATGTAACTTTTTTTTAATTAATATAAGTTATGTTTTTTTATATAATTGCCAACGCTAAAAAAAACCCCACGTGGCACCCCACGCCGGCCTGGGCACGCCACTCCCACACCCCACGTTTTTGGGTGTGGACTAGTGGAGCCCACATTTGACACGTGTCGAACAATGCCCCAAACCCAAGTCGCACCACACCTCACAGTCTTAAACAACTAGCCTGGATGTTTTTGTCACCTCTCGAATAATAATAAAAATTGGTGTTCTTCATAAACCCAACTGTGATTTGCTTAGATATTTAAGAATCTTGGCGTTTTTCTAAAAACCAATGATTGAGGTTTTCTCTGACAATAGGCATCCATATGTAACATGGGTTTTTTAAGAACACCAAAGCCTTGAATTTTTTTTTTTTTATTTCAAACAAAGGGAAATGATAACCAAAATAAAAATTATACCAGAATATTCAATGGGTTACAGCCGAGTATAGATAAAGGACCAAAACTAAAATTTAACTACACCTGGTAGTGACAAGTTAATAGAAGTACTATAATAATAAAAGATTAATAATTACCTAAGTAAACTGTTAACAAATTAAGTAATTAGAAATAACATGTTTAAGTAGATTGCAAGTCAAAAACGTTGAACTTAAAAAAAAGTTAATGTTAAAGTATAAATTATTATTGCCATGGCGATAAATACATAAAAAGTTTATAACCAACGCGTCAACCCAACCAATCCATCTGATTCACTATGAATGGTAAAGGGTCGGTTTTGGTAATCTTAATTTCATACCCGATTATAAATTGTGTCTAATATTTGGTATCAGACATGTATACATTACCTGTGGGCTACAGAGGGTGTACCCGCACATATTGAGTATACCTCGTATGGTCATGTTGTAAAAATTACCCGTTGGGACACCCATTACCCATAATCCAATCATAAACTCACCAAAAATCGAATTAAAGTATTGTGTACTCAAACAAACTTCTAACAAAAATTATATTTCTGTAGTAATTTTAAGTTTGTAACAACTTAAAGATATTATTTACTATATTTCTTAAATTCATATATCATATTCAATGCGGTTAATTGGACGGTATCACCTAATACCATACATGTCCAAACCCACAAAAAAATAAAACTATGCTATCCATCCTTGATGTTTCGGTTTTTTCGTTCAACTTGGATTCTTTTACCATCCTATTTTGACTTACTTTCAAGTAGAATAGAAAATAAAGATACTGAAACAAAAGAAAAATTACCATCCAAGAATAATGAAAACCAAAAAAATAGATAATATAATAGAAAAAGAGTCTTACAATATTTTCATGACGCAACTGAAGTTCCAATGCTTTCTCAAGTTTTGCCACAATATAGTGCGTATCTGGGCGGTGTGCTCGATCATCATTTAAGCAAGAATATGCTACCTTTGAGTATATGAGGAGTGATTGCGGAGACAATATTTGATTTAATAGATGAGGATGGATTATATCATACAATGTTCCGTTTTCATAACCATACTTGGCCATCTGAGCTAGAGACCTATCAACCTCGTTCTGAATTAATGCTTTCCTCTCACACAATATTTCAAATAAAACAACACCGAATGAGTAGATGTCCGACTTGTGGGTCACACCTCCCGTCTTTTCAATTGTTGGGTCCATACACCCCATTGTGCCAGTGTGTTCACAAGGGCACACCTGGTCCTTATAGTTTAGTGATTGTTTGATGAAAAATTCAAAACCGGATAACTTGGATTCCCAGTTATTTTCTAACAAAATTGTGTTGCTATTGATGTTACAATGTAGAATAGCATAATCACGTCCTTGTCATAATGTAGGTAACTCAACGCACGAGCCACACCTAGACATATCCTCAATCTTGACCAGCTTTGACCTTTGTTAAAATGCGGCCATATTTTCTCCACAAAATAATGAGTTGAAGGCTGTCAAGACTATCCCAATTGCCATCATTAACCCAAAATTTGTTCAATAACACCAGATTCAGAATAAACAGCCCCCATCCAAAAACACCCAACATAATGCAAATGAGTCAACTGCAAATAATATTGGCACCAACTGCCACCTGCAACATCCAACACTAGATATTATTGGCCAATATACACGGTAGACCCCTCTTATCTTCATTCCGATCCTGAATCCTAATATCCCACATAACTCAAAATTCGACATAATTTGTAGTTTTAAGGAGTAGAAGAATAACTTTTAGGAATTTATAAAATCCAAGATATAATACAACTGATGTAGTGGGTGTATCTGGTTTTAAAGCATTAAAAAGTGAGTTTCAAAAGATATTGAAAAACAAACAGAATTTATAAATCTCATAAAAAATGTGCAAATGTAGGGATTTTTAGGAAATATGCTCAATTCGATGCTCCCAAACTTAGAGTTTTAAGTTTTTATAACAACTATAGAGCATCCAGTTGAAAATTTAGAATGTATATATGAAAAGTAATATAAAATATATTATTTACAAGTCGGCCGCCCCCTCCCGCCCTTTAATATACTAATTTCAAACATCCTAATCTTCAACCCTTTGGTGTTCTGTCGTTTATTCAATTCAAATCAACATATACACTGTAAAAATCACATCTTTTAATATACATGTGACATGGATGATTCATGAAAATTACACCCATTGAAAAGCCATGTCTCCTAAATTCAGAATCAATTTGTTTTACTATGCCAAGCACGTGAGCCACTCGGTTTTCATACTCCAGTGGTTGAACTACATAAGCATGTCTACTAGATTGCAATAGCTATCTACATAAACAGGTTTAGAAGTTGAATGACATATTTGGTGTAGTCTTTAATTCATTGCACAACCCATAAGCTTGGTCCATTAGTAAGTCCTAATTTCGCTTAATAGCCTTACTGCAGTTTCTGTCCGACGTAACGATGGCAATGCATTAACAAATAACGTTTAGAATATAACAGTATCACAAGAAACAGTGAATATTTCTTGCATTGCAACGAACTCATAATTTTCGACAATGATGAAGTTGTTGACAAAGGGATGCTGTTGTAGCAGATATTAAGTAGATCGCTAATATTAGTCCTTAGTTTTTATCGATAAGTCTGGCTAATAAAATCATAACTAAAAAATTATCTTATTAATCATCTCCTCTTAGATGTAGCAGCATATGGCTCATGGTGGTCTTGCATCCTTATCTTCCTTACAACACCATAAAGCCACCATAATCAAAGTTCCCGTTACACATGTCGTATATTCCAACAACTTCTTAAATCCATTCATTCTTTCCATCAGAAACCATAATCTTTTTCTCTAACCCAACTATGCTAATTTAAGGAGTAAAAAACTCACAGGATTTCCGTCAAACAGGTGGTATGTGTGCAGAAACTTACCACATGTAAAGCAATTAACTTCTTAAAACAATGTATATTTCAGTTAAATTCTGCAAATGATAATTCAAGCCTCGCCTAGATTTTTTTTAATAAACAATTAGATAGATCTAAACAAGTCCTAAGTAGCTGCTGTTCAAATACACAAAACCCATACCTGAAACAGAAGCATATGTGACTGTATAAAATTGAATAAATACACATCCTTGACTGGTATATATTTTCTGTTATACGAGATGCTAAAAGTGAAACTAAACTTCAAAACATCTCTGAATGCCTAAAGTCAACTAAGAAAGAAAGCTAAGAATCTAAACCTACTTTTACATGTTTGCTTAGTTGGCATTTTGGAGATTTGAAACAGGTTCAAAACAATACAACTGATATTTTCTATCTAGTTGAAGTGCGTTTCGTTCAAGCATTTCATCAAACATATGGTGTGCATGTTAAGTTATCACGTTAACATGATACATACGAAGATTACATGGTACTTAAACACAGAATGCACAATGTAATCTAGTTATCTGAACAAAAGATTGCAAAAAAATAAAGCATTTAGAGTCTTCAGGAGCAGGCCATCAATTTGTTAAATCATACCAAAAAGAGAACCAGAGGGGTGAGTTGGGTCCAATTGGAAAAAGTAATTGGAGATTGAAGACGATGTTGTTATAGTCGACAATAACAACCTTCAAGGTTTCTATTTTGCTGCTGTTTTAGATGACCATGGGGGTCTCTTCTATCAACTTTTGTATTCTGCACACCAGGTGTTTGTGTTTATGTCTCAATCATCATGTCTTCATTTTGTGAAATATTTTCACAACCACGAGGAGGAGCTTGTACAAGGAGTGTGTGAAGGCTCTACAAGAGGGTTAAATGGCCGTTTACCAGCATTTCCATGGTTCATTTAGCCTATAAAACAAATAACAATAGGCCCTTAATGTGCTGATATAATGTTTTGGCATCCATCTTGAAGATTGTAGTATCCTGTATTCAAGCAACAGAGCAAACTAGCACTGGGAAGTTTGATAGATATGGAAACGGATCTCTATTCCTATATGACCGTGCTAACTTCTGGAAGATTCTAGAAATCTATACATCTGAGGGTTATTCCGGAGAAGCAATGAAGCCAGATCAGAAATATCTTGTCCATCAACTGCTCAACATAATCCTTTGGACAGTGCAAATTTATGGCATAGTGCATATCGGCATATCGTAAAGACTTTCTAGAAGCTGAAGAAGATCTATATACGATTCGAGGTTCAAATGATCTTTCAGGCCTAGCTCCTGCAGTTGTTCAGCTAAACTTTTTTGCTGATGTCATCATAATTTACTGGTAATATACTAATAGCATAGATTATTTACACGTCTTTCCATTTTTTACCTTTCTTGACTGATATTTTTAACTTTCACCAATTCGTTGGATAGACTCTTCTACTCAATGTGCATTGAACTGACCGAAGATTGACCAGCTCCTTCAAATGAACGGTTCTTAGACGACAGTCATATTGAAGATTTACAGTTGTTGCTGTATAGTAAGAATGAAAATCACATGTCAGCAAGGAACGTTGTTAAGAATCTATGTGACAAACTGAAAGTATGTGTCACAGGGATCTGAAAATACCTGAAATTTGTAGAAACCAAGGTAACACTCTTTCTTGTTCATACATTGTGACAAAAATTGTGTTGAAACATTTCGTATGAACTATTGATTGGTTTTGTATTTACAGGTTTTCCCATGTTATTTAGATTAATCCTGAACTAGTGTTATTTTTGCAGCTCCGTGATGTTCTAATATATATGAAGTTTATGACGCTCGAAAACAGTTTACAACAAAATATGGAAAAGATCTCTATCAATCTGCTATTTGTTGTAGTTTAGATGTTGTTTCGTTATTTGTTATATATTTCATAGCTAAGTTTTTTTTTTTTTTTTTTTTTTTTTTTTTTTTTTTTTTTTTTATCTATTATGATTTCATTCCAATCATCAGGGCAAATTACATAAGAATAGCTAAGTTTGACTTTGACTTTACTGACATTCTTTAAGGGAACTTTTATCATTTTAAAACTCATAAACTTCTTTGGTTATCCACTTTGATTATTTGACTATGTTATGTATTACGACTCCCTCGTATTTATTTATCCTGACCTTGGTCATTATCATAGTTTTGGTTGCTATGTATATGTATTACGATCGAGTGAACGATATTAGGCCCTCCAATATGCACAGTATTTTCTATAAAATTAGATATACGTGATAGAAATTGCAGCGAAATTGCACAAGTAAATGACATCTGTTGTATTGAACATACAAATACCATGAAATAATCTCTCCCTTGGTTGTTAATACAAGCCCATTTATGAAATGGATTAGTCCCTCCAGCTATTTTGGGCTTATATTTAACCCACTTACTAATGCAGTAGCACAATTATGAAATGGATTAATCCCTTCTATTATTTTGGGCTTATATTCAACCCACTTATTATTTTGGGCCATCGCAAAATTCTAATTTGATCCAATCAAACTCTAGCCCAGTCCCACCACAGTTCTTGGTCTTATTTGCAATCCAATTATTAACACATCTATTGCAAACTATTCTAGTATTCTCACCCATATCTCACCTCTTTGACTTTTTCTGGTCAATTTTGACCAAAAAGTCAACGTTGACTTTTGAACCCATATATTCTAGAACAGGATTACTCAAAGTCAACTTTATGGTTTTATCTGGGGAAAATTACGAAAATGTCTTTTGACCAACGCACTTTACGAAAATGTCACGTTGGACTCCTCCACATGGGAGGAGCCTGTGTGTCACCTTGAAGAGTCCATGAATGAGGAGCTGACACGTCTCCTTTCACATGTTGAAGAGTCCATCCCCGACGCATCCCATGCCTCCCCGACGCATCCCTTGCATCCGGACGCATCCCATGTGGAGGAGTCCGTCCACGGACGCATGAACGTGACATTTTCGTAAAGTGCGTTGGTCAAAAGACATTTTCGTAAATTTCCCTTTTATCTCTCTTTACATTTGACTTTTCGAGGGCGAACTCCAACAGACCTGATTGATACCATTCTGATTATTACCATTGTTGTTGATGTAGTACCATATGCTCAAAAAGTTGTACCTCTGTTGAAATTTGTTCTCTTTCATGTTTGGCTTGTTATTTTTGTCATAACTATTGTATAGCCTTTGATTATCATCAAACAAGCATATTTTCAGTAGAAATTGAGCAAATTTTCAGTCTTTATTTTCATTCCCATATTAAGATCTTCAATCACCGGTAGGTATCTTGAAATTCACCACCCACCTCAGTATCTAAAAACTCCTGCAGCCTTTGACTATTTGTAAACAGAAACCAAAATTTCTCTAAAAATAAAAGCACCCTTTTGAATGCCACCAAAATGCTCTAACCATGTTTGACTTTTGTATGACACATTTTGACCATAAATAAGAACACCTTTGAAACTTTGACTGTACAACATTGCAGCATGGCCTTGATCTTTGATATACGTTGACTGTCTTCCAACTTTGACTATGCAAACATTCACTCACTTAGATACCCCATATCCACATGATTGATGATCATAATACTGTTGCAATAAAGAAAAATAGATTGATACCCCATATCCACCAGTTGCCATCATTTTATGTTGCTTCATCAGTCTTGACTGTTGACCATCAGTTGACTGCATCCTGTTACTTGTTTTGTATCCACATATCCAGTTACTAACCCAAAACCAAGAATCAAGCTTTATATATGATCATTACCTTCAGTTGACTTTGATTCCTACAATATTAACTGGGAGTTGACTTTGACTATAGTTGACTTTTGCCTAGTATTGATTGAAGTTAACTCCAAGCCAGCAATAAGTATTGTAACCAGCTACATCACCTATCCGTTTACCATGCGGGTCGTTGACTCACCCACCCACCCACATCAACAACTGAAAGATCTTCCAAACACCACTTGACACCCTAATAAACACATCCATTCTAACGACGAACAATTGTCTATGAACATGAACATAGGTATCATGGTTTTCCTTGCCTTTAGAGTTTTAGATTGTGTTTCTACATCATCATCACCAGTAGTTTTAGTGAACTGAATCTCGCTTTCAGCCTCGTCAACATATTTATTGGTTTATGATGCAATTCTAATTCAGTTATTGAAGTTATATCCATCAACAACTACTTTTTCCTCGTTCGTTGAATCATCATCACCCATACCAGCACTCATTTCACTTCTAACATGGTTCAGGCATTTCATCAAACACCTTGTGGTCAAACTCGACTTTTGTATGTCTAGAAGAATAACATGACCCAAAATCTCTTATACGAATCAATCCCGCAGAAGAAAGTTGCAAGGTCATGTGATGGTAATTAGCAGACTGCAGTGATCTGTCTTTGATGTTTGAAGGGTCTGTTTTGTAAAGAGAGTATAATTTAATACGCATCTTCTTGAACTCTTAAATGTGTAAAAAGACTACTCAACCAAGATATATCATCAAAGACGAGACTAGCACAAATGGGTAGGTGGGTGAAGGAATGGTGAATCAGTCTAATAATGGAAGTTTACATATTGTTTCGGGTCTACCTCGGCTATGGCTAAAGGGAATTGAAAGGACCAAGGAAAAGAGTCAAATGGTGAATCAGTCTAATAATGGAAGTTACATTTAAATACATGTCTAATTTACTTAAAGTTACATGCGGAAATACCGATTTTATGCTTCAGAAACAGAGCGTATGGGGTCATATTTCTTCTTAAAGTCGAGAAAACACCCAAATCTCTTACAATTTGAAGTGAATGTTTTTGAATTCACCATTAATCTAATCCACTCAGCTCAATCTTAGTACCGCAAGTCACAGTGTAAGACTGTAATAAGAACAAAGACGCAAGATACTCGTGTGAATAGGTCTAAGAAATTCGACAACAAAAGGAATAACAAATCAAACCTTCAGCATTACAGAGTAAACTAAAAGGGAAACCATATAAAACAATGCTTGATAATGTATCAACACGACAACCCACATTTTGGATTTCAAAATCAACAGCAAACGCTACGCAATTACAAGTATAAACCGAAGAAACGCCAACGAAAATGGTAGTTTAATCAACATTCAACTAAATTTCGGCATCGTAAACAATTAGCATACCAGGTACAAACTGAAAAAGAAAAGGCCAGATACAAAATAATCAAAATCTAGAAGTGATGACTAATCAGTATATTCAAACGGATGCACATAAGATGCAAATATACCTCTATGTTTTCTCCAAAGTAAATGATCTACCGGATTATTATTATACAACCATATAATGAAATAGCAAAGTCAAGACTATAATTGGTAAGTGAGAGCGAGTAATATTATTATCAAAGTCAAGAATTAGTGACTAACAAATATATTCAAACTGATAGTCATGATAAGATACAGATACACCTCTCTTATGTCCTAAATTAAGTAGATGATCAAGACTCGAATGGAACTCGGTTCCGTCTCCTATGTGTCGCCTCCAACTATTCACCAGATCAACAACCCTTAAACAATGAACTAAAGATTGTTTAAATACATAACCATCTGGGCCGATTCCTAAGCCCATGCGACACCTACAAGACTAGCCCAACCCTTACATAATTAACCCAAAACATAAGAACTAAATAATGACAAGATCAACCCCTAAACTTTGCTAACCTACATGAATAAACCTTCGGGTTCCAACAATCTCCCCCTAGGTTTATGCATGAAGGTTCTTCTAACTTCAAGTATCACGATCACCACCCAACCGATCCTTAAGACCACCGAATCCCTTCTTGCGAATATGAATGGCTGAAGCAACAGCTGCAGTCCATCCCTTGGCGATTGCTTCATATTTCTCAGTAGCTCGTATCTGATTTTGAGCCAACACTTCTAAATCTTCAAGAGTAATGTTGAGCACATCTACTTGATCCACTAAGCGAAAATTAACATCACCATCACAAACAAACACTGCCTGACCAAGACGCTCATCATAAGCCCAGAGACTTCAAAGCACCTTGAGGAATCTTCTTTACCAACGGAATCACTTTCTCTTTGTCTGTCACAGGCCAGTGCACTGCTTTCATTCGCTTATTAGTAAATGGATCCCGAACACCTTTAAGAGGTTTAACAATAGAGTCAGCAATACGCAACGATGGAAAGTTACGCTGAACTTCCCTCTTCAATCTTTCGAAAAACATGTGTCCAGGACCTCCAGGATTATCATCAACGTAAGGCGCATTTGACAATTCAGTCAGATCAACCTTCGTAAATGATTGAAACTGACCAGGATGTTTATACCATTCCACAGGACCAACTTTCCTCTTGATCCACCATCTTTTTCTATCATGGTCATAACCCCAGCTTACCACACCTGAGCGATTTCCAACTTGATCATACAGAGTTTCACCAACATCCATCAGATGATGAGTAGCCTGAGCATCAGCATCATCTGGGTTCAGATTCTTGTTCTTCAAAATCACCAACTCCCTTTTCCTTTTAATTCTTTCTGCCTTTGCTTTATCTGCTTCTGGATCAGTAACTCTCTCAAAGTATTTCTCCATTGCAGCATTCTTTTCAGCACTATCCTTTTCAAACGCCTTCCTTTTGTTTTCAACGTCTGTAGGATCAGAAAATTCCTGCCCAAACTTCTTTTCAAGTCTACCACGCAGATCATAGACCATAGAGAATAACAAACTAACATCTCCTTGAAGTTGCTCAATCTGTTGATCCTTTTTCACTATAGTGTCTTCAAGTTAGATAATCTTCGCTTCCTTGTGAATCGAGTCTTGCTCAACAACAACCAACCTTTTTTTCATCTCTCTCATACTGATAAACTCATCTTCATCACTTGAGTCATCGTCAAAAGGCATTCTTACTGGTTCCTCAGGCCTTTTACCACTTGAACTACTAGGCATATCATGAACAACATTAGAAGGACCAGCAGAATCAGAAACACCAAGTGACACAGCACCAACAGGCTCAGAAACAACACTCGTAGCTTGAACTTCGACAGTAACATCGGTGGTATCCATATCAGTTCTTTGAGCGTCAACATCAGACTCAAAGATGTCTGCGGTAGAGGTGGTGGTATCAGTAATATTCTTTTCAAAATCAAAATCGTAAAGACCTTCATCATCTTCATCAGTAATCAAGGGTTGATCTTTGTGTTTCTCAACATACATTCCAAGCCGAGGATCCCTTCTTTTCCGCTTCAAGGGTAGGGAATCAGGATCCTTTGGGTTTTCACTAGGCTCTTCATTTAGAACTGAAAGACCAGAAGGAGGATTTCCCATCTTTTCAGTCACAGACTTTAATAACTGAGCCAAACTCTCAGCAGTAATCACTGGATTAACCGTAGAAACAGCATCAGCATTAACTTCAGGAGGAAGTTCTATGTCATCATCAGAATTACACATTATCTCAACACCTTCATCGTCAAAATAATGGCGTAATTTAGTAGATGACATGATTAAAGCAAGAATAGGTTTTTCTAAATGAGAATAGCTGGATTCAGCATCAAGCAAACTTTTACTTACATAGTACACAGGATGTTGAGTACCTTCATGATCCTTAACAAGGACTGCACTTACTGCCTTAGAAGAAACTGCTAAGTATAAGGATAATATATCCCCTTTTCTGGTTTCATTAAAGCTGGAGCTGACGATAGATAATCCTTAAGGGCCTTGAGGGCATTCTCATGCTTTTCAGTCCACTCAAATTTCTTGTTCTTTCTCAGGATGTCATAGAATTCTTTGCATTTCTCTGATGACTTTGAGATAAATCTGTTCAAGGCTACGATCCTTCCTGTCAATCTTTGCACATCCTTGGCATTGGCAGGAGACTTGATATTCACAATCGCCTTGATTTGTTCTGGACTTGCCTCTATCCCTCTTTTTGTCACCATATAACCTAGGAACTTGCCAGCTTTTTGATGGAGAGGGTGAAACCCGAGTGTTAAAGTGTTTAAATTACATGTCTTATTGTGTTTTAAGCAGTTATGCGTTGCGAATATGATATCTAAGAGTTTTTACGGTGTTATAGGTTAAGCACGTAAATCAGTGAAGTTTGGAACGCTTGGTGATGGAATGGAACTAGCGAGGATGTGTATCACGATGTATTACATCATTCGTCCAGTGGCAACATGCATATGTATTGAGTTTTAGAGGTGGAACTCCAACTGACCCGATTGATACCATTCTGATTATTACCACTGTTGTTTATGTAGTACCATATGCTCAAGAAGTTGTACTTCTGTTGAAATTTGCTCTCTTTCATGTTTGGCTTGTTATTATTTGTCATAACTGATGTCTAGCCTTTGATTATCATCAAACAAGCATCTTTTCAGTAGAAATTGAGCAACTTTACAATCTTTATTTTCGTTCCCATATTAAGATCTTCAATCACCCGTAGGTATCTTTAAATTTACCGCCCATCTCAGTATCTAAATACTCCTGCAGCCTTTGACTGTTTGTAAATTGAGTCCAAAAAATCTCTGAGAAAAAAAGCACCCTTTTGAATGCCACCAAAATGCTCTAACCATGTTTGACTTTTGTATGACACATTTTGACCATCCATAAGAACACGTTCGAAACTTTGATTGTACAACATTGCAGCATAGCCTGATCATTGATATACGTTGACTGTCTTCCAACTTTGACTATGCAAACGTTCACTTAGATGCTGACCCATATCATAGTGATCCAAATACTGAAAAAACGCCACGTTATTGTCTTATTGATGATCATAATACTGCTGCAATAAAGAAAAACAGACAGATGCTTCATATCCACCAGCTGCCATCATTTTATGGAGCTTCGTCTGTCTTGACTGTTGACCATCAGTTGACTGCATCCTGTTACTTGTTTTGCATCCACCTATCCAGTTACAAACCCAAAACCAAGAATCAAGCTTATATATGATCATTACCTTCAGTTGACTTCGACTCCTGTAATATTGACTGGGAGTTGACTTTGACTATAGTTGACTTTTGGCTAGTATTGATTGAAGTTAACTCCAAGCCAGCAATAAGTATTGTAACCTGCTACAGGACCTATCCATTGACCATGTGGGTCGTTGACTCACCCACCCACATCAACAACTGAAAGATCTTCCAAACACCACTTGACACCCTAATAAACACATCCATTCTAACGACATACAATTGTCTATGAACATGAACATAGATATCATGGTTTTCCATGCCTTCAGAGTTTTAGATTGTGTTTCCACATCATCATCACCAGTAGTTTTAGTGAATTGAATCTCGCTTTCAGCCTCGTCAACATATTTATTGGTTTATGATGCAATTCTAATTCAGTTATTGAAGTTATATCCATCAACAACTACTTCTTCCTCGTTCGTTGAATCATCATCACCCATACCAGCACTCATTTCACTTCTAACATGGTTCAGGCATTTCATCAAACACCTTGTGGTCAAACTCGACTTTTGTATGTCAAGAAGCATAACATGACCCAAAATCTCTTATACGAATCAATCCTGCAGAAGAAAATTGCAAGGTCATGTGATGATAATTAGTAGACTGCATTGATCTGTCTTTGATGTTTGAAGGGTTTGTTTTGTAAAGAGAGTATAATTTAATACTCATCTTCTTGAACTCTTAAAAGTGTAAAAAGACTACTCAACCAAGATATATCATCAAAGACGAGACTAGCACAAATGGGTAGGTGGGTGAAGGAATGGTGAATCAGTCTAATAATGGAAGTTTACATATTGTTTCGGTCTACCCCGGCTATGGCTAAAGGTATAATGGAAAGGACCAAAGAAAAGGGACAAATGGTGAATCAGTCTAATAATGGAAGTTACATTTAAATACATGTCTAATTTACTTAAAGTTACATGCGGAAATACCGATTTTATGCTTCAGAAACAGAGCGTATGGGGTCATATTTCTTCTTAAAGTCGAGAAAACACCCAAATCTCTTACAATTTGAAGTGAATGTTTTTGAATTCACCATTAATCTAATCCACTCAGCTCAATCTTAGTACCGCAAGTCACAGTGTAAGACTGTAATAAGAACAAAGACGCAAGATACTCGTGTGAATAGGTCTAAGAAATTCGACAACAAAAGAAATAACAAATCAAATCTTCAGCATTACAGAGTACACTAACACTGTGTTCCCGAGTTTACTAAAAGAAATAAAAGAAAAGAAAGAAAGTTTAAGAGAGAAAAGAAAATAAGAGAAAGAAAAATATAGAAATTTATTTCACGTTCCAGAGTTTGAAGGAAATGAAAAGAAGGGAAAAGGAAATAAACATTTTGCGTGTTCCCGAGTGCAGAGAAAAAGAAAAGAAAGTAAGAATTTTACTATTATACCCTTTTAAGTAAAACTAAAATAAAAATAACCATGAATATGCATACCCTTTTAAGGATACTAACTTTTAACTAATATCCTGCAAGAAACAACCACTGCTAGTAATTTCAAAACAAGACCCATGATTTGCCATCAACATACTGGTCGTATGTCAAGCTCAGTGTGAGCCCCTACTGAAGTGTGCTTTAATATTAACCAAGAACCAAATCTTGAAAAGGTTGGATTTGAGATGATTTACCTACTTTTTACATGTGGTTTATGATGATAAGAATAATTTCACAAACGCCACTGGGTTTTGTGTTGATGTTTTCAATGCTTGCCTTCAAGCGTTACCATATGAAGTGCCTTATGAGTTTGTTCCATATGAGCATGGAAGTTACGACAAACTTATAGAAATGGTCTACAATAAGGTACTACATGAGTTAAGTATAACTAGTTAAAATATATGCATGAGTATAACTAACAGCTAAATATTATCATGTTGATAATTACTGAATCAGGCTCTTATGACGCGACCCGTTTCGACGCATACCGTTTCGACGCATACCGTTTTGACCTGAACCGTTTCGACCCATACCATTTCAAATCGAACCGGTTCGACCCGTGCCGTTTCGACTCAAACCATTTAATTACGATCTCCTGTCTGCGTTTGGTTTGCGAACGTGTTGTAAACGCAAATCCTGAGTGTTTTCTGCACACGGGTCGGGTTCTTAACAGATTCTTGAATGTCAACCTTTTTTCTCACTAGCGCAGTGTCTATACGTCCCTCGAAATCCAACAACTGCGTATAAAGAGCCGATTCGGGCAAAAACGCAGGTACTTTTTCCGGAATTTGCTTATCGGGTAGGGCCTGTTTTCGTCTACGCGCCACAGGTGCAAGCTCCATAGTCTTCAAAGGCGAGCCAGCCGCACCACCAGCCGAACTAGGTGGTCTAGAAGACGGCTTCTGCCCCGATCTCTTCGCATTCGCAAGCGTCACAACCGACGGCGACGAAACACCCGTGTTAACATTCCCACTACCCCCTCCCATCAAACACTGCTTCTGGGACTGAGCTAATTGCGCTTGAAACCGCGCGTGAGCCGCTCTAGCATGCGCTTGAACCTGCGCTTGAACCTGCGCTTGAACGTATTGCGACTGCGCTAACGCCTACGCCTGCGCCTGTGGCTCCGACATCTCAGAATGACCACCCATTGGTTGCAAGAACCAAAAAAAGTGATTCATTTATCTTTGGGAGAAAGAGCTTTTTTTTTTCTTTTATTGAACAGGAACACAAATGAAAAAGCTAAGAAAAAAAAGCAACCAATCTGCTGGATAATTACTATAGACCAGTACCTGGACCAAGTTCTTAAAATCCACTGCATCTCTAGTCATGAACCACTTCACAATATGCATCCCCATACATGACTTGCATTTATCACAGTACATATACATATATACTAATTTGTTTAAGCATTTATCACAGTACATATACATATATACCAACTCTCTCATTTATGTAAATCAACACGAACCGTTTCGACCCGCGCCGTTTCGACGTGAACCGTTTCGACCCAAACTGTTTCGACGCGAACCGTTTTGAATCGAACCGTTTCGACGCGAACCATTTCGACCTGTACCGTTTAGATTTTTAGTGTTGCTGCAAATGATAGCACATCTTGTAACTATGTTTAATTATAGAAACAACCTAATTATCTCACGTAGAAAAAGAGGGTCAAAATTAACTATTTGCTGTTCCGAATTTGAATCCAGCCTACACATAAAAAAAGATAATTCAGTATAACTTAGTTGAGGCGTCAATACACTTGCAGCGTCAGGCGTTGTTCCGAATCCGAATTTGTGCTACGGGACTAAACATGCGCAGTCAATTACACTTGCAGCGTCTACTGTTGTTCTGAATCTGAATTTGTGCTACGAGACTAAACATGCAGGCGTCAATTACACTTGTAGTCTCATCAGCAGCTTCCCCCGGTCGGAAAGCTCAAGCTTCGCCACTGGCAACGATATCAGTCATGTAGAATTATAACTTCAAAAACACTCAGTAACAAGATTTTTAAATAAATAGATATAATAGTTCCTTGTTAGCGTTAGGACGATCTTTAGGCTCAAGTGGGCAACTTTTGACCCGTTTGACATGGTCCTAATAAAATAAATACCTATAAGTGACTCACCTGTTCGCTAATGGGTTCGATTTGGCATGTCTACTATTTTCTTTGTAACGGGTCAAAATGGTTACTCATCTGTGCGCACACCAAATGTGGATCTTGAGGATGCTCCACCAGCAAGATCTGCAATATATTTATAAGTAACTCGGTTTATATAAAAGACTTACTCGGGTATCAACAAGTCAAGAATATCTGTGTTTTGTTCCAAATATTCAGCAGCGACGTAATGGCCATGCAGGTCCAATAATCTTGAATTATAGCAGCATACTTTTATCAAACAGCTTGTCATTGTTCATCAGCGGGTCAAACAGCTTGTCAATGTACTTTTATCAAACAGCAACAGGAATTTGGAGGCCTATGGCGTCTCCGATTTGGTTCCAGTAGCACTTCTACTGCTATTGTTGGTTACGCGTTATTAAATGCAGGTTAGGCGTACCGGGGCGGGTAAACCGGCATCTACTAAACAATATCTACCTACAATTTTACTATTATACCCTTTTAACACAAAACATCTTAACCTTATGTAAACACACTTTAACTTATAAAGTACCAGCCATAGCATTATATTAGTTGATCAAAATGTAAAACTTAATGAAAACTGGATCATTCAAATGTAAAGAAAACATACCTGGATCAGTTCACATATGCTAACGTCAGGCTGGATGCAGACACCTGTTCTGATCAATATTGAGCAGCAGTGTCACAGCAGATGAAATATAAGTATTTTAGCATCATAAACAATCCAAGAAACCGACAGTACCAATAATTGTGAAATAACGCCATAACCACTACACGAAACAATAAATTAAAAGAGGAAATAAAGAAACCAAGTCATTGAGAAAGCAAGGTCCATAACCATACAGTAAAATATCCAAACCCCAAGAAATAAAAGTCACAATTTTTTAACTTACTAAAAACAGAAAAACTTCAACTAGTTAATTGCATCCTAAACTCGCTTAGTTACCGGAACCCATCATATCTCTTAGTAAACCCAAACGTATCAGAGGAGGACAACTAAATAGCATCCTTGCTTTTGCTTGGTTGGTTGCCAAGTAATTTAAAGCTCCACGTATTTCATGGGAATCCAAACCCAATGGCTCTAGTGCATTATAAATTTCTTCACCTGTGTATTCGCGATGATAAGCTCTTTCAAGTATTTTATTGCCTTCATAAATAGCATTAGCCACACTGCTAACGCCATTCATAATCATAGACGTTAAATCTTCATCTTGTTGTTCAACTTTTCTTTTTCTACTCTTACATTTCTTTGCACGAGAAGACGTAGGAGGTAACACTTGAATATCATCATCAGTATTGCATTGGCTCTCCAGAACTACATCATTGGCAGCGCAGAAGTCATCAACTTCTGGAATTGTTTCCATGTTAATGCTATCATTTTCTTTCATTCGGGCATTTCTTTCTTTAGCTGTTTCAGCTTGTGCACCGGATGCCCTATCTTTGGCAAAGAGTTGTAGCATTTCATTGAAGTTTGAGACTTTCTTCGTCTTCAGTGCCGCAGCATCAGGCTTTGACTATTTAACAAAATTAAGCTAATTAGTATTATAAACGACATTCTAAATATTCAAGTAAATAATTAAAATAACTTACATCTATTAATTTATCCCAGACTTCATCCTCCGCTTCAATTAATTGAGTTTCTGAATTCCATGAGAATCCACTCAATGACGTTCCACGAAACATGTCATACCATTGAGAAAAATGCTCTTTCAACGTTTTTAAACGATTCTTCAAATGTTTTTTGGTCAATTCAATTTGAAGCTTTGTGTTCAGCTCCTCAATCATATTGTTGTATGCTTGTGAAGTAAAACTGCCATTAATCCTATTGCCATTATCCTGCTGTGCTATCATGGATTGTATGAATATATTATCCATACTTTCTGTCCATTTTATTTGTTCCTTCTTTCCGGTGGGTTCGTGTTTGCTCATGATAACTTTCTACATGGTAATAGATACATAAATTCAAATATGTACATATGTAAATTGTTGCTTATGCTAAATACAATTAGTATATGCACACAATAATAAAAAAGAACAAAGTCACCGATTAATTGAAACCATAACAGTCAATACAAAATCGAAATGATATACTATAATGTACTATTCTAAAACTACTTTGACATATCTATTTCATTGTTTGGATAATTCAAATAGTTGGTCCACATTTCATTTGCAATTGAGTTCCTTAGTTGTTCGGATCTCGTACTACCCTCACGTATGTCTCTTGTAATTTGACTTTCTTCCTCTTGTGGTCCATCTAACACCTCTTGTATGACCTCATCTTCAAGATCTTTGTCACGATCTTCCTCTAATAAAAAGTTGTGTAAAATACAACATGCTAAAAAGATGCCAGACTGTGTTTCACACGAGTAAAATGGTTCCGCTGTACTTCTAATAATAGGAAACCTCTTTTTTAGGACACCAAATGCTCGTTCAATTGCGTTGCGTAATGATGCATGACGAAGATTAAACAACTCCTTTGCATTCTCAGGGGCGCGCGTGGAGTACTCTTTCAAATGATACCTAACACCTCTATATGGTGCCATTAGGGTACTCGTGTGAGGTAAACCCGCGTCTACTAAACAATATCTACCTATAAACAACTTGTAATTAGTATTAGAATACATTATTAAACAATTTAAGTAAATCTGGTAAAAGAATTACCAGTTGGAATGACTAGTTTATCATCTCTAGTAAGCGCATTCTTTATAATTCTTGAGTCTGATGCTGTACCCTCCCATCCAGTTAGCACATACGTAAACTTTAAATCAAATGTACAAGCATCCAATACATTTGTTGTCGGGTATCCCTTACGACCACGATATCTAGGGGCATCCTTATTAGGTACTTTGACGCGAACATGTGTTCCATCAATTGCACCGATACAATCCTTAAAAAAAGGATAAACTCTCTTTTTTTCCTGAATTTCTTTTGGGACAATATCACCTTTAGGTTGTTGAATATAACGACCTTCTAATGATATAATCGCTCGCAAAACTCTATGGACGCACCGACTAATTGTGGACCCAGAACGACGGTATAGCCACGAGGTAAACCGATTTCTCAAATCATTGCCTACAATATGCAAAAATGTTGCAACATGCTCTTCAACAGACATGCGTTGAGTAGCTCGAAGTCCACCATCACGCTTTAAGATACTGCACAATGTCATAAAAGCTTTCTCACTCATGCGGATAAGCTCACGACATTTACCGCCGTTTGAAAGGTCGTGTAACATCTCTTCTCGCACATATCGTCGTTGACAATCTACGTAGTGCAACGAAAGCCACCAGAAAGCAAATCAGGTTAGCTGTTTGCAATTGTCTAGCTCGCACAAGTTCAGCTGCCTCGCGTATCTGATTATCCATTGTAAACTTACTTGCTGTTGAAAATTGTTATTAGATTAGAAAAATTGTTAGTTAAAACTTTACGTTCTTGTTCTATAAAACTATTGTAGGATGCACTCTATGCGGTTATAGCAGTCCAAAATCAAATAGCGGTCAAGGTCCGCTATACGATATATAGGTTATAGCGGTGGTATAGCGGTAATTTCTATATCATGCATAATTTATGTATTTATATATTTGAAAAATATTAATAGTAATATTAAAATTCGATTTAGGAAGTTAGCTACGAGAGTCCAGACTCCAGCGACTTAGAAACCACCAACGATTTAGGATTTAGGAAGTGGAAGTCCAGCAATTTCTAGATTTAGGTTTTATTTTGTTGAACGATGAAGAACCAGGCAACCATCGTCAAGTAAATAGTTGATTAATGTGGGCGTTTCAACTTTTGGCTGAGTTGGCTTTACTTTTGTGTTTTTGAACAGCTGCTAACTGTTAGCCTTAGATGAGTGACAACCCCATATTCACTTTTCTCATCTATAAATCTAGAGTCTATACTTTAAGCAACTTGTTGAAGCTTTATACGTAAGATTGATACAACTCTTACACTACAAAAGGGATATAAGACATGATGTTTAACCTTATATTAACTTCTATATTATATATTTAATACACGAACAATATACTTTTCTTCTTTCACTGGATTGTAACTTGTTGGCTTGGCTTTCAGTTTATTTACAGTATACATTTACAACACATAATCTCACCATCTATCATTAGATTTTAATATCATCAAATCATGGCATTCAAGAGTTAATTTGAGCAAATTATGTTAGCAGCATATCTCCTAAGCATGATCAAGTCATGAATTTCACATCTAATCTAACACTAGCTAAACTCATAGCAATTACAGTGCCAAAAACCTAGAACACAAAACATACACGTTAACACACCAGAAGCCCTAAATTTATACACTAGTTTTTCATCACTAAACCGTAGTTCTCCTAAATCAATAACTAAACCAAAATTAAACCCTAAATTTCGTAATCCAAACTGTTAAAAAGCTCAAATTAACAATAAAACGAACATGAATACATGAGCTAATTTAGAAACATGATGTTACCTGGAAGATGAACTGCTAATTGCTGAGGAGAGCAGGTTACAGAAACGATGATCAAACAGTTTTGCAATTGAGGGATAGATGAAGGACGGTGGGTTGATGATTTGGCGGGACGTGGGAGATATACCCGCCATATTTCTTACGAGGGTAAAATTGGAAGAGAATTATGAACGTGATATTTATCTCTTCTGTTCTCTGAGAATCATTCCAATTTGGAATGAAACATATAAGGAATAAAAAACCTCCTCATTCTCTTCTCTTCTTCCCCTTCCTCCCCATATAAAAAACTCTGGAACATGATTATCATCCTCTTTCTTTCTAATTCCTTTCTCTTCTCTAGTTAAGTGAGACTCTGGAATACAGTGTAAAAGGGAAACCATATAAAACAATGCTTGATAATGTATCGACACGACAACCCTTATTTTGGATTTCAAAATCAACAGCAGACGCTATGCAATTGCAAGTATAAACCGAAGAAACGCCAACGAAAATGGTAGTTTAATCAACATTCAACTAAATTTCGACATCATAAACAATTAGCATACCAGTTACAAACTGAAAAAGAAAAGGCCAGATACAAAATAATCAAAATCTAGAAGTGATGACTAATCAATATAATCAAACGGATGCACATAAGATGCAAATATACCTCTATGTTTTCTCCAAAGTAAATGATCTACCGGATTATTATTATTATACAACCATATAATGAAATAGCAAAGTCAAGACTATAATTGGTAAGTGAGAGCGAGTAATATTATCATCAAAGTCAAGAATTAGTGACTAATAAATATATTCAAACTGATAGTCATGATAAGATACAGATACACCTCTCTTCTGTCCCAAATTAAGTAGATGATCTGTAGGTCCGGGTTTCGGGATCCAAACCGTGATTTTCATGATTATGTTCAAAGACGGAAGAGATAAGAGATGATAAACAAACGAACTTTGTATTAATCCGGTAGTAAAACATTACAAGTCGGCCCGATTACATGATAACCGAACTAATACCAAAGAAGTATACATCCAGGGAGAAATCAAGTGGTGATTTCTCCCGGTGAGGTCTCAAACCTCATCTAACTCTCTTGCGTTGCAAATGACCAAGTGTTGGTATTTATACCCAACACAGGTTGTATGGTCGAAGGATCTAACTGACTGATCGATAGATCATCTGTCGATCATTCAGCTTTCGAAAGATACACATATACCTCGAAGGATGACATATCCTTCGAGGTCCATCTTCATCCTTCGATGGATATCTTTCGAGCTCATCGAAGGATATACACAATCCTTCGATGCCCTATCCTTCGACACCAAACATTATACAACCATAATTTGTCTAGCAAACACACACGGTCAAACGAATAACCCTCTCGTTTGACCACTTCAAACGAGCGGGTCTATACACGTTCGATAGACCGTTTCACTAACTATTACAAATTCAGCGTAAAATAATAATAAGCATCGGACACAAAATCTGCATCAACAAATTCCCCCTTGTCCGTTGCTGTCGAATGCTGAACATGCAACTGCAATCGATCTTCAGTCAAGTATTCATCTTCTCTGTGTTAACAAATTCCCCCTTGACCGATGATCCAGGTAAGTAGTATCTTGATGCTCCTTGTATAATATTTCCCCTTCAAAGTACGCATATCCATGTTGGGTGTTGTGCAATTTCCTCAAAAGGCTCAATTGACCGATCTTCCGCTGATCTTCCAATACGCCAACCGGCATTTGATGAGGGTTCCATTCTTTAAAAAAACTGCATCAAGTCTTGATTTCAAGCATACTACATTGATAGACATTTCTGATGAACTGTCTTCTGTAAACCGTCTTTGTGGAATCGACCAAGTAATGCACTTTAATCTTCAGCATCAACACTCAGGAAAGTCAGCTAGACCAAGTGTATCCCTTGCAAGTTCAACCAAACGGCACGCTTAGTTGAACTACATCCAGATCTCATTGTCTCGCCTTTGTGAAGTTGACCACGTAATGCACTACGAATCTTCAGCATCAGTACTCAGGAAGTCAGCTTGACCAAGTACATCGTTTGCAAACTCAACGAATTGAGTTACCCCCAGATCCCTGTAAAATCCCAAAGAAACATCAAACCCAAAACCGAATCCTGCAGGTCTTCAGCCTTGAATTATCAACTTCCATAAAGATTCCCCCAGGTCTTCAGTAAACAGCGCTTTGAAACAACTGTCGACTTTAGATACCTGTATGTTTTCGTGCAAAACCCTTCACGCTGGCTGGAGAATTAATTAAAATCCTCAAATACGTGTCTGTGCAAAACATTCCACTCCGAACCATTTGTATCACCAGAAAATCACAAACTCTACCACCTGTGATTGCGTTTAGAAATTTACCGAAGAAATTCAACATATGAAAATTTTTATCCCCCCATTTCTTTGGTAAATGTCTAAACCTTAACACATTCTTTCCACTTCAAAGAAACTGTCGTCAAATGTTCACCAATTTCCTCCACTGAGCGGAACTGTCATCAATCTTCATTGAATGTTCTCGGTTCTGAAAATTCACGAAAACGACTTTCTTCTTTGCATATTCTAGTTGAATAAGAACGTCCCCTGGTACCCCGTAGGATCTGACTTGTATCCCCCCAAAGAATTTGTGAACTCGTTAGGACCAGTATTGACATTCTAGGTTCATTCATTCGTTACCAAATGCGAGAATATGACAATAAACAAAAAGATTTCTTCGTTGCATATTCTAGTTGATAAAGAAATTTCGCCTAGTACCCCGTAGGATCCGACTTGTATCCCTCCAAAGACTTTGTGAACTCGTTAGGACCGGTATAGACGTTCCAGGTTCATACGTTCGTTTTCAAATGCGAGAATATGACAATAAACAAAATGCTTTCGAACATTTCCGAATAACCGGTAACAATCATAAATTTTGACGTGCGGAAGTGAACATACCGTGTTGTTTTTGGCCCATAATAGTCGCGTTACCATTTTTGCCATTTGCATCGGTAACCGTGACTACCCCACATTTTTCAACAATCAAGTTTTCATCATCTCTTGTTTTCATCATGCCGCATCATCCCGCGCGCTCCCAAATCCGTACAAATTTGACGTTGACATTTAGAAGCGTGGTTCAACTAGACTTCACGAACACCCGACCCCACTCCGTAACTCAAGTAATAATCAATTCCAAGTTTATGCACCAAACTCCCATGTAATTAATTAATTCCATGTAGGCCCCATTAATAACATTGAAAAATAGTGCACCACCTTGAAATAATCAAACCTTGTACCCAATATAGTGATCGGTTTTTTTTTTTTTTTTTTATTCAAAAACCCAAAATTACATCAACTTTAAATATGGCAGCCTTTGTAGCCCTTTAGAGCATCCCACTCAAAAGTCAAAGGCCCTAGCTTCCATAGCCCAAGAGGTACACCATTTTCCAAATGCTCAAATACCCATAAGCCCATGTGTGAAACCTTTCTTGAACAATTTGGCCCACATTAAAAAAATATAATTCTGATGACACAAATTTCCTCCAAGACCTAGACACAAACAAAAGCTAGCCGCTAGTTTCACATTGTCTCTTCTCAAAAGTCAACAACCCTAACATCACAGCCGACATCATCTTCCAGACCCTTTCTCTCTTCTTTTCTTCGATAAACAACAAGCAGATCCTTCGAAAAGAAAAAGAAATGACCCTTCGAAGATAGATGATCATTCGATACACAGCAACCTGATCTTTTTCATCTTTCGAAGTTGTTGCCGTGACCCTTCCAAATCTGTTTGATAAAGTTGATCTTTCGAGGTAAAGTTGTTGGGGGTAAAGTTGATCTTTCGAATTGTAGGGGATAATGTTGATCTTTCGAAATCTTGTGAGATGACCCTTCGAAAAGATAACTGACCCTTCGAAAAGATAACTGACCCTTCTAAACAAAGATGACCTTTCGAAAATTTAGATGATCTTTCAAAGTACTGTTTTGATCCTTCGAAAAACAAGGATGACCCATCGAAGTATATCTGATCTTTCGAAGTTTGAAGGTATCAAGAACATCAAGAACACAGGACTGTGTAAAATTTGCAGATTTATGAAAACACTTTGTAGATAATTTTTGATGATGATAACTTGAATATTTAGGAGAAAAACATAAAACCCAACACTCGTTTTAGCACAGATCTGAATATTCGGGTCCAGATCTGAGTTTTTCTCATTTTCACCATTTTTTACATCTTGAACAAAAACACACAAAAATCACAGATCTAGAGCACATGTGACTTAGTAAACGGTTAGATTTACTAAATCGGGCACCATGGCTCTGATACCAATTGTAGGTCCGGGTTTCGGGATCCAAACCGTGATTTTCATGATTATGTTCAAAGACGGAAGAGATAAGAGATGATAAACAAACAAACTTTGTATTAATCCGGTAGTAAAACATTACAAGTCGGCCCGATTACATGATAACCGAACTAATACCAAAGAAGTATACATCCAGGGAGAAATCAAGTGGTGATTTCTCCCGGTGAGGTATCAAACCTCCTCTAACTCTCTTGTGTTGCAAATGACCAAGTGTTGGTATTTATACCCAACACAGGTTGTATGGTCGAAGGATCTAACTGACTGATCGATAGATCATCTGTCGATCATTCAGCTTTCGAAAGATACACATATACCTCGAAGGATGACATATCCTTCGAGGTCCATCTTCATCCTTCGATGGATATCTTTCGAGCTCATCGAAGGATATACACAATCCTTCGATGCCCTATCCTTCGACACCAAACATTATACAACCATAATTTGTCTAGCAAACACACACGGTCAAACGAATAACCCTCTCGTTTGACCACTTCAAACGGGCGGGTCTATACACGTTCGATAGACCGTTTCACTAACTATTACAAATTCAGCGTAAAATAATAACTAATCTATTCGACAAGCATCGGACACAAAATCTGCATCAACATGATCATGTGCAGGATTATACAACCCACTAAGGTTTAATGAAAGTTTTAGCCTATATATAAACTGACACTGATAAGTTGCATCACCACCTATTGGAAAACCGAAACATCACCAAATACATTTGCAGCGGAAGATTCATTGTGATTTGCAGACATAATTATGTTTATGCACAGACGATGAAGAACAATATGAAATATGCGGTGAATATCAAAAGAAATGAAAGGACAATTTCGGTAACTTGAAAATGTCTTGGTAACCGGAAATGTTTGCCGGCAAATAACTATTTAAACTTACATATTAGCGGTTAATTTTGGCGGGTAACTGCCTTGGCAGTTTGGTAAACCCGCTTATAATTCTAATCCGCTTATCATCTTAACTATATGATATAATATCCTAATTACTTATCATAAAATACATACAAGTTCGAATAATGGAACATAACTAAAGTTTAATAATGTTAAATACTTCTAACACAACCCCCTTAAACTTTGGTTATGTTAGATCCTTGTTGCATGACACTCCGATTAGCATCGTCTACCGCTTTCTTCATGTGGTGAAAATTAAACCGCTTCCTCTTCTTGTGTACATTCCAATCATCTTCCCATCCTTTCCCAGCAAATAGTGCAAATTGTGTTGTATCACCATTGTTGTGATCATCATCTGCGTCATTGTAAACATTTTCTGCACTCTTTGTCTTTCTATGGCGGCCTCGCGAGGGTTCAGCATCATCATTCATCATCTCCTTTGTAGGTCCCTATCCGGTGGATGACGAACCTCAAACCTTGTTATACTAACTCACTAGCGAGTGCGGAATCCAAGCTAGCAAGCAAACCGGGATTAAACAAGTATGAACACAAGCACACACGGGTTCACCGATTAACACAACTTGTATTAATGCAAATGAAGGTTTCGGTTACAAGCACAATGTTTACAAACCTAACTTGTAAACTCTCAAAGTGTGTGTGTGTTTTCTGGACAGAATGCTCTCAACAATATCTCTCGGATGTGTGTGTTCTGTCTGTGTGCATCTCTGTCTAAAACTCAACACTGCATGGGTATATATATACCCAGCCTAGCATGCCTGATCGAAGGATCTGATAGATGGTCCGAAGGATCATCTATCGAAGACCAAGTATTCGAAAGATCATCAAGGACCTCGAAAGATAATCTTTCGAGGTCTATGATTCGAACCATATCTTTCGATGAGGTCGAAGGATCCACATTATCCTTCGACCTCTTATCCTTCGACACAGTACATCTTTCAACTTGACACCCGGATAAATGTGATATTTTATCACTTATTTGATTTGGACATGTGATTGTTTATCACTTATTGAGGTCGAATGCAGTATGTAATATGTACACGTATGTATAGTATCATGGAAGATCTAGACTTGCGTCCCCGTTATTTTTCGGTAAAAGATACAACCATGATACCCAGATGATAAGCAGCATAAAGACCGAATATCTCAGAACCTCGGCAATCTATCAAACGAAATTTCGGTACTAAGACCATATGCCAATGAATGGTTCCCACCTGATCTTCAGTCGATTAAGATTTATATCACCCTGCACACTTTAAAATGATTGTGAGCCTACCGATACATCTTATATAGAGCTGCTTATCGTTTTGCATTTAAGGTTTAAAGAGGTTTGGATAGACCACTGATGTACTATCATTTTCTCTTTTGCTCGCCAGGAAACTCATTTTTGTTTTTCTATTGATTTTGTGTTTTTAAAATTTTTCGATGTTTTTGGATTTTCAGATTTTTGGATTTACTCCCCCTAAAATCAATAAACTAAGAGAAATTTAAACACAAAGGTATTTACAAAAATGATTTTCCGATGTTGGTTTTACTCTTGCTTGACCTTAATGCCGTTTACCAATAATAAAAAGTCAAATCTTGATTTGTCAAAAGCTTTGGTAAATAAGTCGGCACGTTGGTCATCGGTGTGGACCTTAACAACATCGATTAGCCTTTTCTCAAAGCAATCACGTATGAAGTGATATTTGATTTCGATGTGTTTGGTCTTTGAATGCTGCACAGGATTTCTAGTGATATCTAAAGCAGCAGAATTATCAACGTAAATAGGAGTAGTTAGGAATTCAAAACCGTAGTCCCGCATTTGTTGTTGGATCCAAAGAACTTGGGAGCAACAACTTGAGGCAGCAATGTATTCAGCTTCGCATGTTGATGTAGCGACACATGTCTGCTTCTTGCACTGCCATGTGACTAGGCGATTTCCTAAGAACTGACATCCAGCCGTTGTGGATTTACCGTCGATTTTGCATCCGCCAAAATCAGAATCACTGAAAGCTACCAATTCAAAGTTATTATCCCTAGGGTACCACAGACCGGTGTCAGGGTACGCCTTCAAATAACGAAAAATCCTTTTGACAGCAGCAAGATGTGAGGCCTTCGGATTAACTTGATATCTGGCAAGCAGACACGTTGGGTACATTATATCTGGTCTTGATGCTGTGAGGTACATGAGAGATCCGATCATGGCGCGATAGATAGAAGGGCTAACAGCTTCTCCCTTCAAGTCTGGAGTAATTCCGTGATTAGTTGGCAATGGGGTACCAATGGGCGTTGCATCAGACATCTGGAACCGGCTCAAGATGTCACCAACATATTTAGTCTGATGGATGAATATCCCAGACTCTGTTTGTTGAACTTGTAGGCCCAAGAAGAAAGTCATTTCCCCCATAGCACTCATCTCGAATTTATCCTGCATAATGCGCTCGAATTCCCTACACAAGACATCATTAGTAGAACCAAAAATAATATCATCAACGTATACCTGTACTAGAAGAAGATCTCCATCTTGTTCTTTGATGAAGAGAGTACAGTCGATAAGACCTCTACGAAAACCGTTCTCCAGCAGATAGTGAGATAAAGTTGCATACCAAGCTCGCGGTGCTTGATGAAGACCATAAAGAGCTTTGTTAAGCAACCAAACCCGATCGGGATGGATAGGATCTTCAAAACCTGGAGGCTGTTCGACGTACACCTCTTCTTCAACCACACCATGTAAGAATGCACTTTTCACGTCCATCTGATAAACCTTGAATCCTTTGAAGGATGCATAGGCTAGAAAGATTCGAATTGCTTCGAGACGTGCCACTGGTGCATAGACTTCGTTGTAGTCGATCCCTTCAATCTGACGAAAACCTTGAACGACTAAACGAGCTTTGTTTCGGATAACAACTCCGCGGTCATCCTTTTTGCATTTGAAAACCCAACGGGTACCAATCTTCTTGTATCCAGCAGGTTTCTCTACTAGTTTCCAGACACCCAGCTTCTGGAATTGTTGCAGTTCTTCCTGCATTGCTTCAACCCAGGCATTATCTTTCAAGGCTTCTTTCCACGTTCTTGGTTCTTCCTGTGAGACATAACACGCGAAGGACCAGTCGTTTTGTTGCCCGGATTCTCTAATAGCTGCATACAAGCCTGCATTGTTGTTGTTTCGCAACATGTTTCTTGTTTGAACGCCACTTTGCACATTTCCAATGATGTTTTGTTGAGGATGGGTATTATGAATCCTTGTTTCTGGATTATCTGGAACTGGAACATTTATACCCAGATTGTTGAGATTAAGATCAACAACCAAATCAAGACCCGGAATTGACGAAGAGGATGATGCAGTAGCCTCAGCTGTTCTATGGGCATCCACTGGAGGAGTACCCTCTGAAGTACCATGAACTGCTGTTGTAGGAGCTTCCTGATCTGCATCTAGAAATTCATCATCCTCTGAAGATTCGTTCAATTCGTTTGCATCATGAAAATCCTCATTGTTGAGAGTATTGTTGTTCACCGAAGAAGATGGTTCTTGATTAACAAGAATTGGACGAACCACCGGTGAAACTGTTGCATTGTCACTCTCGAAAAACATCCTAGCCGCAGCATTTTCTTCAACGGCTTCAACATTGATCGAATTGAAGAAGTCATCATACTCAAACATCCAAGGTTGACCCGGATTTTTGACTGGCAAGGTGTGCCGTTGTACTCTGACCTCAGACCATTCCTCGACCCTTTTAGTCTCTAGATTCCAGACTCGTAAGTTAGGGGTGGCATACCCAAGAAAGTATCCATCAATTGCTCTTGCCCTAAACTTTCCATTAGGATCGATGATTGTGCAAGGAGCTCCAAACGGTTCGAGATAAGACAAATCTGGTTTCCGTTTTTGAAGAAGCTCGAAGCAGGTCTTGTTGTGCCTTTTGACTGTAAGAACTCTGTTCAATGTATAGCATGCAGAGGCCACAGCTTCAGTCCAGAATGGAATGGGCAACTGTGACTCTACTAACATTGTCCTAGCAGTCTCGATCAATGTGCGGTTTTTACGTTCAGCGACACCATTCTGTTGAGGAGTATAAGCTGCACTAAACTCATGAAGAATACCCTTTGAAGTGCAGAACTCCGCCATGGAATGATTTTTAAATTCAGTACCATTGTCGCTACGTATCCGCCTAACCTTCAACTTATACAAATTCTCAATCTGAATGATCAAGTTTTTGATAATGCCAAAGGTTTCACTCTTGTGTGCCATGAACGCAACCCAAGAAAATCTTGAATAATCATCAGTAATCACGAGGCAGTATTGATCACCCCGAATACTCTTGTGCTTGACAGGACCGAACAAATCCATGTGCAAACGTTCAAGAGGAACTGCCACTGTGTTGATCTTCTTTGTAGGGTGCTTCTTCTTTGTTTGCTTTCCTTTCTGGCACGAAACACAGACGTCTTGAAGATGGAAATTTTTGAGAGGAACACCATTCACCAATTCATTTGAAACCAAATGATTCATTTTTCGTAAGTGAATGTGACCCATTCGTCTGTGCCAAGAGATAGTGTCTTTTTCTGTGGCTTTGGAAACGAAACAAGTTGCTTGTGCAGACGTAGTAATAGCTTGGCTCATGTCAAGGACGTACAAATCATTTATCCTTGGAGCCGACAAGAGAATCCATTCTTTTGGAATTTTGAAGCCGGGTTTCAGCACATAACATCCATTAGCATCAAAGTGTACTGAAAATTTCTTGTCACAGATTTGAGAAACACTAAGAAGATTGTGATCAAGTTGTTGCACAAAATTGATCTTGTCAAAGCTGACAATCCCGTTAGATATCATTCCTTCACCTGTAATGTATCCACCTTTATCTCCAGCAAAAGCAACATAACCTCCTCTAATAGATTTAACGTCGTAGAGAAGCTTCATGTCGCCTGTCATGTGCCTGGATGCCCCACTATCAACAATCCAATGACTACTGATAGTTCCTCCTGAAGCACCCTGCACATGAACTCAAATGAATTAGTTGGAGATGGGGACCCAAGCCATTGTGGTCTTGGGTCTTCCATTTTCATCAATGACAATAACTTCTTGTCTTTGATGGTTGGTGAATTGTGATGGTCCCCCTGTTTCAACAACCGTTTTTGGTTTCCAAGTCTGTTTGGTTTCACCAGTGTTTTTCTTCAAAATTTTAACTTCTTGATGATTTGAAGTTTTAGAATTGTCTGGTTTTACAACAACAGATTGTTTTTGAACCACATCGGTTTTAATCGCTTTTTCAATCTTTTTGACCTGTTGGCGTTTCTGTTTCTTTTCCCTTTCTTTTACAAGTCGGGGATCTTGTTTTGTGGAAACAGTTGGCTTACAGTCATTTTTGCCACGGGGATCATCGACCTTTCCTTTTTGTTTATGAAGATATGGACAATTACGAATAATATGTCCAATGGTTCCACATTCAAAACATGATCTTCGTTCTACAAACCCCGAAGTATCATGTGATCGCTTAGCCGATGATGTTGAACTTTGTGAACCCGAGGTACTAGGCTTTGAACTGCTTGTTTCATTTCTTTTCTCGATAACAGTTTTCTTGACAAAATCTAAGTTAGATTGATTTTCAAACTTTTCAATTTTGTCTGTTCCCGTCGATTTCACAAAGTTAACATTTTTCTTCTTCCTTTGGTTCGGCTTCTTGTCAGCTTGAGCCGGTGTTTTACCTTTGGGTTTGGTGTGATTTTGCTGTGTTGGCACTGTTGGTAATTTCTTGTTACCAAATTGTTTTCGAATCTCAGCCTTTGGAATAGGAGGACACTGGGTAACTGTAACACGTGGTCCTGTCTTTCCCAAAAACTTACTTGTCGAATTTTCAAAGACTTTGCAGATTAAGGATTGATTAACATTCTTAATGGGAAAATCTTTGTCTGAGTAAATTTTATCGTCACCAACTAGAGTGTACAGCAAATTCACACTCTCCGGCTCTTCTGCAGATGAGGACTCAGTTGCAACAGTCTTAGCGGGTTGTACAGGGGGATCACATAGAATGTGATTCTCAAGAGGTATGTCCTCATTTTTGACTACCGCATCAGACTTTGCTGGGACAGTATCATCAGATTCATCATCAGACGAATCAGCATCCTCAATCACAACTGGAGGATCTTGATTCTGTTCAGCACTCACAAATGTATCTGCTGACACATCTGAATCTGAGGATACTTCCTTTTGGTATCCGAGTCCTGCAGCAAACTCCTTAACATCTAGAGGCACAGAAGGTTCAAAGAAAACCCTGTCCTCTTCATCAGGCATGGCATCATAATTATGTCTCACTGGTGGTGGACACTTCTTGTACCCTATGCATGTGACATCTCTCTTTTCCTTCTGAACATCAATGATGTGATCTAACACATAGCTAGAACTCAAATAACTGTCTAGCTTGAGTTGGATCGCATCACTTTCGGTTTTCACACAAGCCATCTCTTTTTGCATAATCTCAAGGCGAGATATATACAAATTAATATCAGTTTGTTTTCTTGAAACCATTTTAGTCAGTTCAGTTTTATCCTTCTTTAATGTCTCAATTACTGACTTAAATTCTTTTTCATGGTTTTCATAAAACATGTTGGCTTCTGTGCATTTAGAGAGGTCCACAGTCAATTTCTGATTGTGGAGAAAGGTCACATCATATTTTTCTTGCAAAGCGTCATGCTTACTTTGCAAGTCACTCAAATTCTCATTCACAGTAGTATGTTTGTCTTGCAAGTCAAACAAACTAGCTTGTAAAGCATCATGTTTGCCTTGCAACTCAGACATACTTTTCTCCAGATCAGCACATCTAGCATGCAACCTAGCACATTCATCACAATTAACAGCAGTGGGTTCATCGACACATACCTGATGTAACACCTCGAAAAATTTCGTCCAATAATGTCTTGACACGTGTCATAAGGTTCCGTTATGTGAAAACATACTTTAGAGGGACTAAAAGTGACAAACAGTGAAAACTATGGAACGTAAGGGTCCAAAGTGTCAACAATGGATAAATAGGCTCCAAGATAACCCCACATAATGTTTATAACCTTTAACGGATGGTTCATGGATCATACGACGCGGAAATTGCCCAAAAGTGAAGTATTGTAAACTATAGGGGCCAAAAGTGTCAACATGTTTAATTTATACCTCTGAGTGAACTTTTGGCAGACCCGAAGCTTTGTATAGCTAAAATATACTCACTAGAATATGTGGTAAAAATTTCATGAAGTTTCGTCAACGTATGAGAAAGTTATGGCCAAAACCGTACTTAAGGGACTAAAAGCGTCAACGTCGAATTCAGGGCTCTTCGGTTGAGCGCAAAGTTATCCGAGGGCATTACCATGTTGGTAAAAGTCCTAAGGTTCATAAAAACCAAATTTGGGGGTTTACGGATCAAGATAAGTAGCCAAACCATCGCATCTAAAGTTCAAGGACCAAACGTGCAACAAATGAGCCAAGTTTGACCAGCTGACCCCCAGGCGCCCCGCCTGAGGTGCCACGCGGGCCGCGACCCAGTGCCCAGCGACAACAGTCGCGAATTGGGCTGTTTTGGCTCCGATTTTGAGTGGAATCCAGCTCACTTGCACCTCCAATCGACCCAATAGCATGCCTTGCATGCCTACAACTACAGGAAGCTCGAAAATACTGATTTAAAACAAGAATTGATCTCATTTTGATCATTTGCAAGTGAAGAACAAGGAGCATTCTCTCAAGAGCTCTCAAGAACACTTCAAGCAAGCTTTCTGGAGGGATTCTGATCAACAAGGCCGACTTCTAGTGTCCACTAAACATCTTTAGGACCTTTGTAAGCTTTCAATTCGTTCTCTAATCCGTTCTTGTTGTGATAATTGCTAAAAGTCAAACTGGGTGTTCATAACCTTTGACTTTCTGATTAAACGGATTTCTTTCAGTAATTTCTCGAATTGAAACTTGTTATAGATTAGTATTTATGTGGGAAACAAACCCTCTAAAGGGTACTAACTGATTCCCACTACATGCATGCTTAATGTCGAGTCAAACCAAATTCTAAAAAGTCAACAGAAGTGATTTTTGCGAAAAATGACATGATTAATGATATAGATGACATGCAACCTGATTGATCATTGAAAATAACTTGTAACATATATATAAATGGGTTTTAATCATCATCAACTCGACGCTCTATAGTATAGCCACGAATCGGAACCGAAAGTCTTGTAAAACGATTATTTCGTAGACTATCGACTCGGATTCATACATGCATGTACAAGATCTGTATTGGGAAGTATTTTTGACTACTTTTATTTTAGTTAAACTTTCTGGAATTTTCGTTGATTGAGTCTATGTTTAGCCTATTCGAATGCTTGTTTCCGGTTTATGCATAAAGTTGACTATTTTGCCCTTTTTGATTTAAAACGGGATTTTTGGAAAAGTGAAAGGATAGAAATCTTTATTTTATTTATATAAACTTGCACCGAAAGTTTCGGATCAGCTGGTGGTCCAGATTGTGAGTTATGGCCATTAGCGTAAACTATGTTATAAATTTACATAAACGGTCCTTTTTGCGTAGAACCCGTTTCTGGCCACATTTTGACACGAAACTTTTTACCAACTGATTATATATAATATTCTGGGAATTTTGGTGATTTTTAATTAATTTTTGGCTGAACGGATCCTAGATCACCTCGTCATTTCGGCTTATGTCGGTTTTGACCGTTTTAGCCGTAAAAGGAGTTTTACACATCCGTTTGACCCGAAACCTTTTTCTACTGATTTTGTATGATGAATAAATTATTATAAGACTTCTGGAAATATAAAAATCTCAGATTTACTGTGAAAACCCGAAAACGCCCTTAAATCGTATTTTTAGCGTTTTAAGCGCATAGTAAGCGTTGTACTTGTTTTAAACCTATAAAACTTATACCTACTGATGTAAATCACATATTTTCATATAATAACAGTAAGTATGATATTTTGAACTCAGGTTTCCAGTTTTGGCATTTTTAGCCCTTGTGAAATTACTAAATTGCCCCTACGGTGCATAGTTTGGTTTTAAATGATACATTTGGTATATGGGTCATACCCTACTGATATAATATGTTATATTAAGTATATTTACTGTATGAACCAGACCCGAAACTCAGATTTCTAATTTTATCCTTTTATTATCTTTTAAATGACCAAAATGCCCTTCTAAGGCATAAATTGAGTTTAAAATTATCCCGGGCAATATAGGACATAACCTACTGATATAATATCATATTCTAAGCATATTAATTCAGGGAACTTGCATTTGAATCTTTTGGCTACCCGTATCGCCCTTTTCGCGTTCGGTTCGGTTTACGTAACTAGTTTGCGTAAATTGACCGAACCGGGTCAAACGATATCATTTTTACTTCAAAATCCAGAATGTATTTAGTGTACCCATATTATACAAGTATTCAAACTTGTCGGGTCTAAATCACATTCTATCCGGTCTTTCGCTTAATCGTGCGTAAACCGTATCATTCCTAAAACTAACCGGTCAAAGCTTAAGCTTAAATAAAAGGCCGTTAGGAATCTAATAGGTTAATTATAAACCTTTGTTCCAGATTAGGAAGCCCGGTAAAAGCTACCACCACTTATCGTTTGTGACTTATACTTGCTCAGGTAAATACATTTTGACTTATTATCCCTATACGGGCTTGGGGTACGGTATTTAAAATACCGCTTGATCGGGCGCACAAGTCCTGCTCCCTATGGGTGTTCAGTCTTGAATAGCTTGTGTGATTTCGTTTAAACAGTTTTGTCTTACTTAAAGGCTTTGGGGGGTTGTTGACCATGTCCCGGATATCCTTGGCATTTTCTTACGAGATGGCCACGACCAGAGCACGGGGTGTAGGCGTACACCCGTCGTGTATAACTCTTTGATGTGGTGTGTCAATTAAATCTCTAGCCCGGACAGTAGATCCCGGGCCACCAGAGATATAAGTGCATGTAATTCGTTCACAAGTTTATATTGAATAAATATCCCAAGTTAATAAAATAATTATGCCTTGTGCATTTAAATAAATTTTAAATCATTTTCAAAATGAGTCGGTTGATTTGTATTTACCAGTGTAAACTGACGTATTTTCCCAAAAGATTAAGTGCAGGTACTATACGGAAATAGGCTGGCTGTTTCCTAGAGAGCGTCCACAATAGTCTCGCAAACTCGGACGACATTTATCTGTTGAACTATTTATTTCTATTTTTATTTGATCCGCCTGTGGATCCATTTCAACTACTGTGATATTTATTATTACACTTTATTTAAAAGTTGAAATGTTTCTATTCTGCTTCCGCTGTGCATTATTATATTGTGTTGATTGTCTATGACGATGCCAACTACGTCACTGTACCCCACACCGGGCCCACCGGTGACACGTGGAATTTGGGGGTGTGACAGGTTGGTATCAGAGCCAACGCTGAGTGAATTAAACACTAGTCTTTTGTGTTTAATCTCAGTTACACAATTGCACATTCCTCGATTTTCGAGTCTAGACAAAGAACTTAGGAAATGTTCGACATTTCGTTTAATTTATTTTTTATTTATTAATGCATTGTCTTATATATTTTGTTGTGCAACTTGTTTGACTTTTGACAGGAACAGGATGCCGCCAAGGATGAGAGGTCGTGGAGGATTTCCTACATCGCACGATCATGAGGCTAGTCCCTCGCATAGGCGGGCCCCATCTGCTACACACCACACAGCCGCCAACGACCTTTGGAGGTCTATTGCCGAGCCTGCTAGGCATTCGGTTTCCGCGAGCACTTCTCCGTCATTACCCCACTCGTTTGGGCCCCATTCGGAGAACGGGCCCCATGATTCGCTTGGATCATACATACCGTTGCACCAGTCACCACACCAGCACCCAGCGCCAGCCTACCAGGGTTTGTATAACCCTAATGCTTATGTGGAGGAGCCAGTGGGCCATAACCCACTTGGACAGGAGGACCACTTTCCTGGTGGTCACGAGATGGACGTAGATGAGGAGACGGACCCTTCGCTCCCACCATCAGGTACACCGAACCACCCGATTGAGATATCGGATGGGTCGCCATACACAGGATCACCATTTAATGGTGTGGACAGCTTCCAGGAGAGGTTCAAGCAGCATGATTGGTACTTCACCCCTAGCCACAACTCTCCTATGCTTCAATCACTCCATGGTACTCCGATGCTTCAATCGCTCCATGGTTCGCCGGTGCACTCACAGCACCACTCGCAGCAGCTCCAGCAGCAGCCGCCTCTACCGCAGGACCTATCTGAGGCCCTGTGGCGTGACGTGATCACTCCGTCACCACCGCCGCCGCCAGTTTTACCTCCTCCGCCTCAGAGGCCTAGGAGGAATGCGCGCATGTCTACGCGCGGAGGTATTCGCATAGGCACCCCTCCACGTGTTAGTAGCAGCCGCTACACGTCTCTACCCGGGGAGTCTGAGACAGGGGAGTCTCAGCATCCCGTATCGGAGGTTACTTCTGTTCCGATCCCGCCTCTGCCGCCGCAAAATTTTGGAGAGCCGATTCCGGCTTATGCTAGTGCCGCTCAGTTCAACCCGTTCGAGCAGGTGTTCCCTCAGGGTTATGATTACACGGGAGACCCTTATTGGCAAGCTGTGAACTACAGCTCACTCCCACATAGTGGTCCACTTGGAGACCCTTGGGCTGCTGGCCCATCTACTTTTGGTTACCCTCCGGGTTACCAACAGCCACCGCAGCCGCAGCCTTACCAGCCGCCGCAGCCGCAGCACTACCAGCCACCACCACCGGCGCCTATGATGTCGCCGCCGCAGGTTCAGGAGATCCTGCAGGGGATTGATAGCATGCGACGCGAGTTCCAGCACAATATGCGAGAGGATCGCCGACGCACCAGTGGCCTGTTTAAGAAGGTATTCGATTTGCTCAAGGGTAAGAGCAAGAAGGATCGTTGAATCCTTCGATTATTATTTCGTGTACTCATGTCCCTGCGTGGACATTTATTCCAGTACTCTACCCCTGCGTGGGTATATCTATCTTTCTCTACCCCTGTGTGGGTATGTTATTCTGTTAACCCCTGCGTGGGTTTGTTTTGTTTTATTCTGTTATTGTTGTACTTGTTTTAGCCCCTGCGCGGGCATGTTATTCATGCTAGTTATGTTATTTCAAAGTCTCGTTTAGGGCAATTATGTACTGGTATTTTATTGGAAATTTAAATGGTTAATTTGAATTTATCATTTTATTTATATGCATGAATATAATATTAAAATAATGGAAAATATCAATTTTTATTTGATTTGCCATTTTATAAGAATCTTAGTAAGGTATAACCTAGCCTGAATGCCTTATTAACAGGCCTGGCCCTGATGGTAAAACCTGGTTGAAAGGATTCAACTCCCTGTTAACATCTGAGAACATGTTAACATTCTGGTTAAGCGTGATCTGTAGAATCACACAAGCCACCCTTTTTAATAAATTATCTACAGATTATATCTGTATACAAGTCTATTAATGACTTGATACCTACGGGTTATGACTATGTCATATAGTGGCAGTTGTGGTCTATGACTCCCTGCCTAGTAAAGAAATATCTACAGATTTTATCTGTACACAAGTCTATTAATGGCTTGATACCTACGGGTTATAACTATGTTATATAACGACAGTTGTGGTATATGACTCTCTGTCTAGTAAAGGATTATTTGTTTAATTATACAATTTATAGTCCTATGAAAATCTAAATTTATAATTTAGTAATTGTCCGTTGTGACTAGGCCTATGGTGCCAATATATATGTAGTTTCATTCCTTGATTGCTAATAAGAGCCTGAATGAAATTTATTAAATTAACTGCTAAGGTTTTTGATACCATGGTTAATAAATCGTCTAGGACGATAAAACTGTTAGGTTCTAAATAAGACCTTGTCCTTTATTGTAGCTTAAAGCTACGATGGCCAAATCGGAAGAAACCAACAGTCATTCTGGGGAACGCTCAGATAATGCAAAGATTCACGTTACCGGTGCAGAATTGCAAGCACTGATTGATAATGCTGTCGCCAAGGCTATGGATAGGCAGTTCAGAGAATCTAGTGGTACTCAGAGTAGAACCCGCTCAGTGACGCATGTCAAGGCTAAGACTCATTCTGGGGCTCATAGTAAGCCGCCGTCTAAAAAGAGTGAGCCAAAGAAAGTTGAGGATGATAATCATTCCTCCAACCACAGCAGCGTCCCGAAGCAAGAGATTGAGCTGAAACGTGACACGTACAGCAGGTCCTGTACGTACAAATACTTTGTATCCTGCAAACCCAGAGATTTCACTGGGGAAAAGGGAGCCGTCGACTGCATGACGTGGATTGACGAGATGGATACTGTAGTTGATATCAGCGGGTGTGCTGATAGGGACGTCGTTAAGTACGTGTCCCAGTCATTCAAAGGAGATGCGTTAGCATGGTGGAGGTCACTCCTACAAGCTGCCGGTAAGGCCACACTGTACGGTTTGTCATGGGAACAGTTTGTGGCCCTGATTAAAGAGAACTTCTGTCCGCAGCACGAGGTCGAGCGAATTGAATCGGATTTTGTATCCTTAGTCATGAAGAACCTCGATTGTCAAACGTATCTTACTACGTTCAACACGCTGTCTCGTTTAGTGCCTTACTTGGTGACCCCGGAGCCACGTAGGATTGCTCGATTCATTGGCGGTCTGGCACCGGAGATTAAAGCCAGCGTCAAAGCATCAAGACCCACTACGTTTAGATCCGTAGCAGATCTATCCCTCTCCCTCACTCAGGATGCGGTTAGATTGAGAGCCATGAAGAGCTCTGAGGAGAACAAACGGAAACGTGAGGATGACACCTCACGAAGATCTGAAAAGCGACATAGAGGGAACAACGACCACAGGAAAGGGTCGGGGTCTAGGAAAAGTGATCATCAGTCGGGTGAGAAACCCAGATGCAAGTTTTGTAGGAGACACCACTTTGGGAGGTGTCGGTTTGAAACAAAATCCCAGTCTTCGGAGAAGCGATGTGGAATCTGCAAGTCCACCGATCATAAGGCTGTGGATTGCAAGAAGATGAAGGATGCAACGTGTTTTGGTTGCAACGAAAAAGGTCACATTCGGCCCAACTGTCCAAAGTTTGCGAAGAAGGCCGAGGAAGGGAAGAAGACTAATGCGAGAGTCTTCAAAATGGATGCAAAGGAAGCAGTCCTTGATGATAACGTCATTACCGGTACGTTTCTTGTAAACGATATTTTTGCTAGAGTATTGTTTGATTCGGGGGCTGATAAGTCGTTTGTAGATAATAAGTTTTGTAAACTGTTGAACCTTCCTGTTAAAACCTTAAGTGTGA
Organism: Helianthus annuus; assembly: GCF_002127325.2. NCBI lineage: Eukaryota > Viridiplantae > Streptophyta > Magnoliopsida > Asterales > Asteraceae > Helianthus > Helianthus annuus. The sequence goes on along the minus strand of NC_035443.2, from coordinate 185,848,581 downwards.
AATATGAGGTGGAATTAGCCGATGGAACCATAGAAACCGCCTCCACTGTTTTAGATGGATGTGTTATATCCATTAGGAATCATTCTTTCCCGTTATCCTTGCTTCCCTTTAAGCTAGCTGGATTCGACATAGTGATAGGCATGGATTGGTTGTCGAGTAACCAAGCCCAGATTCTGTGCAATAGAAAGCAGGTGATAGTGAAGACTCCGTCTGGTGAGTCACTTACTATTCAAGGGGATACCCAGCATGGATTGCCAGAGCAAGTGTCCATGCTCAAAGCATCCAGATGCATGCAGAAGGGATGTGTCATTTATATGGCACAAGTTACCATTGATGAGCCGAAGCCGAAGATCGAAGATATTCCTGTTATTTCGGAATACCCTGAAGTTTTCCCTGAAGAACTACCCGGTTTGCCACCGGATAGGCAAGTGGAGTTCCGGATAGATATCATTCCAGGCACTGCACCTGTAGCAAGAGCACCATATAGATTGGCACCAACGGAGATGAAGGAGTTGAGGACGCAGTTGGATGATCTATTAGCTAAAGGTTTTATTAGACCTAGCTCATCTCCTTGGGGAGCGCCAATCTTGTTCGTTAAAAAGAAGGATGGTTCGATGCGTCTGTGCATCGATTACCGTGAGCTTAATAAGGTCACTATCAAGAATCGGTATCCGTTACCCAGGATCGACGATCTGTTCGATCAGTTGCAAGGAGCAAGTTACTTCTCCAAGATTGACCTAAGGTCAGGATATCATCAGTTGAAGGTCAAGGAGGAAGACGTACACAAGACCGCGTTTAGGACTCGTTATGGACATTACGAGTTCCTAGTGATGCCGTTTGGGCTCACTAACGCACCAGCCGCGTTCATGGACCTCATGAACCGCGTCTGCAAACCTTATTTAGATAAGTTCGTTATCGTCTTTATTGACGACATCCTTATCTATTCGAAGAGCCAAGCTGATCATGAGAAACACCTTCGTTGTATTCTCAAACTTCTGAATCAAGAGAAGCTTTATGCCAAATTCTCGAAGTGTGAATTTTGGCTTCGAGAAGTCCAATTCCTTGGACATGTTGTAAGCGAGCGTGGTATCCAAGTAGATCCCGCTAAAGTAGAAGCAGTCATGAATTGGCAGGAGCCGAAGACGCCTACCGAGATTCGTAGTTTCCTCGGATTGGCAGGATATTATAGGAGATTCATCGAGAACTTCTCAAGGATCGCTGCGCCCCTAACCTCATTGACCCGTAAGAAGATTAAGTTTGATTGGGGCCCTAAGCAGCAGGAATCCTTTGACATTCTGAAGCAGAAACTGAGCAATGCGCCAGTGTTGACATTGCCCGATGGAATAGATGAATTTGTGGTGTATTGTGACGCATCACATACTGGCATGGGTTGCGTACTCATGCAGAAAGGCAAAGTCATTGCCTATGCTTCTCGCCAGCTCAAGGTGCATGAGAAGAACTACACCACCCACGATTTGGAATTGGGTGCAGTTGTATTTGCTCTGAAGCTATGGAGACATTACTTGTATGGAACCAAGTGCATAATTTATTCGGATCACAAGAGTCTTCAGCATCTGTTCAATCAGAAGGAATTGAACATGCGTCAAAGGCGATGGATGGAAACTCTCAATGATTATGACTGTGAGATAAGATACCATCCAGGCAAGGCAAATGTGGTTGCCGACGCCTTAAGCAGAAAAGAAAGGGTTAAACCGATCAGAATCAATGCCAAGCGCATTGAGATAAGAAATAATTTGAATGAAAGGGTGTTAGCTGCACAGAAGGAAGCTGTGCTGGAAGCTAACTATCCTGCAGAAAAGTTGGGAGTAACTGAGGAGCAGTTATCCCACGACAAAGATGGAATGCTACGACTAAACGGACGAATATGGGTTCCAGTTTATGGAGGACTTCGGGATGTTATCCTCCAGGAAGCCCACAGCTCTAAATATTCCGTTCATCCTGGAGCTGATAAGATGTACCAGGATTTGAAATCAAACTACTGGTGGATTGGTTTGAAAAAGTCCGTGGCCGAGTATGTGGCCAAATGTTTGACTTGTGCGCAAGTCAAGGCTGAGCATCAGAAGCCGTCAGGTTTGCTTCAACAACCTGAAATTCCCGAGTGGAAATGGGAAATGGTGACAATGGATTTTATCACCAAGTTGCCGAAGACGAAAAAGGGAAATGATACAATATGGGTCATAGTTGACAGACTGACTAAGTCAGCTCATTTTCTACCCATCAAAGAGACGTATAGCTCAGATATGTTAGCACAATTATACGTCGATAAGATAGTAGCGCTACATGGTATACCTATATCTATTATCTCTGATAGAGATACTAGATATACGTCACATTTTTGGAAAAGTTTCCAACAGTCGTTGGGCACTCGTTTAAATTTTAGTACGGCTTACCATCCTCAGACCGATGGTCAGAGTGAGCGTACTATTCAAACTTTGGAAGACATGCTTCGTGCATGTGCGATCGACTTAGGTGGTAGTTGGGATAAGCACCTACCACTGATTGAATTCTCCTACAACAATAGCTACCATTCCAGCATAAAGGCTGCGCCTTTTGAGGCCCTATACGGTAGGAAGTGTAGATCGCCCATTTGTTGGGCGGAAGTTGGAGATGTCCAGTTGTCTGGACCAGATATCGTCTTCGAGACGACAGACAAGATCGTTCAGATCCGTGATCGTTTGAAAGCTGCCAGGGATAGGCAGAAAAGTTATGCGGATCCTAAGCGCAAAGATTTTCACTTTGATGTAGGTGAAAAAGTGTTGCTTAAGGTATCACCTTGGAAAGGTGTGATGAGATTTGGAAAGAAAGGCAAGCTGAGCCCGAGATACATAGGACCTTTCGAGATAATCGAACGTGTCGGGGCAGTCGCTTACAAGTTAAACTTGCCTGAAGAGCTTAGTGCCATTCATAATGTGTTCCATATCTGTAATTTGAAGAAGTGTTTCGCTGACGATTCACTGGTTATACCGCATACAGATATACACATAGACGAAAGTCTAAAGTTTGTTGAAAAACCTTTGTCGATTGAGGATCGACAGGTAAAGAAGCTTCGAAGGAAGCATGTGCCTATTGTAAAGGTCAAATGGGATGCCCGTAGAGGTCCCGAATTCACGTGGGAAGTGGAATCCACGATGAAAGAAAAATATCCCCATTTGTTTGAATAAATCTCGGGGTCGAGATTTCTTTTAAGGGGGTGAGGATGTAACACCTCGAAAAATTTCGTCCAATAATGTCTTGACACGTGTCATAAGGTTCCGTTATGTGAAAACATACTTTAGAGGGACTAAAAGTGACAAACAGTGAAAACTATGGAACGTAAGGGTCCAAAGTGTCAACAATGGATAAATAGGCTCCAAGATAACCCCACATAATGTTTATAACCTTTAACGGATGGTTCATGGATCATACGACGCGGAAATTGCCCAAAAGTGAAGTATTGTAAACTATAGGGGCCAAAAGTGTCAACATGTTTAATTTATACCTCTGAGTGAACTTTTGGCAGACCCGAAGCTTTGTATAGCTAAAATATACTCACTAGAATATGTGGTAAAAATTTCATGAAGTTTCGTCAACGTATGAGAAAGTTATGGCCAAAACCGTACTTAAGGGACTAAAAGCGTCAACGTCGAATTCAGGGCTTTTCGGTTGAGCGCAAAGTTATCCGAGGGCATTACCATGTTGGTAAAAGTCCTAAGGTTCATAAAAACCAAATTTGGGGGTTTACGGATCAAGATAAGTAGCCAAACCATCGCATCTAAAGTTCAAGGACCAAACGTGCAACAAATGAGCCAAGTTTGACCAGCTGACCCCCAGGCGCCCCGCCTGAGGTGCCACGCGGGCCGCGACCCAGTGCCCAGCGACAACAGTCGCGAATTGGGCTGTTTTGGCTCCGATTTTGAGTGGAATCCAGCTCACTTGCACCTCCAATCGACCCAATAGCATGCCTTGCATGCCTACAACTACAGGAAGCTCGAAAATACTGATTTAAAACAAGAATTGATCTCATTTTGATCATTTGCAAGTGAAGAACAAGGAGCATTCTCTCAAGAGCTCTCAAGAACACTTCAAGCAAGCTTTCTGGAGGGATTCTGATCAACAAGGCCGACTTCTAGTGTCCACTAAACATCTTTAGGACCTTTGTAAGCTTTCAATTCGTTCTCTAATCCGTTCTTGTTGTGATAATTGCTAAAAGTCAAACTGGGTGTTCATAACCTTTGACTTTCTGATTAAACGGATTTCTTTCAGTAATTTCTCGAATTGAAACTTGTTATAGATTAGTATTTATGTGGGAAACAAACCCTCTAAAGGGTACTAACTGATTCCCACTACATGCATGCTTAATGTCGAGTCAAACCAAATTCTAAAAAGTCAACAGAAGTGATTTTTGCGAAAAATGACATGATTAATGATATAGATGACATGCAACCTGATTGATCATTGAAAATAACTTGTAACATATATATAAATGGGTTTTAATCATCATCAACTCGACGCTCTATAGTATAGCCACGAATCGGAACCGAAAGTCTTGTAAAACGATTATTTCGTAGACTATCGACTCGGATTCATACATGCATGTACAAGATCTGTATTGGGAAGTATTTTTGACTACTTTTATTTTAGTTAAACTTTCTGGAATTTTCGTTGATTGAGTCTATGTTTAGCCTATTCGAATGCTTGTTTCCGGTTTATGCATAAAGTTGACTATTTTGCCCTTTTTGATTTAAAACGGGATTTTTGGAAAAGTGAAAGGATAGAAATCTTTATTTTATTTATATAAACTTGCACCGAAAGTTTCGGATCAGCTGGTGGTCCAGATTGTGAGTTATGGCCATTAGCGTAAACTATGTTATAAATTTACATAAACGGTCCTTTTTGCGTAGAACCCGTTTCTGGCCACATTTTGACACGAAACTTTTTACCAACTGATTATATATAATATTCTGGGAATTTTGGTGATTTTTAATTAATTTTTGGCTGAACGGATCCTAGATCACCTCGTCATTTCGGCTTATGTCGGTTTTGACCGTTTTAGCCGTAAAAGGAGTTTTACACATCCGTTTGACCCGAAACCTTTTTCTACTGATTTTGTATGATGAATAAATTATTATAAGACTTCTGGAAATATAAAAATCTCAGATTTACTGTGAAAACCCGAAAACGCCCTTAAATCGTATTTTTAGCGTTTTAAGCGCATAGTAAGCGTTGTACTTGTTTTAAACCTATAAAACTTATACCTACTGATGTAAATCACATATTTTCATATAATAACAGTAAGTATGATATTTTGAACTCAGGTTTCCAGTTTTGGCATTTTTAGCCCTTGTGAAATTACTAAATTGCCCCTACGGTGCATAGTTTGGTTTTAAATGATACATTTGGTATATGGGTCATACCCTACTGATATAATATGTTATATTAAGTATATTTACTGTATGAACCAGACCCGAAACTCAGATTTCTAATTTTATCCTTTTATTATCTTTTAAATGACCAAAATGCCCTTCTAAGGCATAAATTGAGTTTAAAATTATCCCGGGCAATATAGGACATAACCTACTGATATAATATCATATTCTAAGCATATTAATTCAGGGAACTTGCATTTGAATCTTTTGGCTACCCGTATCGCCCTTTTCGCGTTCGGTTCGGTTTACGTAACTAGTTTGCGTAAATTGACCGAACCGGGTCAAACGATATCATTTTTACTTCAAAATCCAGAATGTATTTAGTGTACCCATATTATACAAGTATTCAAACTTGTCGGGTCTAAATCACATTCTATCCGGTCTTTCGCTTAATCGTGCGTAAACCGTATCATTCCTAAAACTAACCGGTCAAAGCTTAAGCTTAAATAAAAGGCCGTTAGGAATCTAATAGGTTAATTATAAACCTTTGTTCCAGATTAGGAAGCCCGGTAAAAGCTACCACCACTTATCGTTTGTGACTTATACTTGCTCAGGTAAATACATTTTGACTTATTATCCCTATACGGGCTTGGGGTACGGTATTTAAAATACCGCTTGATCGGGCGCACAAGTCCTGCTCCCTATGGGTGTTCAGTCTTGAATAGCTTGTGTGATTTCGTTTAAACAGTTTTGTCTTACTTAAAGGCTTTGGGGGGTTGTTGACCATGTCCCGGATATCCTTGGCATTTTCTTACGAGATGGCCACGACCAGAGCACGGGGTGTAGGCGTACACCCGTCGTGTATAACTCTTTGATGTGGTGTGTCAATTAAATCTCTAGCCCGGACAGTAGATCCCGGGCCACCAGAGATATAAGTGCATGTAATTCGTTCACAAGTTTATATTGAATAAATATCCCAAGTTAATAAAATAATTATGCCTTGTGCATTTAAATAAATTTTAAATCATTTTCAAAATGAGTCGGTTGATTTGTATTTACCAGTGTAAACTGACGTATTTTCCCAAAAGATTAAGTGCAGGTACTATACGGAAATAGGCTGGCTGTTTCCTAGAGAGCGTCCACAATAGTCTCGCAAACTCGGACGACATTTATCTGTTGAACTATTTATTTCTATTTTTATTTGATCCGCCTGTGGATCCATTTCAACTACTGTGATATTTATTATTACACTTTATTTAAAAGTTGAAATGTTTCTATTCTGCTTCCGCTGTGCATTATTATATTGTGTTGATTGTCTATGACGATGCCAACTACGTCACTGTACCCCACACCGGGCCCACCGGTGACACGTGGAATTTGGGGGTGTGACACCTGACTTGATGAACCGTCGACATTAGCCATATAGGCTGAATGGAGAGAAGACGAAGTATAAGCAGCTTGATCCACCAGAATAGATCTTCTTTGAGTTTCTGCTGCAGCTTCCTCCAAGAGTTCATCAATATCTGCATCGATTGCTGCATTCGATGTCTCACCCACATGATCATCACCAGAATTGGATGATTCTTCATCAACACTTCTACTGTACCCAGAAGAGTCTTCATCTTCAGACGATTCACCACCACTGGCAGAAGATTCTCCACCACTGGTGTGAACTAGCTCCTTCACAATCTGAGCAAAGCATGCTGTTCCATCAGGAGCATCACCACCCAACTGGATTGACCAGTCACAACCTTCATCTACCTGAACCGCAAGTGCCCGGTTGGTTTGGTTGTTGACGGGTACCATGGTACGATCATTGTTTCTGTTCTGCCGGTTGCCTTGGTTTCTGAAGGGGTTTTGATTCCCGTGCTGGGCTGGCTTTGTACATTCCCGTTTAAAGTGACCCCGTTCACCACAGTTGAAGCACTTAACGGCCTGCTTATCGAACCCATACTTGGTGTCTCGCTTACTCTCCAAGCTGGTTCTTCCAGTACTCTCCATCCAATCCTTTGCTCTTCTCACAGCACTCGCAAAGGCCCACTTGATGTCCATCAAGTCCATCTCTTCTTTATCAATCTGCCTGTAATCTTCTTGTGTCAGATTAATGTTGCCAATCTGACCTTCTATCAACCCACAGTACGCGCTCACTACAGTGTTAAGCAGCTCCATGTGTTCCTTAGCTACTTCTACACTGATTTTAGAGAAGCTTGACGTGTCGAGCTGTACTGTACTTGACTTTGATTGTTGACCAGCAGATGATGTTCCTCCATAACATGCACGTTGTTGTTGTTGAGCAGGAGGAGGTGGAGGTGGTTGGATTGGATTTCCATACATGTCTGTGGTGGGAGGTGGCTTAACAGGAACTTGGATTGGGTTGCCAAAACAATCTGTGCTTGTGACAAACGCTGTTTGAAGTGGAGCATGTGAACCGGTTCTTGCAGCCGAAGAATTGGAAGTTCCACAGTACATTTCTGGATTCTGTGGCAATGGAACTCTCTTCGCCTTCAATGTTTCCTCCTGATCCTTGTTTTCCAAAAGTTGAACGAATTCGTTGATATTAGTGGTTCTCAACACTCCGTTGTACTTCAGGATTTCCAAGAAACTACTCCATTGAGGAGGCAAAGCATCAGCAAACTTCTTCACAACTTCAGCTTGAGTTGTCACTACACTATAATTATCCAATTCTGTAAGCAGATGATAAAATCGGCTTGTCATATCTCCCAAGGACTCCTTATCCATACAAGTGAAACCTTCAAATTCTTTCTTGAGAAGATCATGACGCATTTGACGTGTTGCTGCATTTCCCACTCCTCTGTTTTTCAATCCGTCCCACAACTTCTTTGTTGTCTTGAAGCTGACGAACTGATGGTAGATATCCTTGCTCAACGCCTGAGTAAGAATGGCATATGCCTTCTTTTCCAGATCATACGTTTTCTTTTTATCTTCTGGAAGATCAGCAAACGTAGCAGAATCTGAAGCAGCAACCTCTATGGCTTGATCGAAATCTGTGGTGAAACGTATCCACAGTTCGGTATTTTGACCAAGAACATACGTTTTAAACCTCTCAACCCATCCTGGATATTCATTCAAATGCATCAACTTTGGAGGTCGATTCAAACTTCCTGTTTCACTTTCGCTTAGTAGAATACTTTGAATGCTTGGAGTTTGATTCGATACCAAAGCCCATTGATTTCCCTGAGAAGATGTCGATACCGGCGACTCGGCCCATAAAGGAGATGACCTTGTATTCGTGTATTTTCCATCGTCTGGAGCCGATGTACCCCACCATGAGGGAGTGACATTTGATCTTGTATATTCACCATTATCTGGAGCAGGATTCCACCAACTCGGATTCATGATAGATAAGCAAAATAAATGCTAAGTGAATAAACCGAAAGATATCACGGCCAAAAGATCCTGTTCCGAAAGATCTGAAATCACAGAAACTTGTTAACAATAAACTGTCCACAATCGAAAGATCAATCACTTGTTCGAAGGATCAACAGTACTCGAAAGATCACTGTTGAATCTCGAACAATGATGTCGAAAGATTCAAGAACTCGAAGGATTCTCCTTTGAAAGATCCTTATCTTTCGAGTTAAATATCCTTATCTTTCGTATAGCTGACTTTCGAAAGATCACACTTGTTCGAATGATCAACAGTGTTCGAAGGATCACTGTTGACTTTCGAGCACTGGCTTCGAAAGATTCAAAATCTCGAAAGATTCACACTTGAAAGATCCTTATCTTTCGAGATAAATCCCTATCTTTCGGACACTTATCTTTCGAAAAGATTCCTTTATCGAAAGATATGTTTCAGACTTCGAAGGATGGGTCGAAGGATGATGATCTTTCGAGCCTTCCTTGATCGAAAGATGGTCTTTCGAAGTCGAAAGATATCTTTCGAGAGATTCTGACACAACTGACGTTGATGTGATAGGTTGGTGAAAAAGGTGATGGGTTGGTGAAGTACTTTCGGCAGAAAGGTATGTTCTGCACACAGATCTTCACCAACTTTTTGACTTTCAAAAAGTTTACCCAAATAAGCAAACCTTATCCTCAACCAGTCACCGGAGATATGATCGGAAAAGTGGCCGGAAAATACAAAGTTTCACAAAACAAATTTTATGTTTACCCAAACCGACCCTGAACACTCCCGAAAGGTTTAGAAGCCGTTTTTATGCAGAAAACTACCAAAAACGGGTGCTAAACCTAGTGTCCAAACACACCAAGAACTTGAAAAACCCGGTTTTAAACAAGGTAAAGAGCCAAGCTCTGATACCACTTGTAGGTCCCTATCCGGTGGATGACGAACCTCAAACCTTGTTATACTAACTCACTAGCGAGTGCGGAATCCAAGCTAGCAAGCAAACCGGGATTAAACAAGTATGAACACAAGCACACACGGGTTCACCGATTAACACAACTTGTATTAATGCAAATGAAGGTTTCGGTTACAAGCACAATGTTTACAAACCTAACTTGTAAACTCTCAAAGTGTGTGTGTGTTTTCTGGACAGAATGCTCTCAACAATATCTCTCGGATGTGTGTGTTCTGTCTGTGTGCATCTCTGTCTAAAACTCAACACTGCATGGGTATATATATACCCAGCCTAGCATGCCTGATCGAAGGATCTGATAGATGGTCCGAAGGATCATCTATCGAAGACCAAGTATTCGAAAGATCATCAAGGACCTCGAAAGATAATCTTTCGAGGTCTATGATTCGAACCATATCTTTCGATGAGGTCGAAGGATCCACATTATCCTTCGACCTCTTATCCTTCGACACAGTACATCTTTCAACTGTTGACTAAGTCAAACCAGGAGGACGGTTGACTTTGTCAACTTACAGGACTGACAAGGACATCGTTTACATACAGACCGAATACAGACAAAGTACAGACACAAGTGCACCAACATCCTTCACATGCACATCTTCTTGCACCGATTTGAATTTGTAATGGTATTCCAGAACATCGAGATACATGGCGTATATGATCCTCATGTAATCTCCATCTTGATATTCAAATCCTAGGTCTTTTGCTATAATTGGCCATGTATTGTCGGTAGTGACATCTCGGTATCCGCCATCTCTTGCAACCAGGATAAACAGACTTAACAAGTCAATTTTCTTTTGACTCGGAGAGTAAGGAGGGACTGGTCTAGATGTTATTCCCATGTATACATACAGGAACCATCGAACCATTTCTTCAAATTTCTTTTGAAGATCAACCTTGTACTTAAAAACATATTCTCTATCATCAAGCATGTTTATTAATGCTTTACAATCTGCAAATTCGTGGAATTCTAATGATCTTAAAATCAGCAAATTCCAATCATTTTTGTTTTCATTCGAAACATTTAAAGTTTCAAAATATGAATTCAGATATTCTTCCTTAAATTTATCATCAACGTTTCCCAGTTCTTGCAGCCTACGCCTCTCATTTGCACCCAACTCTTCTTCTTTCGTCAGACCGGTTGCATCATTAGTTGAATTTATCACCGGAGTTGAAAACATGGGATATATTTTACATTTATCACCGGACTTACTGACCGTGAAGCCTTGTAACGTTAATTGATCAAGGCTTAGTACATTCTGATCGATCTCCGGTGAATAAAAGACACTTTGAATGTTCAGTGTTTCATTCCCTGTTTTCAAATCAACCGATCCTACCCCTCTTATAAACAGAAAATTATTCATACCAGATCTTGTCTCTACACCCATCATATGTTTCACCCTTTTGAAAACATCAATATTGCCCGAAAAATGATGATTGAACGTCGGATTAACGTACCATATTCCTGCCCATTGTCCACCTTCGGTGCCTGTGACAATCATTTCATCTTGGCAGTGTACATCGTCTTCCTGTCGTCTAATCCCTGCGTTGATAGCCTGCTTTAACAGTTGCGTCGCTTCATCATCATCTTTGGCCTTACAATTGTAGATTTGATGACCCGGTAAGTGACAATAGTAACAAAGTCGAATGCGAGGCATTCGCTTGTTTCTTTCATTGATTTTGTCGGTGCAGTGTTGGCAAGGAAGAGTGGTAGAGTTTGATTTGATTTCTGATCGATTCCCTGAAGTGGCTCTGATACCACTATGTTGGAAAACCGAAACATCACCAAATACATTTGCAGTGGAAGATTCATTGTGATTTGCAGACATAATTATGTTTATGCACAGACGATGAAGAACAATATGAAATATGCGGTGAATATCAAAAGAAATGAAAGGACAATTTCGGTAACTTGAAAATGTCTTGGTAAACGGAAATGTTTGCCGGCAAATAACTATTTAAACTTACATAATAGTGGTTAATTTTGGCGGGACTGCCTTGGCAGTTTGGTAAACCCGCTTATAATTCTAATCCGCTTATCATCTTAACTATATGATATAATATCCTAATTACTTATCATAAAATACATACAAGTTCGAATAATGGTGTAGGTCCCTTTTTCGCGGAGGATTACGAACCTAAACCTTGTTATACAAACCTACTAGCGAGTGCGGAATCCAAGCTAGCAAGCAAACCGAGTTAGTAGCAAGTAGAGAAACAAACACACAAGTTCACCGATTAACACAACTTGTATTAATGCAATGAGGGTTCGGTTACAAGCTCAATGTTTACAGAAGTGTTCTATAAACTCTCTAAGTGTGTGTGTGAGTTCTGGACAGAATGCTCTCAACACTCTCTATCTCTCGGGTGTGCAAATGGCAGAACTGACTCACATACATACACTGCATGGGTATATATACCCAGCCCATGAAGTCTGGATCGAAGGATCCGAAGGATGGTCCGAAGGATCATCTTTCGGATACAATGCTTTCGAAGGATTAGCAAGGACCTCGAAGGATAGTCTTTCGAGGTCTATCATTCGAAGCATATCTTTCGATGAGATCGAAGGATCCAAATTATCCTTCGATCTCTACATCATCCTTCGACCAGAACATCTTTCAATATACAAACTGTTGTCCAAGTCAAACCGGAGGATGGTTGACTTGGTCAACTTACAACACAAATCAGGACATCGTTTATATCAGACCGAATACTGACAAAGTACAGACACAAGTGCACCAACAAACTCCCCCTTGGCTGTAGCTTTGTCTTTGTCTTCCAATAAATGTAGACTCGTCTTGGACTTCGACGGTCTTTGGTCTTCGAGTTCCCAAAACTCTGACGTCCTTACAAGTCTTCAATGTCGGAGGATCTTCAAAGTCTTCACGTTTTGTAAGCAGAGAGTGTATCAACAAACTACCCGTATCATGTAGGAAGTGTGTTGACAAACTCCCCCTTAACATAAGCTCCCCCTTGAGTTATGCTCGTGAATAAGACTTTATCTTTATGAAGTGAGATCCTTGTGGTGTTGACGATGGCCAGCGGCAACTCGTTCATCTTCATTCATTGAGTGCCTTCGTGTCTTCATTCCAAAGCTCGTCATCGACCATGTTCTCCTAGCCTTTAGAATCTGCACATGCAAGAAATCTAAACGCGTAATGAGAACAGCTGCTTGGAATATAGTAGCATAAACAAATGACACACGTATGACCATGTCACAATCAAACACCGTCCGACAGTTTGAAAGTTTAATAAATTTATCAATTTTAGTTTTTAACTTTCAAACATGTAAATTTTTGACCGTTTATGAAGATTTAGTCAATTCGGTTTTCAGTCAGGTTTCAGGTAACGAAGACTTGAGTTCCAACATCGTACGATCGAAAATAAAGCAGAAATAAAATCTTTTTGGCTTTTATAAAGTTTATATTAAAACAAGCCTAAAATCTTTTTGGTATTTTTGAAATTAAAAGACAACAATTTAAAGTCCTTTGAGTGTTATCAAACGACATCACCGCTAATGTCGTGCTGATATGCACCAAACGACGAAACTGTTTAAAAGAAATAATAAAGGTTAAGCAGTAAATAAATATATACAGACATTCTTTTTGCGAGTTTCGAGGGTAAGAGAATCATATCAGTGTACGGTCATGCCAAAGCACTCTTGTTGTTCAGTTAGTTAACATTAAGATAAGCATCCTATAACAATTATCGGTATTGTTGTCCACTTAAGCTCAACTTATCAGATGTAATCATGTTTAGAGGATACGTTAATGTATGATTTATACTTACCGACCGGTGTTCATCCACATCACGACACATTCCCGTATCAAGGTATGCACGAGAGTTCATCTTACCGGTGAGTATACCGATTATCATCTGTTTGACCGTATAAAATGTGAGATACTCACTTATTTTGAATTGAAAACAAGCCCTTTGTGATAAAATCACTTATTGATGAGGAACTTGATTTTCATATGCATGAGGGCACAGGTGCAAGTCCGTGAACAGGTCAGTACTTTCGTACAGCAGAGAGACGAACTTGACACCCGGATAAATGTGATATTTTATCACTTATTTGATATGGACATGTGATTGTTTATCACTTATTGAGGTCGAATGCAGTATGTAATATGTACACGTATGTATAGTATCATGGAAGATCTAGACTTGCGTCCCCGTTATTTTTCGGTAAAAGATACAACCATGATACCCAGATGATAAGCAGCATAAAGACCGAATATCTCAGAACCTCGGCAATCTATCAAACGAAATTTCGGTACTAAGACCATATGCCAATGAATGGTTCCCACCTGGTCTTCAGTCGATTAAGATTTATATCACCCTGCACACTTTAAAATGATTGCGAGCCTACCGATACATCTTATATAGAGCTGCTTATCGTTTTTCATTTAAGGTTTAAAGAGGTTTGGATAGACCACTGATGTACTATCACTTTCTCTTTTGCTCGCCAGGAAACTCATTTTTGTTTTTCTATTGTTTTTGTGTTTTTGAAATTTTTCGATGTTTTTGGATTTTCAGATTTTTGGATTTACTCCCCCTAAAATCAATAAACTAAGAGAAATTTAAAACACACAAAGATATTTACAAAAAAATGATTTTCCGATGTTGGTTTTACTCTTGCTTGACCTTAATGCCGTTTACCAATAATAAAAAGTCAAATCTAGATTTGTCAAAAGCTTTGGTAAATAAGTCGGCACGTTGGTCATCGGTGTGGACCTTAACAACATCGATTAGCCTTTTCTCAAAGCAATCACGTATGAAGTGATATTTGATTTCGATGTGTTTGGTCTTTGAATGCTGCACAGGATTTCTAGTGATATCTAAAGCAGCAGAATTATCAACGTAAATAGGAGTAGTTAGGAATTCAAAACCGTAGTCCCGCATTTGTTGTTGGATCCAAAGAACTTGGGAGCAACAACTTGAGGCAGCAATGTATTCAGCTTCGCATGTTGATGTAGCTACACACGTCTGCTTCTTGCACTGCCATGTGACTAGGCGATTTCCTAAGAACTGACATCCAGCCGTTGTGGATTTACCGTCGATTTTGCATCCGCCAAAATCAGAATCACTGAAAGCTACCAATTCAAAGTTATTATCCCTAGGGTACCACAGACCGGTGTCAGGGTACGCCTTCAAATAACGAAAAATCCTTTTAACAGCAGCAAGATGTGAGGCCTTCGGGTTAACTTGATATCTGGCAAGCAGACACGTTGGGTACATTATGTCTGGCCTTGATGCTGTGAGGTACATGAGAGATCCGATCATGGCGCGATAGATAGAAGGGCTAACAGCTTCTCCCTTCAAGTCTGGAGTAATTCCGTGATTAGTTGGCAATGGGGTACCAATGGGCGTTGCATCAGACATCTGGAACCGGCTCAAGATGTCACCAACATATTTAGTCTGATGGATGAATATCCCAGACTCCGTTTGTTGTACTTGTAGGCCCAAGAAGAAAGTCATTTCCCCCATAGCACTCATCTCGAATTTATCCTGCATAATGCGCTCGAATTCCCTACACAAGACATCATTAGTAGAACCAAAAATAATGTCATCAACGTATACCTGTACCAGAAGAAGATCTCCATCTTGTTCCTTGATGAAAAGAGTACAGTCGATAAGACCTCTACGAAAACCGTTCTCCAGCAGATAGTGAGATAAGGTTGCATACCAAGCTCGTGGTGCTTGATGAAGACCATAAAGAGCTTTGTTGAGCAACCAAACCCGATCGGGATGGATAGGATCTTCAAAACCTGGAGGCTGTTCGACGTACACCTCTTCTTCAACCACACCGTGTAAAAATGCACTTTTCACGTCCATCTGATAAACCTTGAATCCTTTGAAGGACGCATAGGCTAGAAAGATTCGAATTGCTTCGAGACGTGCCACTGGTGCATAGACTTCGTTGTAGTCGATCCCCTCAATCTGACGAAAACCTTGAACGACTAAACGAGCTTTGTTTCGGATAACAACTCCGCGGTCATCCTTTTTGCATTTGAAAACCCAACGGGTACCAATCTTCTTGTATCCAGCAGGTTTCTCTACGAGTTTCCAGACACCCAGCTTCTGGAATTGTTGCAGTTCTTCCTGCATAGCTTCAACCCAAGCATTATCTTTCAAGGCTTCTTTCCACGTTCTTGGTTCTTCTTGTGAGACATAACACGCGAAGGACCAATCGTTTTGTTGCCCGGATTCTCGAATAGCTGCATACAGGCCTGCATTGTTGTTGTTTCGCAACATGTTTCTTGTTTGTACGCCACTCTGCACATTTCCAATGATGTTTTGTTGAGGATGGGTATTATGAATCCTTGTTTCTGGATTATCTGGAACTGGAACATTTATACCCAGGTTGTTAAGATTAAGATCAACAACCAATTCAAGACCCGGAATTGACGAAGAGGATGATGCAGTAGTCTCAGCTGTTCTATGTGTATCCACTGGAGGAGTACCCTCTGAAGTACCATGAACTGCTGTTGTAGGAGCTTCTTGATCTGCATCTAGAAATTCATCATCCTCTGAAGATTCGTTCAATTCATTTGCATCATGAAAATCCTCATTGTTGAGAGTATTGTTGTTCACCGAAGAAGATGGTTCTTGATTAACAAGAATTGGACGAACCACCGGTGAAACTGTTGCATTGTCACTCTCGAAAAACATCCTAGCCGCAGCATTTTCTTCAACGGCTTCAACATTGATCGAATTGAAGAAGTCATCGTACTCAAACATCCGAGGTTGACCCGGATTTTTGACTGGCAAAGTGTGCCTTTGTACTCTGACCTCAGACCATTCCTCGACCCTTTTAGTCTCTAGATTCCAGACTCGTAAGTTAGGGGTGGCATACCCAAGAAAGTATCCATCAATTGCTCTTGCCCCAAACTTTCCATTAGGATCGATGATTGTGCATGGAGCTCCAAACGGTTCTAGATAAGACAAATCTGGTTTCCGTTTCTGAAGAAGCTCAAAGCAGGTCTTGTTGTGCCTTTTGACTGTAAGGACTCTGTTCAGTGTGTAACATGCAGAGGCCACAGCTTCAGTCCAGAATGGAATGGGCAACTGTGACTCTACCAACATTGTCCTAGCAGTCTCGATCAATGTGCGGTTTTTACGTTCAGCGACACCATTCTGTTGAGGAGTATAAGCTGCACTAAACTCATGAAGAATACCCTTTGAAGTGCAGAACTCCGCCATGGAATGATTCTTAAATTCAGTACCATTGTCGCTACGTATCCGCCTAACCTTCAACTTATACAAATTCTCAATCTGAATGATCAAGTTTTTGATAATGCCAAAGGTTTCACTCTTGTGTGCCATGAACGCAACCCAAGAAAATCTTGAATAATCATCAGTAACCACGAGGCAGTATTGATCACCCCGAATACTCTTGTGCTTGACAGGACCGAACAAATCCATGTGCAAACGTTCAAGAGGAACTGCCACTGTGTTGATCTTCTTTATAGGGTGCTTCTTCTTTGTTTGCTTTCCTTTCTGGCACGAAACACAGACGTCTTGAAGATGAAAATTTTTGAGAGGAACACCATTCACCAATTCATTTGAAACCAAATGATTCATTTTTCGTAAGTGAATGTGACCCATTCGTCTGTTCCAAGAGATAGTGTCTTTTTCTGTGGCTTTAGAAACGAAACAAGTTGCTTGTGCAGACGTAGTAATAGCCTGGCTCATGTCAAGGACGTACAAGTCATTTATCCTTGGAGCCGACAAGAGAATCCATTCTTTTGGAATTTTGAAGCCGGGTTTCAGCACATAACATCCATTAGCATCAAAGTGTACTGAGAATTTCTTGTCACAAATTTGAGAAACACTAAGAAGATTGTGATCAAGTTGTTGTACAAAGTTGATCTTGTCAAAGCTGACAATCCCGTTAGATATCATTCCTTCACCCGTTATATATCCACCTTTATCTCCAGCAAAAGCAACATAACCTCCTCTAATATATTTAACGTCGTAGAGAAGCTTCATGTCGCCTGTCATGTGCCTGGATGCCCCACTATCAACAATCCAATGACTACTGATAGTTCCTCCTGAAGCACCCTGCACATGAACTCAAATGAATTAGTTGGAGATGGGGACCCAAGCCATTGTGGTCTTGGGTCTTCCATTTTCATCAATGACAATAACTTCTTGTCTTTGATGGTTGGTGAATTGTGATGGTCCCCCTGATTCAACAACCGTTTTTGGTTTCCAAGTCTGTTTGGTTTCACCAGTGTTTTTCTTTAATAGTTTAACTTCTTGATGATTTGAAGTTTTAGAATTGTCTGGTTTTACAACAACAGATTGTTTTTGAACCGCATCGGTTTTAATCGCTTTTTCTATCTTTTTGACCTGTTGGCGTTTCTGTTTCTTTTCCCTTTCTTTTATAAGGCGGGGATCTTGTTTTGTGGAAACAGTTGGCTTACGGTCAGTTTTGCCACGGGGATCATCAACCTTTCCTTTCTGCTTATGAAGATATGGGCAGTTTCTAATAATGTGCCCAATGGTTCCACACTCAAAACATGATCTTCGTTCTACAAACCCCGAAGAATCATGTGATCGTCTAGCCGAAGATGTTGAACTTTGTGAACCCGAGGTACTAGGTTTTGAACTGCTTGGTTCATTTCTTTTCTCGACAAAAGCTTTCTTGACAAAATCTAAGTTAGATTGATTTTCAAACTTTTCAATTTTGTCCGTTCCCGTCGATTTCACAAAGTTAACCTTTTTCTTCTTCTTTTGGTTCGGCTTCTTGTCAGCTTGAGCCGGTGTTTTACCTTTGGGTTTGGTGTGATTTTGCTGTGTTGGCACTGTTGGTAATTTCTTGTTACCAAATTGTTTTCGAATTTCAGCCTTTGGAATAGGAGGACACTGTGTAACTGTAACTTTAGGTCCTGCCTTTCCCAAGAACTTACTCGTCGAATTCTCAAAGACTTTGCTGATTAAGGATTGATTAACATTCTTAATGGGAAAATCTTTGTCTGAGTAAATTTTATCATCACCAACTAGAGTGTACAGCAAATTCACACTCTCCGACTCCTTCTCAGACGAGGACTCAGTTGCAACAGTCTTAGCGGGTTTGACAGGGGGATCACATAGAATGTGATTCTCAAGAGGTATGTCCTCATTTTTGACTACCGCATCAGACTTTGCTGGGACAGTATCGTCAGATTCATCATCAGACGAATCAGCATCCTCAATCACAACTGGAGGATCTTGATTCTGTTCAGCACTCACAAATGTATCTGCTGACACATCTGAATCTGAGGATACTTCCTTTTGGTATCCGAGTCCTGCAGCAAACTCCTTAACATCTAGAGGCACAGAAGGTTCAAAGAAAACCCTGTCCTCTTCATCAGGCATGGCGTCATAATTATGTCTCACTGGTGGTGGACACTTCTTGTAGCCTATACATGTGACATCTCTCTTTTCTTTCTGAACGTCAATGATGTGATCTAACACATAGCTGGAACTCAAATAACTGTCTAGCTTGAGTCGGATCGCATCACTTTCGGTTTTCACACAAGCCATTTCTTTTTGCATTGTTTCAAGACGAGAGATATACAAATTAATGTCCGTCTGTTTTCTTGAAACCATTTTTGTCAATTCAGTTTTATCTTTCTTTAATGTTTCAATCATTGACTTAAATTCTTTTTCATGGTTTTCATGAAACATGTTGGCTTCTGTGCATTTTGAGAGATCCACAGTCAATTTCTGATTGTGGAGAAAGGTCACATCATATTTTTCTTGCAAAGCGTCATGCTTACTTTGCAAGTCACTCAAATTCTCATTCACAGTAGTATGTTTGTCTTGCAAGTCAAACAAACTAGCTTGTAAAGCATCATGTTTGCCTTGCAACTCAGACATACTTTTCTCCAGATCAGCACATCTAGCATGCAACCTAGCACATTCATCACAATTAACAGCAGTGGGTTCATTGACACGTACCTGACTTGATGAACCGTCGACATTAGCCATAAAGGCTGAATGGAGAGAAGACGAAGTATAAGCAGCTTGATCCACCAGAATAGATCTTCTTTGAGTTTCTGCTGCAGCTTCCTCCAAAAGTTCATCAATATCTGCATCGATTGCTGCATTCGATGTCTCACCCACATAATCATCACCAGAATTGGATGATTCTTCATCAGCACTCCTGCTATAACCAGAAGAGTCTTCATCTTCAGACGATTCACCACCACTGGCAGAAGATTCTCTACCACTGGTGTGAACCAACTCTTTCACAATTTGAGCAAAACATGCTGTTTCATCAGGAGCATCACCACCCAACTGGATTGACCAGTCACAACCTTCATCCACCTGAACTGCAAGTGCTCGGTTGGTTTGGTTATTTGCAGGCACCAATGAACGCTCATTGTTTCTGTTCTGATTCTGCTGGTTGCCTCGGTTTCTGAAGGGATTTTGATTCCCGTGCTGTGCTGGCTTTGTACATTCCCTTTTAAAGTGGCCCCGTTCACCACAGTTGAAGCACTTAACAGCTTGCTTATCGAACCCATACTTGGTGTCTCGCTTACTTTCCAAGCTGGTTCTGCCAGTACTTTCCATCCAATCCTTTGCTCTTCTCACAGCACTCGCAAAGGCCCACTTGATGTCCATCAAGTCCATCTCCTCTTTATCAATCTGCCTGTAGTCTTCTTGTGTCAGATTAATGTTTCCAATCTGACCTTCTATCAGCCCACAGTACGCGCTCACTACAGTGTTAAGCAGCTCCATGTGTTCCTTAGCTACTTCTACACTGATTTTAGAGAAACTTGAAGTGTCAAGCTGTACTGTATTTGGCTTTGATTGTTGACCTGCAGCAGATGATGTTCCTCCATAACACGCATATTGAGGTTGTTGAGCAGGAGGAGGAGGTGGTTGTATTGGATTTCCATACAGGTCTGTGGTTGGAGGCGGCTTTACAGGAACTTGCACTGGATTGCCATACATATCCGTGCTTGTGACAAACGCTGTTTGAAGTGGAGCATGTGAGCCGGCTTTTGCAGATGAAGTAGTGGAGGTGCCATAATACATCTCTGGATTCTGTGGCACTGCAACTCTCTTAGCCTTCAACGTTTCTTCCTGATCCTTGTTCTCCAGAAGCTGCACGAAATCGTTGATATTTGTGGTTTTCAACGTTCCGTTGTACTTCAAGATTTCCAGAAAGTTATTCCATTGAGGAGGCAATGCATCGGCAAACTTCTTTACCACCTCTGTTGGAGTTGTTGTGACTTCAAAGTTTGTCAGCTCAGTAAGCAGGTGATAGAAACGGCTTGTCATATCTCCCAAGGACTCCTTATCCATACATGTGAAGCCATCGAATTCTTTCTTCAGTAGATCTCGTCGTAGTTGACGTGTGGCTTCATTACCTACTCCTCTTGTCTTCAATGCATCCCACAGCTTCTTCGTAGTCTTGAAACTGACGAACTGATGATAAATATCCTTGCTCAGTGCTTGAGTGAGAATCGCGTATGCTTTCTTTTCTAAGTCATACGTCTTCTTTTGATCATCAGGAAGATCGGCAAATGTAGCTGTCGAAGAAGCAGCAACCTCGATAGTTTGATCGAATTCCGTAGTGAACCGCAACCACAACTCTGTATTTTGACCAAGAATGTATGTATGGAAGCGATCAACCCATCCCGGATATTCATTAAGATGCATCAACTTTGGAGGCCTGTTCAAACTTCCGGTTTCACTTTCGCTTAGTAGAAGACTTTGAATACTCGGAGTTTGATTTGAAACAAACGCCCATTGACCAGCTGGAGTGGCATTTGTTTGTGAGGATGTAGATACCGGAGATTCGGCCCATGATGGAGATTGACTGGTATTCATGTATTTTCCACTGTCTGGAGCCGGACTTCCCCACCAACTCGGATTCATGATAGATGAGCAAAATAAATGCTAAGTAAGAATGATCCGAAAGATAACACAACCGAAAGATCCTGGTCGAAAGATCTGAAATCACAGAAACTTGTTAACAACAAACTGACCACAATCGAAAGATATAACCTTGTTCGAAGGATCAACAATACTCGAAAGATTACTGTTGAGTCTCGAACAATGATTTCGAAAGATTCAAGAGCTCGAAGGATTCTCCTTTGAAAGATCCTTATCTTTCGAGCTAAATCCCTATCTTTCGGACAACAGATCTCGAAAGATTCACCAATACGAAAGATCCTTATCTTTCGGACACTTGTCTTTCGATTAGATTCCTTTCTCGAAGGATATGATTCAGACTTCGAAGGATGGGTCGAAGGATAACAATCTTTCGAGCCTTCCTTGATCGACAGATGTCGAAGGATAGTCTTTCGATGTCGAAAGATATCTTTCGAGAGGTTCTGACACAAACTGATCTGATGTGAAAGGTTGGTGAAAAGGTGACAGGTTGGTAAGGTCAACTTTCGGCAAGATGGTATGTGCAGGCTGTCCTATCACCACCAACTTTGAAAGTTTGCCAAAAAAAGTTTGCCAAAAATGACAACCTTATCTTCAACACCAGTCACCGGAATTTTGAACCGGAATATAGCCGGAAAATTCAAAATCACTTAAAACAATTTTTCAAGTTACCCAACCCCACTTTAAACACTCCCGGTTAGTTTAGACACGTTTTTACACAAAGAAAATGCAAGAAACCAAGTAAAAACAGGTCCAAAACCAAGTGTTTCAACACACCAAAACTTGTAAAAACCCGGTTTTAAACAAGGTAAAGAGCGAGGCTCTGATACCACTTGTAGGTCCCTTTTTCGCGGAGGATTACGAACCTAAACCTTGTTATACAAACCTACTAGCGAGTGCGGAATCCAAGCTAGCAAGCAAACCGAGTTAGTAGCAAGTAGAGAAACAAACACACAAGTTCACCGATTAACACAACTTGTATTAATGCAATGAGGGTTCGGTTACAAGCTCAATGTTTACAGAAGTGTTCTATAAACTCTCTAAGTGTGTGTGTGAGTTCTGGACAGAATGCTCTCAACACTCTCTATCTCTCGGGTGTGCAAATGGCAGAACTGACTCACATACATACACTGCATGGGTATATATACCCAGCCCATGAAGTCTGGATCGAAGGATCCGAAGGATGGTCCGAAGGATCATCTTTCGGATACAATGCTTTCGAAGGATTAGCAAGGACCTCGAAGGATAGTCTTTCGAGGTCTATCATTCGAAGCATATCTTTCGATGAGATCGAAGGATCCAAATTATCCTTCGATCTCTACATCATCCTTCGACCAGAACATCTTTCAATATACAAACTGTTGTCCAAGTCAAACCGGAGGATGGTTGACTTGGTCAACTTACAACACAAATCAGGACATCGTTTATATCAGACCGAATACTGACAAAGTACAGACACAAGTGCACCAACAAATGGAATATAACTAAAGTTTAATAATGTTAAATACTTCTAACACCACCATCATGTCTAGTCACCACAAGCTTAACCAAATCAGTTAAATATAATACAAACACTTACCACACGCTTGTAGCATTTACCACCGGAAGAATATAAAAATTAATATAAATAAAAAAAGAAAAATCAAAATCAAGGGGGAAAGGTGATGACAGTAAACATATTCGTTTTATAATCCCATCCATGAGAGAAACGAACGTGTGAGTGAAATTATTGTCAATCTTTTACAGCAGAATAAGTATGTGTTTCAATTTAATGTTTATTTATGTGATTATGGGGCTCAGTTGAATCAGATTTGACATGTATACAATGTTGTTAATAAATGCACACCAATTGCTTGATGAAATGCATGTATGAGACTTGCCTTTCACTATTTGACATGAACTTCAATACTGCTTTCTTGACACAGATTTAATAAATGTCTGGTGAAGCAAAGTGATTAAACACCGTGTATGTGTATTGATCAAAGCAAAAGTGGCTTGGTGATCGATTAGAACCCTATATGATATGGAATGTTGAAAACGATTTGTTTTCTTGTGAACTGATTACTTTGTGAGTTTAGTTTGTTTGATTTTGTGCATTAACAAGATGTTGAAGAATGTGTGTTCTTAGGAATTAATATTGTTACCACAAGTGATTTAAAGGCTATTTGCAGGTTTTGTTGATACATAGGCTTGTCTACCAAAAATTAAGGATAATAAAACAGTAAATCTGTTTGCTTGTATATTAAAATTTATTTGATAAGCAACCTTATGTCAATCCTGTTGCAGTTAACTTTGATGCAGGTTCCCATGAAAAACGTATTGAACCATGCGTATGGCCCTGTTTGTCTTAGCAATATATTGTTTCGGCTCTTGCTAAATGGCCAGACGTTGTTCCAATGCTCATGAAAACCAAATGCATATTAAGTAATTGGATATATTATGATATGACCACTCTTACTATAAATTACTAGTTAATCAACTTATGGCTAAAAGATTAATCAGATAACGCTAAATAGTGCAGAGGACTTGTTGGGTATTCATGAGTTGCAAGCTTTAATTTACCATGAGAAAGCCTGCCTGGAGAATCAACATGTGTTTGTCCCGTTTGCGTTTGATACCTTTGGTGGTCTCGCTCCTGACGCTGTGAGACTTTTGAATCGGGTTCAAAAAGTCGTTAATAGTAATTCTTCGTCGCTAAAGGTCCCAAACTTTGTATTTAGTAGAATTGGTTTTTCTATTCAAAAGGGGGTGGCTGCGCAACTTGTTGCCCGACTACCTGCCATTGCTTTGTAATTTCCCTTTTTCGTGTGGAATGACCAATTGAGAAAAAAAAATATAATTCAAATGTAAGCAACTTTCAAAAATTTACCATTTGAAGTTAGTAGCTGCAGTTCTAAATGAAAATGTGGATCTTGGTGCATCCGAATCCACTGTTGAAGAAACTGATTCAGTTTTGATTGAAAAGGAGGATCTTGGTGCATACAAGTTGGAAAATATGATCAAAACATCAAGTTAGACAACAAAAAGTCAACAATGGCCATAATCATCTTGTTGATGATATTAGCACTTAAAACTGTTAAAGATAAAACATAACATGAAAACCCATTTTCAAATTAATTTGTTTATATCTATATGTTTGTTTCAGTGCTCTCTAAAGCTTCAACTGATGCAGAAACTTTACAATCAGCTGAAAAGTCAAAAGTCAACTCTGGGAAGTCAAATGCAGCAACATCTGACATTTTCTAGCCTACATCACAAGACCAATCAAATTGTTACTAGTTTTGTATTTGCATATCTATTATATATAATAAATGTGTTAAATTTTGCTGATGTGTCAAACAATGAGAGCCCTAGATTTTGCTTTTTGGCGGGAAAATATGAGAAAGCTATAATTTTTACACCGGATCCGAATGGCAACAACCATACCCGGTGTTTTGACCCGGGGTATATAAAGTATCTAAGAAACCTAAATCACTCATTCGCCTCATTTCACGCTTACAGAACCCTAAATCCCTCACTCTTTTCCTTCACACTTCCTGATTTCCCTTTCTTCTTCACCTTCAAGTCTATGAAGTTCAATCGATTCAACGTGTTATCAACCCGTTTTGTTATATTTGATTGTTGGCGAAGACGATGGAGGTTATCGGAGGTCACACCTGCCCATCCGGCACCTTCCTTAGCCTCACCCTTTCTCTCCAAACCCTAATTCTTTTCTTTCCAAACACGCCTTTGCCTCAGTTGTTTCATGATTCCATTGCACGTTTTCTTCCCCATCACCATCATCCTCCATTTTTTCTTGATTTCATAAGAAGAGGTAACTTTTATATCTCAACTTTATTCATCTGTTAGGTTGATTCTTTAACATTCAATGTTGATTTTATTGTTTATTTTTTTGGATTTACATTCGTTTGTATCTAGGGTTTCTTCATCTTCTATCGATTCTCTTTTCTGATCTGATAATCAAATGTCTCCATCTCCAAGGTACGAATCCCTTCTTTATGTACGTATGATTGATCTAGGGTTTTGAAGCGTTATTAAGGTGTTGATGAAAGTTTGAAGTCAAAAAGACGCTTCTTCGATCTGATAATCAAATTGGGGATAGAGATGACTCGATTTGTAACATGGATTTGACCATTAACTGATTGAGTTTTTTGGTGTTGTTGCATAAACTGATTGAATTTTTTTGGTGTTGTTGCAAATTCGAAGATTATTGATAATGTCTTGGAAAAACAGAGGAGTTTCAGAATCGAACTAGAACATTGCATCACTTTTATTTTTAACAATAGAGCTTAATATATATATATATATTTGAAGTTATCTGTTTGATTCATTAATAGTTATTATGATAAAATAATGAGATTGGTTATGGACTTATGGTTTTCAAGTTCTTTAGGTTTTGTTTTGTAAAATATGTTTTAATTATCTATAGAGTTTTACTGAAGTATGTATCAATTCAATTATTGCAAGCTCTTATTTACCGATCCTTCTCTTTTTTTTATCTCTTGCGTTCTAAGCGTAAGTAATTAGCATCAACTCTACAATCTTGGCTGGCTATATAGCATCATTGCAAAAGCTTCAATCAAAGAAACCATCTATGCCTGGCGAGCTGGATAGAGGGATCGCTAATGATGTAGGTAAATTGATATGATAATTTTTAATCACCCCTTATAATGCAGTTAGTATCTTTGCTCCATTTTTATTTCTTCTTAACATCATTCAAATTCTTATTATATTCTTTTTCTTCACATTGCAGCTTCTCATTGATGGCATTGGTCGCCCAACCAACAACATAACACACTTTTGAGGTTAGGGATGAGCATGCTACTGGTACTGCAAATACCGGTACGGAATATTGCCAAAAGTTGGTACGGGTATTGGAAATGTTGTACGGTACCAGTATTAGAAGGTAAAAATCGGCATGAAATCGTTAACGTACCAAACCGGTAATATACCGAAAGTACCGGTACCGGAAACTTCAAAAAGTGGGTACCGAATCGGTACCGAAAATAATTCGGTACGGGAAATTCGGTACCGGTATTAAAGACCATATTCTCATCTCAACTTCCAGCTGCTTTATGAATTATGTTTAGATCCACTTACAAGTGGTTCTACAACTGATCTGCTTAGTACCAAAAACTATCAGTTTTTTGTAAAGGTACATTTTGTCATCTTATAAAATGGAGCTCTATTTAGTTAATTGTGCAGCTGTCTGATTTACTCTTGAAATTTTTATAACAACATTTGGATAACATTGGTGTTGCACCTCTACCAAAAAGAAATAACATTCAACCACTTTGGATCACTTCTCTGCGTCAGGTTTTTTCTTTGCCAGATACTTTGAAATTACTAGAACAATGTATGTTCTTAAAGCAAGTATTTGTCCTATTTGCAAGATGACTTATTTGGTTTCTTTGAAGTTGTTAAAACAATTATTTTTCCTTAAAGCAAATATTTGGAGATTTTTATTAATGGATTTTAGATAGGATTTTAATTAACTTTAAAATTGTTTTATTTAAAAAAAGTTAATTATAGTCCTTTCTTGATTTTTTAGAGTGATAAGCAGCTATCTAGATAGATCCATTAAGGTTCGAACCATTATTTTATTTGCTAGCTATCTAGATAGATCCATTAAGGTTCGAACCATTATTTTATTTGCTGAATCAATTTTAAATTGTTATTATGAAGTATTGACATTTATTTTCTTAATGTCATGCGTACTCACCATAACTAACAAAGGGTTGATGAGAATAGATCAAAAGTGACTCATTTCTTTCTAAACCTACAAACTACGCAAACTCGTATATTCATAGAAACCATGAAGCCACACCAATAGTACCTTTAGATATGTTTACATGTAACTCGCTGATAATTTGTTTTACTTTTTGTCTATTTTTCTTATTTTTGTAACATAAATTATATTTATTTCACTACTACAATATGAAGCATTAGACGGTGTTCAAGATCTTTTTTAGACGGTGTTATAATAATAACACCGTCTTAAAATCAATTCCTCACATGGCCGTTGTGCCAATCCAATTAAAATATTCAACAAAATTCCATATAACCCTGTCTTATGTTTAAACCCCGTCTTAAAATCAATTCCTCACCCTTTAAACGGTGTTCCCTATATATGCACCTTTAGACGGTGTTTTTGAACACCGTCTTATGGCTCATCCTAACAATTATCACCCATTCTACCCTAACATACTATCATTTGTTCAAGCAAAACCCTAGCCTCCATTCCCCTTCTACTCAGCCATTCAGACGAGCAAACCCCTCCAGCCGCGGGTTAGTTTTTGGTTTGATTTCCCTCCTGCCGCACCAATCCCTTCCCCTTCTACGCAACCCCTTTGAGACAGGTTAGTTTTTCGTTCGATTTTCGTTCGGTATTGTCGGTTTGTCGGGTTGGGTCTAGCTGCAGCCATTGATTTTCGTTCAGTATTGTCCGTATGGTAGTTGATCAGAACATATGTACAAGTAATTAGAGAAGTTTTTAGCTTGTTCATTTTGTGAAAGTAATGATTCTTCAGTGCATATTTACTTAATCTTCTTATACATGTTTTGTCTCCCAAAGTGTCATATGAAAGTTTGGTCTCATAGTTTAAATTTTGATATGAATATCCATCATCATTCTTAAATTTTGATAGTAACTAGATCTTTTGATCTTTTGGAGCACTGGTTATTGAATTCTCCATGTATGGATTATTATAACTTTATAGTTAATCAAGGCACTTTGGGATCTGTTTGCATACTGCAGTAAACGTTGGGGGTTAGATAATCATCCCGTTACTCGAGAATGTTTGCTTCGGTTGTTACAATGCGGCTAGTTTTCAATTTTCCATATCCAGATTCTTATGTGATTCAATTTGTATGTAATGTGATCGATTGCATATTATATTCTTTGCGTTCGCTGGAACCGTTTTGATATCTGGTTACTGAATGACTACATTAGTATCTAATGAAATCTTTCTGATATTGGAATTTCAGCCACTGCAATTGTTATATTCATGTGCAATGTTCAAACAACGATCATATACGCTCTTGCAGTTAGCTATGCAGGTCAGTCGAGCCATCTCTTTTTGATCATTGTGACTGTACTTTTTCTAAAGTGTGTAAGCGTTGTAGTGATGATGCTGCATGCCTCGTTCCGGAAGCTGACTCCTATCAAGCAACCTACTAAAGGGAAACCGAAGTAGAAATTTTTGCAAAGATCTGGGCTCTTCGGTGATATAACGTAGGGGTGAACCGCGGGTTCGTGTAAGCAGAGTTAATTAAAATAGGTAACATTAATTGTTAATGTCATGTAATCAATTTTTATTTATACGTTATGCACCACATAGATCAGCTGTTACCAAGTGTTATTCTTATATGAGTTATGTTCTTAAAACTACTTGAGAGTTCAAGGTACCTACCTTTGATGGTGATTTTGTATATAGTTCAAGAAAGCTTAATTGAGTGGACTCACATGAGATCAAGAAACCAAGTTAAATAATAATAATATATGTTTGGTGCACACTATGCTATAACTATGTATAGGTTCTGATCTTAATTTCTGTTTAAGGTGCTTATGATGGCATATTAGTTAAAACAATTCTTATAATGTGAAAGTAGATACATGTAGTTAAACTTGCCGTTTATAGGCTAGTTTATCATGAGATGATTTATTAACCAAAGTTGTTAAAAGATATAGTAGTACCTGTGATTACATATTAGTCCAGACAGCTCTTAGGGGACTAGGGGTGGTTCACTAGTGATAGAATCTATCACTCCCACTATCCAATCAAGTCATGCCATGTGCACAACCAATATTCTATCACTAGTGATAGAAATGTAGGGGGGTGGTATCACTAGTGATGGGATTCCAATGTACAAGTATTAATGCACAATGTACAAGATACCATTCATTCACTCATTCACAAAACAACAAACAAGTTCAATATACAACGCATGATAGTGGCCACGCGTTGTAAAGTTAACGCGTGATGGTGGTGACCGGCGCCGGTGTATCACTCGTTATAAATGTTCATCACGGGCTAAAATTGCTCCACCCCGGGTCCTCTTATAATGTGAAAGAAGATGCATGTAGTTACACTTGTCATTTATAAGTTACTTTATTATGAGATGATTTATTTACTAGCCAGAGTTATCAAGAATATAGTGTTCTCCTTGAATTGCATACAAAAGTTCTTTGTGTACGATTCCTTCTAATATAGCCCAGTTGTAAAATTAACTTTCGATATGAGTGATGTTTCCTTTGATCATAGTTGTCGATAGCGAATAGCGACAAATAGCGACAAGGCACCTATAGGCTACGTAGCGAATAGCGACAAATAGCGACGGCTATTTTATAAATAGCGATTACACTAGGAAAAGATTTTTGAAAATTTTTACATGTATGTTACATCAAAATACCCTTGTATATATGCTATTTTACATTTATATTTAACAAAAACTAATAGTTAGTAGCAAAAGTAGCGAATAGCGACCAGTAGAAGTATATAATAACTCAATATCATACAAAGTAGTAAGAAATTAAATTGGTGAGTCAGTTATGATTTTTTTATGATTTTAATGTGATTAAGCATATGAGTTTCTTTCCTTCTTAATTTTACAATTAGTAGCTTTATCATATATATTGTCAACTATGTACTGTGTACTTCAATGACTCATTGGCTTGCAAAAAAAAAAAGTTAACTGAAGGTACATCACTTCATTTTATATTTCAGCTGTTGTGAGTAGAGGTGGGAAGATGAGCAGTTGGGTAAAGGGTCAAAACGGGCCGAGTTGAAGGCTTCAGTGATTTCTTCGTTCTTCGGTTTCGCTCTTGCGCCTGGATCGGAAGCGCACCAACGGCTATCTTCATATCTCCCGAAGGTTAGCTTTTCTTGTTTAATTGCATCATTTATACACTAGTACAAAACTGGGTTTATGGGACGGTTCAAATAACATTTTGGGGCGGTTTAGAAAAATACAGTGTCAAAAAACCTCTACAAAATTTCATTGTATAAAAAAGTGGGTTAATAAGGTTTATTTGGGCCAGTCTAAAACAAACCGGGTTATTAAAAGAAATCATTTGGGGCGGTGCATTATTTTGGGACGGTTAAAGTATTTGGGGATGTGGGCCGCATTCTTCTGGGACGGTTATACCTTTTGAGACGAAGGGTTTATCTTCTCAATCTCTCTGCCACGAACGACAATAATCTTCGCTGAGATCCTCCTCCTTCCCAAATTAGACTAGATCAGAGCTCCTTTGTCTTCCGAAGCATCTTCCAAAGGCGCCGCATTTGGATTACAACAGTGATTTTCCATTCTTCCCGGCACACCTCGGCGAATTTCTGTCGTCCAGCGTAAAGGTGAGTTTTTATTTGATGCTCTGGTATAACGCATGCATTTGTTAAAGAAGATTATGCTTTAAGAACATACATTTAAGGATCTTTTGTTTGAAACCCTACCCGACCCGTTAACACCGCCAGGGACCATCCATAGTTAAACCCCTAGTGAAATGTTAGGTTTGCTTAGTGACCCACTGGCATCCATTTCACCTCCAGCAATCATATTAAAAAGGATTATACTTTAAAACATAAATTTAAGGATTGTGAGTTTGAAACCTTACCTGACCCGATAACACCCCTAGGGACCATCCATTTTTGCACCCCTAGTGAAGTATTAAGTTTGCTTACTGGGTTGCTTGAATCCATTCTTGTCAATAGCGAGTGTATCTGTAGGTCCCTCGCGGAGGATGAGGTTAAACCTTAACCTTGTTACAGCAACACACTAGCGAGTGCGGAATCCAAGCTAGTATGCAAACCGAGTTGAGACAAGTATAAACACAAAACACACAAGATTCACCGATTAACACCCCTTGTATTAATGCGAATGAAGGTTCCGGTTACAAGCACAAGGTTAACAAATCAGTTTTGTAAACTCTTTCTAAGTGTGTGTGTGTTCTTGACAGAAAACTCTCTCTATCTCTCGAGTCTATCTTTCTGTCTGTGTGCACAAGTCTCAACTGAAAAGAACACACTGCATGGGTATTTATACCCAAACACAGGATGTCTGTCCGAAGGATCCGATAGATGTATCGAAGGATCATCTATCGATGTGAAAGCTCTCGAAGGATACATGCATACCTCGAAGGATGATGTATCCTTCGAGGTCCATTAGTATCCTTCGTGGGATATCTTTCGAACTCATCGAAGGATAGAAGCAATCCTTCGATGACCCAACCTTTGACACAGACAACTTACAATCATGAACAAACTGTTTGGCCAAGTCAAACTAGGAGGATAGTTGACTTGGTCAAACTTACAAGACTAACATAGACATCGTTTTACATCGAGACCGAATACAGACAAAGTACAGACACAAGTGCACCAACAAACTCCCCCTTGGCTGTAGCTTTGTCTCGATCTTCATCAACTTTGATCTTCGTGTCTTCAAGTCTCGGATGTCCTTTCGAGTCATCAAAGTCGGAGGATCTTAAAAGTCTTCACGTCTTGAAAGCAGAAAGTGTATCAACAAACTACCCGTATCATGTAGGAAGTGTGTTGACAAACTCCCCCTTAACATAAGCTCCCCCTTGAGTTATGCTCGTGAATGACTTGATCTTCAAAGCTTAAGATCCTTGTGGTGTTGATGATGGTCCGCGGCAACTCGATCATCTTCATCCTTTGAGTGCCTTTACGTCGTGTCTTCATTCCGAAGCTTGTCATCGACCATGTTCTCCTAGCCTTTAGAATCTGCACATGCAAGAAATCTAAACGCGTAATGAGAACAACTGCTTGGAATTGTTAGCATAAACAAATGTCACGCGAATGACCATGTCACAATCAAACACCGTCCGACAGTTTGAAAGTTTAATAAATTTCTCAATTTTAGATTTAACTTTCAAAGCTTGCAAATTTCGACCGTTTATGAAGATTTAGTCAATTCGGTTTTCGTTCAGGTTTCAGGTAATGAAGACTCGAGCTCCAACATCGTACGATCGAAAATAAAATAAAATAGAAATAAAATCTTTTTGGCTTTTATAAAGTTTATATTAAAACTCACCTAAAATCTTTTTGGTAATTTTTAAATAAAAAGACAACAATTTTAATATCCTTTGAGTGTTAACAAACGACATCACCGCTAATGTCGTGCTGATATGCACCAAACGACGAAACTGTTTAAAAATAAAACAATAAAAGTTAAGCAGTAAATAAATATATACAGACATCCTTTTTGCGAGTTTCGAGGGTAAGAGAATCATATCAGTGTACGGTCATGTCAAAACACTCTTGTTGTTCAGTTAGTTAACATTAAAATAAGCATCCTATAACAATTATCGGTATTGTTGTCCACTTAAGCTCAACTTATCAGATGTAATCATGGCGAGGGGATACGTTAAGGTATGATTTATACTTACCGACCGGTGTTCATCCACATCACGACACATTCCCGTATCAAGGTATGCACGAGGATTCATCTTACCGGTGAGTATACCGATTACCATCTGTTTGACCGTATAAGATGTGAGATTCTCACTTATTTTGATTGAAAACAAGCCCTATGTGATATAATCACTTATTGATGAGGAACTTGATTTTCATATGCATGAGGGCACCAGGAGCAAGTCCGTGAACAGGTCAGTACTTCCGTACAGCAGAGAGACGAACTTGACTCCCGGATAAATGTGATATTTTATCACTTATTTGTTTGGACATGTGATTGTTTATCACTTATTGAGGTCGAATGCAGTATGTATTATGTACACGTATGTATAGTATCATGGAAGATCTAGACTTGCGTCCCCGTTATTTTTCGGTAAAAGATACAACCATGATACCCAGTTGATAAGCAGCATAAAGACCGAATATCTCAGAACCTCGGCAATCTATCAAACGAAATTTCGGTACTAAGACCATATGCCAATGAATGGTTCCCACCTGGTCTTCAGTCGATTTAAGATTTATATCACCCTGCACACTTTAAAATGATTGTGAGCCTACCGATACATCTTATATAGAGCTGCTTATCGTTTTTCATTTAAGGTTTAAAGAGGTTTGAATAGACCACTGATGTACTATCATTTTCTCTTTTGCTCGCCAGGAAACTCATTTTTGTTTTTCTATTGTTTTTGTGTTTTTGAAATTTTTCGATGTTTTTGGATTTTCCGATTTTTGGATTTACTCCCCCTAAAATCAATAAACTAAGACAAATTTAAAAACACAAAGGTATTTACAAAAATGATTTTCCGATGTTGGTTTACTCTTGCTTGACCTTAATGCCGTTTACCAATAATAAAAAGTCAAATCTTGATTTGTCAAATGCTTTGGTAAAAAGGTCGGCACGTTGGTCATCGGTGTGGACCTTAACAACATCGATTAGCCTTTTCTCAAAGCAATCACGTATGAAGTGATATTTGATTTCGATGTGTTTGGTCTTTGAGTGCTGCACAGGATTCTAGTGATCTGTAAAGCAGCAGAATTATCAACGTAAATAGGAGTAGTTAGGAATTCAAAACCGTAGTCCCGCAATTGTTGTTGGATCCAAAGAACTTGGGAGCAACAACTTGAGGCAGCAATGTATTCAGCTTCGCATGTTGATGTAGCGACGCACGTCTGCTTCTTGCACTGCCATGTGACTAGGCGATTTCCTAAAAACTGACATCCAGCCGTTGTGGATTTGCCGTCGATTTTGCATCCGCCATGATCAGAATCACTGAATGCGACTAAGTCAAAGTTATTATCCCTAGGGTACCATAGACCGGTGTCAGGGTAACCCTTCAAATAACGAAAAATCCTTTTTACAGCTGCAAGATGTGAGGCCTTCGGGTTGACTTGAAATCTGGCAAGCAGGCACGTTGGGTACATTATGTCTGGCCTTGATGCTGTGAGGTACATAAGAGATCCGATCATTGCGCGGTAGTATGAGGGGCTAACAGCTTCACCCTTCAAGTCTGGAGTAATTCCGTGATTTTGTGGCAGTGGGGTACCAATGGGCGTTGCATCGGACATCTGGAACCGGCTCAAGATGTCACCAACATATTTAGTCTGATGGATGAAAATCCCAGACTCAGTTTGTTGCACTTGTAGGCCCAAGAAGAAGGTCATTTCCCCCATAGCACTCATCTCGAACTTATCCTGCATAATGCGCTCGAAATTCCTACACAAGACATCATTAGTAGAACCAAAAATAATATCATCAATGTATACCTGTACCAGAAGAAGATCTCCATCTTGTTCTTGGATGAAAAGAGTACAGTCGATAAGACCTCTTCGAAAACCGTTCTCCAGCAGATAGGTAGATAAGGTTGCATACCAAGCTCGTGGCGCTTGATGAAGACCATAGAGAGCTTTGTTGAGCAACCAAACCCGATCAGGATGGATAGGATCTTCAAAACCTGGAGGCTGTTCGACGTATACCTCTTCTTCAACCACACCATGTAAGAATGCACTTTTGACGTCCATCTGGTAAACCTTGAATCCTTTGAATGAGGCATAAGCCAGAAAGATCCGAATTGCTTCCAGACGTGCAACAGGTGCATAGACTTCGTTGTAGTCGATTCCTTCTATCTGACGAAAACCTTGAACGACTAAACGTGCTTTGTTTCGAATAACCACTCCACGGTCGTCTTTCTTGCATTTGAAAACCCATCGAGTGCCAATTTTCTTGTAGTTCTCAGGTCTTTCAACAAGCTTCCAAACACCAAGCTTGTGAAATTGCTGTAATTCTTCCTGCATGGCTTCAACCCAAGCACTGTCTTTCAACGCTTCTTTCCACGATTTTGGTTCTTCTTGTGACACGTAACACGCGAAGGACCAGTCATTTTGTTGACCAGATTCTCTTATAGCTGAATACAAACCAGCATTCCGGTTGTTTCTCAGCTGATTGCGCATCTGCACACCACGATGGGCATCTCCTATAATATTCTGCTGGGGGTGGGTATCATGAATCCTCATTTCAGGATTTTCTGGCACACGTGCATTGATACCCAAATTGGTAAGATTAAGATCGACAACCAACTCCACACCAGGAATGTGGGTAGAGGTGGATGCATTCCCTTCAGCAGTGTCTACATTCTGCATATGAGGTGTATCAACAGAGGCACCTTGAACAGGAGCAACTGGAGCCGAAGATCCTTCAGCTGCATCATGATATTCATCATCTTCAGAAGATTCATTATAATCAGCAGCATCTTCATAAACCTCATTTTGAACCATATTGTTGACAGACGAAGAAGCTTGAGGGTCAACAACAATAGGTCTAACCAAAGGCGAGACAGCAGCGTTGTCACTTTCCAACAACATCCTAGCCGCTGCTGATTCTTCGTCAAAGGTTGGCAGATTGAAGGAGTCAAATAGTCCATCATAATCGAACATCCACGGATCACCCGGAGCCCTAACAGGACTCGTGTACCTTTGAACCCTCACTTCACTCCATAGCTCAATCTTTTTGGTAGCCAGATTCCAAACACGAAAATTTTGAGTAGCATATCCAAGGAAGAAACCCTCGATAGCTCTTGCTCCAAACTTTCCATCCGGCTCAATCATAGTACATGGAGCACCAAACGGTTCTAGGTAAGAAAGATCCGGTTTCCTTTTCTGAAGGAGTTCGAAGCAAGTCTTGCCATGTCTCTTTACTGTAAGAACTCTGTTTAACGTGTAGCATGCAGCCGATACAGCCTCCCCCCAGAATTGAATAGGGAGTTCCAACTCTACTAACATTGTTCTTGCAGTTTCTATAATCGTCCGATTCTTCCTCTCCGCGACACCATTTTGTTGTGGAGTATAACGAGAACTGTACTCATGAAGAATGCCTTTAGAAGTACAAAACTCATCCATAACTTGATTCTTGAATTCGGTTCCATTGTCGCTTCGGATCCTCTTCACTTTCAACGAATAGAGATTCTCCAACATTGTAAGAAGATCCTTGAGGATGCCAGGAGTTTGACTCTTGTGTGCCATGAAGGATACCCAAGAAAATCTAGAATAATCATCAGTAACAACTAGACAATAAGCATCACCGAATGTTGTCTTGTGTTTCATAGGTCCAAAAAGATCCATATGAAGACGTTCGAGAGGCATGCTGACAGTGTTGATCTTCTTCAAAGGGTGAGACTTCTTTGTTTGCTTCCCTTTTTGGCACGAGACACAGATATCTTGTAAATGAAAACTTCTCACAGGCACACCATTCACAAGATTATTTTTCACCAAATGGTTCATCTTTCTCAAGTGAATGTGTCCCATTCTTCTGTGCCAAGATATAGACTCCTTTTCCGTGGCTTTTGAGACAAAGCAAGTGACTTGTGCAGATGTAGTAATCGCTTGGCTCATGTCGAGAATATAAAGATCATTAACTCTCGGAGCCGATAGGAGAATCCATTCTTGTGGAATTTTGAATCCAGGTTTCAGCACATAGCAGCCGGCATCATCAAAATGCACAGAGAATTTTTTATCGCAGATTTGCGACACACTGAGAAGATTATGATCAATTTGCTTAACATAATTGATCTTATCGAAGCACACCATACCATTGGAGATACTTCCCTCTCCAGTGATGAATCCGCCTTTGTCTCCCGCAAATGCAACATACCCTCCTCTAATGTTTCTCACGTCGTATAGGAGCCGTAAGTCGCCAGTCATGTGTCTGGATGCTCCACTATCAACAATCCAGTGACTGTTAATAGTTCCTCCTAGAACATCCTGCACATGTCATTTAAAAACATCAGTTGAGAATGGGGACCCAAGCCTTAGTGGTCTTGGGTCGTCCCTGAGCATCACGAAACGTGATATCAATCTCTTGATGGTTTTCAAGAACAACTGCTCCCCCTGAATTGTCACCCACCTTAGGTAACCAAGTTCGTTTTTGCCTACCAGTTTTTGAAGATTCTGGTTTTACAGGTTGTGACACACTTGGTTCCCTTTGAACTGTTTTAACTTCAGATTTTAAAGCTTTTTCAACAGTTTTCATGTTCTTACGTCGTTGTTTAGTTTCTTGTTCTTTTACAGTTCGTTTATCATGTTTAGGTGAAACCGACCTACGTTGAGGATGAACTGTTTCAGGTGGAGCTTTCTCAACAAATTTATTCTTTGGAGCATTTGGGCAGTTTTTGATGATGTGCCCAATTTCTCCACATTTAAAACATGTTCTCCTTTCAACAAACTTGGGAGAACTTGATTGACCACAAGATGTCGAACTCGTGGAACCCGAGGTACTAGCCTTTTCATCACACCCATTTGTGCGTTGAGTGTAATTGTTATCACTGTTACGTTTTAAGATTGTTACTTGTTTTACAAAATCAGTGTTAGATTTGTTCTCAAAAGTTTCAATCTTATCAGTACCCTTGGATGACACGAACTTGACATCTTTTGCTTTCTTTTGAAATCGAGCTCCTTTTGTTTCAGACTTCATCTGAGAGACTTTATGCTTTTGAGCTCGTTTGACTGGTTGTTTACCATTAGAAGCAGTAGGTTGTTGAGTGGTTGAAGATTTTTGATTACCAAACTGTTTTCTAATCTCAGCCTTAGGAATTGGATCACATTGTGTTACAACAATTCCCGGAAGTGTTTTTCCCAAAAATTTGTTTGTGTTGTCTTCAAAGACTTTGTTAATCAAAGATTTATTTACATTTTTAATTGGGAAAACATTATCTGAGTAGATTTTATTATCTCCAACCAATGTATACAACACATTACTGCTTTTAACAGTAGACACACATGTCTTATCAACTTTGACAGAATCAATCACTTGTTTCTTAACAGATGAGACATCAGGAGTATCAGGATCACAAAGAATGTGATTCTCTCGTGGAATAACTACTCCTTTCATCTTGTTAAGTGATTTATTCTGATCACTTACATCCACTTCTGATTCATCATCCGATGTCTCATAGTCCTCGATAATTGGAGGACTTTGCTTCATGGATGATGAAGTTTCTTGTTCCTTAGAGGATGTGTTTGAAGAATTTTCCAGTTTGAACCCTAGGCCAGCAGCAAATTCCTCAACATCAAGAGGCACACTGGGTTCATACCGAGGCATTTCCTCCTCATCAGGCATCTTGGTATAATTGTTCATCAAAGGGGGCGGACATTTCTTATACCCTATGCCTTTCTGATTTCCCTTCGGTTGTTGAACATCGATGATGTGATCAAGCACAAATTGGGAGTTCGAATAACTCTCCAATTTTTGTTTGATCGCATCATGCTCGCATTGGGCAATGGCTAATTGCTTCTTAGTTTCTTCCACAATGTTAATGTATTCATTTATACTTACTTGTTTGTGGTAAACTACTTTGTTCACTTCGGACACATTTTTCTTTAATGTTTCAATTACTGATTTAAAATCATTTTCGTTCCGAGTTAAAGCCATGTTCGCCTCTTTGCATTTTGACAGTTCAATAACCAAATTTTGATTATGACTATGAAGCTTTTCAAGTTCAAGCTTCATTTCAGCACATGATTCACAAACACTAGGAGCAGGAGGTTCAGAATTTACCTGACTCTAAGAGGCTGACACATTTGTCATAAAAGCAGTTTGAAAAGAAAAAGATCCATCTTCAGAAAATAACTTCTCCATTTCCTTTGATGCAGTAGCCGCCTTCCTAATCAGAATTGATTTCTGACATTTAAGCTCATCAGCTTCATTCAGTAGATCCTGAATATCAGCACCTCCTTCCTCCTTCACGTCAGGCTCAGACTGATTATCCCCAGAAATAGAGCCTTCTTCATCAGAACTACCCGAATAACCAGAACTATCATCACTTTCAGAGGACTCTTCTTTATGATCATGCTTGATGATCTTTGCATAACAAGCTGTTCCACCTCCTTGATCACCTTCACCAAACTGCACAGACCAGTCACATCCCTCATCAGCTTGAACAGCCAAAGCCCGATTGGGATTTGAAGTTCCAGACTGGCCCTGATTGTTATTAACTGCCACAATCCTCCTTTCACGGTTTTCTTGCTGGGCATTCACATTTGTAGTACTCGTCTGGTTTCTGAAAGGGTTGTGATTGCCTTGTTTTGTTGGTCGAGTGCACTCTCGTTTGAAGTGCCCTTTATTACCACAATTAAAGCATGTAACGACGTTAATATCAAACCCATACTTCGTATCTTTCTTTCCTTCCAACGAAGTTCTACCAGTACGAGCCATGAAGTCTTTGGCCCTTCTAACTGCACTTGCAAAAGCCCACTTAATATCCATCAACTCCATTTCTTCCTTGTCGATCTGTTGATAATCTTCATTGGTCATGTTGATGTTTCCAAGCTGACCTGCTACCAAACCACAGTAAGCACTGACCATTGTATTGATAATTTCCATATGCTCCTTAGCAACTTCAATGCTGAGGTGTGAAAGGTTTGAATTATCGACTCGGATTGTGTTAGAGTGTTGAGGTTGAGGATTGTTTGTATAATGAGCCTGCTGTTGTTGTTGTGATGGTTGGACTTGTGGCTGTGTTGGGACGGGAATGTAAGACCTTGGATCAAAAGCTGGAGCAGCAGTTGATTGAGGAAACGGAAGAGAACTTGTGTTAGACACAAATGCAGTTTGCAGTTTAGGTTGCTGAGCTGCAGCGGATCTTGCCAAAGCATCGAAGCCTGGAAGGTACATTTCTGTATTCTGAGGAGCGGGAGCTCGCTTTGCCTTCCTGATTTCTTCATCATTTTTATGTTCCAGCTTCTGAATGAACTCATAGATGTTAACCGTGTCTAGAGTTCCAGTATGCTTTAACAACTCAATAAAAGAACTCCACTTTGGAGGTAGGGCGTCAGCAAACCTATTTACCATGTCTTGTTGAGTAGATACAACCCCATAAGCACACATTTCACTAATCAAATGATAGAACCGTGTTGTCATATCATTTAGAGTTTCGTTTTCCAAAAACTGAAACGATTCAAACTCTTTCTTCAACAAATCATGACGAGACTTTCGAGTAGCTGCATTGCCTTCTCCTCTAGCAACTAAGGCATCCCACAATGTTTTCGTGGTCTTGCAGTAGGAGAACTGATGATAGATATCTTTGTTGAGTGCTTGTGTAAGTGTAGCAAAGGCCTTTTTCTCCAATTCATAAGCCTTCTTGTCATTTTCGAGCATGTTGGCATAACCTTCTGAAGTGGACGCTGCAACCTCAAGATTAGCATTGAATGCATTGATGAAACACGTCCAAAGATCGGTGCTTTGCCCTTGAACATACGTGTGAAAGCGGTTTTTCCATGATGGAAAGTCGTTCATATGATTCAACTTTGGTGGACGATTGTTGCTGCCCGTTTCACTTTCACTAATCAAAAGATTTTGAATGCTTTGACTTTGATTGGATACCAAAGCCCATTGACTTGGACTGATTGATGGCGGTGGGAACATACTTTTCGCCCAAGCTGCAGCAGAGGTTAGCTCTTGACTAGATTGTGAGTCAATACTCCAGTCCCAAGGACTTGTACAACTCATATTGATGAAATACAAATAGAAGACCTACACAAACACAATCTGT
Organism: Helianthus annuus; assembly: GCF_002127325.2. Taxonomy (NCBI): domain Eukaryota; kingdom Viridiplantae; phylum Streptophyta; class Magnoliopsida; order Asterales; family Asteraceae; genus Helianthus; species Helianthus annuus. Next base: position 185,807,512 of record NC_035443.2, on the reverse strand, counting down.
TAAAGTTCAAACAGACACGAATTGAAAGATACTGACTTGTTCGAAAGATCAAGACTTGTTCGAAGGATCAACAGTGTTCGAAAGATCACTGTTGAGTTTCGAACAAAGACTTCGAAAGATTCACAATTTGAAAGATCCTTATCTTTCGAACATTGATCACGAAAGATTCACAATGAAAGATCCTTATCTTTCGAACACTGATCTCGAAAGATTCACAATGAAAGATCCTTATCTTTCGTAAATGTATCCTTCGAAAAGATTCCCCTGATCCCGAAAGACAGGTCACAGACTTCGAAGGATGGGTCGAAAGATGATTATCTATCGAGCCTTCCTTGATCGAAAGATGATCGTTCGATATCGAAAGATATCCTTCGATCGCTTCTGACACAACTGACGAAAAGGTGACAGGTTGGTGAGAAAGGTGATTGGTTGGTGAACCAACTTTCGGTAGAAAGGATGTTCTGACCTCAACTTTTCACCAACTTTGATTTTCAAACAAAATATGCCCAAAATGGCAAACCTTATCCAAAAAGTCCAGTCACCGGAACACACCGGAATTTGGCCGGAAATCACCAAATTTCGTAAAAACAAGTTGTAAGTTACCCAACCCGCTTTTAAACACTCCCGGTTGGTTTAGAACACGTTTTTATGCCAAGAAATACAAGAAAACCACTAAAAACGGGAGCTAAACCAAGTGTCCAAACACACCAAAACTTGAACAAAAACCCGGTTTTTAACAAGGTAAAGAGCCACGGCTCTGATACCACTTGTAGGTCCCTCGCGGAGGATGAGGTTAAACCTTAACCTTGTTACAGCAACACACTAGCGAGTGCGGAATCCAAGCTAGTATGCAAACCGAGTTGAGACAAGTATAAACACAAAACACACAAGATTCACCGATTAACACCCCTTGTATTAATGCGAATGAAGGTTCCGGTTACAAGCACAAGGTTAACAAATCAGTTTTGTAAACTCTTTCTAAGTGTGTGTGTGTTCTTGACAGAAAACTCTCTCTATCTCTCGAGTCTATCTTTCTGTCTGTGTGCACAAGTCTCAACTGAAAAGAACACACTGCATGGGTATTTATACCCAAACACAGGATGTCTGTCCGAAGGATCCGATAGATGTATCGAAGGATCATCTATCGATGTGAAAGCTCTCGAAGGATACATGCATACCTCGAAGGATGATGTATCCTTCGAGGTCCATTAGTATCCTTCGTGGGATATCTTTCGAACTCATCGAAGGATAGAAGCAATCCTTCGATGACCCAACCTTCGACACAGACAACTTACAATCATGAACAAACTGTTTGGCCAAGTCAAACTAGGAGGATAGTTGACTTGGTCAAACTTACAAGACTAACATAGACATCGTTTTACATCGAGACCGAATACAGACAAAGTACAGACACAAGTGCACCAACAGTATCAATCGCTATAGTGCGCTACGTAGCGTATAGGTCTAGGCTCACTATTAGGGTTGTAGCAATAGATAGCTATTAGACAATTTATTTATTCTTTTTTTTTTCATATAAATAGCAATTAAATATAGCTATAAAGTAGCTGGATTTTAGGTTTTTGTTAAATATACATGTAAAATACCATATATACCATGGTATTTTGATATAATATACATATAAAATATTTTAAAATATTTTTTCAAGTGTATCGCCATGTATAATATTTAGTTTTTATATCTGCAGATATACCATATTTTTTATATGGTATTTTGATATAATATACATATAAAATATTTTAAAATATTTTTCCAAGAACACCACCCGACACTTTCTGCACATGATTCGCTACCTCGATAGATGATTTTCCGCCACCCTTAACTGTCATTTCCTCGGGCAAACGCTCAAGGAACGTGATCTCATGTGTTGGACTCGGGTTCCTGATGTAGAAATACGGGTCCCAGAACTTAACACCGCGAACCGTTGTACCATGGAACATGTTCTGTTTAAGGTTCATAGCCACTGGGACAATCCTGTCACTTAACTCAGCAAACAAGGGACTGAACTGTAGTAAGAAAGGTTCATGACAAGTGGTGCCTTCCGGGCAGAACACTAGGTCCCCTTTCTGGAGTAACTCTTTGATACGGGCAGCATCCGCTTCACGGTCACGAGTGAGGGCAATTGCGGGAGTTGGTGACATGAATCTCGAGAGTTTGGTAACACTGTAAGTATTGAATATGTGTGATGACTCGTCACATGTTCGAATATGTGTGATGACTTGTCACATGTTTACTTCTATAACTTTTTTTTCCGTAAGCATAATATTGGTAGCTACAGCTCAGTTGAGTCCATGCTTTTTTATCTTTTGATCAAGCCCATCTTATATTTCTATTTGATGATTCGTCACATGTTTACTTGTATAACTTTTTTTCCTAAGTTAAGTTCAGAAACTATTGTTTCGCTATTCAATATTTCGTTTCCTGCATTGAAATTAAACATTTTAGTTTTAACACTAATTCAACTCTCATGTGATGCTACATCACTATCCTCATCTCCTTTAGTTCTTCTCAACACACAAATCAGTTGAGTTTACAAACAATTAATTCTAACTTACTGTATTTTTGTGAGTTGACCTACGACTAAAAAAGTCAAATGTTGAATCCACATCATTGAATATATGTCATCTACTCATCTACCTCCGGGTTCAGAAAATCACATAAATTTTGATATATCCATAGAAAATACTGTTAACTAAGTAAAACTTGCAAAGAAAGTAAAAAAGTTTGACTTTTTTAAGACTAAAAAGAAACATTTTGTTTGTTGGCAACTGTCATGAGCATAGCAAAATAATGGTTAAAACAAAAAACAAACCAGAGTTTTACAATGGCTATGACTTGCACTTGGACGCAAACCGTTTTGTGTTACTTACAGTGTTAGCAAACTCTCGAGATTCATGTCACCAATTCTCGCAATTGCCCTCACTCGTGAACGTGAAGCGGATGCTGCCCGTATCAAAGAGTTACTCCAGAAAGGGGACCTAGTGGTCTGCCCAGAAGGCACCACTTGTCGTGAACCTTTCTTACTACGGTTCAGTCCCTTGTTTGCTGAGTTAAGTGACAGGATTGTCCCAGTGGCTATGAACCTTAAACAGAACATGTTCCATGGTACAACGGTTCGCGGTGTTAAGTTTTGGGACCCGTATTTCTACTTCATGTTCCATGAGATCACGTTCCTTGAGCGTTTGCCCAAGCAACAGAAACTTTAACCAGTAGATTTGAGATCACTTATGGATTAAGGCTTATAGTTGAATTTACTGTGGATTTTTGTTTAGAAGAACCAGATACTTTCAATTAATGAATGGTTTCATATTAGGTTGAATCTTGTTGACTAATTATTAATTTTATTAGCAAGTAGCTGGGTTTAATTGTGAGAATTTAGTTGCGATTTATGAACAATTTTTGTTTGGGTTTTCACAAGATACATATATTGATACCAGAATATAGCAAAACTTGAGTTCTTTGTTTGATTATACCTATTAAAGATCTGTAAGTTTGTAAATTGTTATAAAATGCTCTGCAAATGTGGACTGCAGAGGCTAGCAGTTAAAGACTTTTTATGTAATATGCTATAAAGATTTTGAAGGTATGATGTTAGGACAAAAGTATGAAATTTAATTTTTTTTATGGTTTAGTAAAAAAAAAGGGTAAAATGGTCATTTTCTAATCTATTTCTAAGGAAATCGAGTTTGGATTTAGGGTTGGGTTGGGTTGCGGGTCAAAATGGGTTCGGGTTAAAACGGGTCTGGGTCAGAATGGGTCAAATAAAAAAGGGTTGTTTTGGTTCGGGTCGGGATGGGTTCGGGTCAAAACGGGTTCAGGTTGGAACGGGTCCGGGTTGAAATGGGTTTCGGGTCGGGTTGTACTGTACTGTTTTGGATACCTCATTTTGACCTTCTCAAATCATCCGAGATATACGATTTGAGTTTTGATTTGAAGTCATCAGACTTGAGCTTAGATCCCATTAATATTATGATTTTTAATAAATGTATGCGTCTTAAACTTGGTGACATGTTTTAATTATGTGTTTAGTTTTTGTTATATCGTTTCCTGATTTTTTTTTCTTTTTATTAGAATCACCAGAAAGAATATTATATATTTTGGTCAGTTTGAACCTCTAATGATGAGTTAAAAAGTAATTACTTATTGAGATACCCATATACGCAAGTCATGATGCCACAAAAGTGACTAAGCTCGTTCATTATATGCTTTCCCTTTTAATATTTTTCTAACCTCTTCTTCATTTTATTGTAGTTCAGAAACAGAAACACTGTTACTCCCAAAACCATAGCCACAGTCCACTTGATTGAGTTAGCTGTATCTTCTCAAATCTTCAGCTTTAAATTCATTCAACAACCCATATAAGGTAGGAAAATTTCATTTTGTTTCATTAATTGTTAATATATTTTTACTTCTAGTTAATTTCATTCATGTATTAATTGATTATATGCTGTTAATTGTAGTTAAAAATTGAAGAATTATAGTTTCGTCAACTCTTCATTCTTATCACCAATTTAAAGGTACGGAAATTCTATTCATATTCCATTTGTTGTTATATATATTGATTATATGCATATACATCTAGATCTAGATAACCTTTAGAGTATACCCGTCCGAAATTTATCTAATAGAGATAAATTTCGGATTGTCCCCGTTTTGGGACTGCTTTTTGAATATTCTATCTCATTAGGATGTGTATATGTTTTAACGGGTTGGCTGTTTAAGAAAAAATCGGTAGCATTTCGCCTTAGCTCCTTCGAGTTTGCGGGTTATACGCATACTTGGGGAGTTAAGGCGAAATGCTGTCGATTTTTTCTTAAATAGTCAACTTGTTAAAATATATACATATGAGATAGAATATTCAAAAAGTGGGTTAGGATCCACCGCCTTAGAACACTAGTTTACACCATATATGTGTGTGTATATATATGCAATTATATGATTTATTTGTTTATTTCTAATTTGCAGATGGATCGTACTTACTGGATGTACCATAGCACATGTACAAGCTCGACATATACAGATGGCGTTCGAAATTTTCTTAGGGTTGCTGAAACACATCGGTTGAATAGTGGAAGTGGATTGATTTGTTGCCCTTGTACAATTTGTAAAAATTTCCAAAGATTTAATGATATCAAAGACATACAGTTTCATTTAATTACACGTGGTTTTATGCCTAGATACACATGTTGGTCAATGCATGGGGAATCACTTACCAACACTAGCACAACGTTAATCAATCTAGATGATGATAATAGGGAGAACAATGATTCAAATATTGATGACGATAATGACCATTTTAATGACCCAAATGACAACTTAAATGAAATGTTTCATGATTTAGAGACTAATATTGGTGCGGATGATCAAAAAAAATTACAACAACTCTTTGAAGAAGAAGGAAAACCGTTGTATCCCGGTTGTGAAAAATTTTCGAAACTTAATGCTGTTTTGAAGTTGTTTCATTTAAAGTCAAAAAACGGATGGAGTGATAAAAGTTTCACAACCAACCATTAGACGGTGTTCAATTTTGCTTTAGACGGGGTTCAAGCAATAACACCGTCTTAATATCAATAAGTATAACATATTTAATTAAAATATTCAACAAAATTCAAAACAACCCCGTCTTATAATCAATCCAGTCTTATAAAGAACTTTTAGATGGTGTTATCCTTAAACCCCGTCTTATGTAAGAACTTTTAGACGGTGTTATCTTTAAACCCCGTCTTATGCAACAACAAAAAACCCATTTGTAACCCTAACTTACATACTGATGAGTTAGGCTACAGCAATTCAAACCCTTCCCTTCCTCTTCAACGTGCGACGACAAAACCCTACAGCCGCACCACCACGCGCAGCCCCTTTCCCTTCGATTTGCTCGATAACGGAAGCATTCTCCTTCGATTCCACCTTCGAGACTGGTTAGTTTTTTCGATTCCACTTCGACGCGGTTTGTATGTATATGTATTGTTTTTTGTAAGTGATTTGAACATAACAATCTTTAGATGTTTTTTGTTTAGAAGTGGGTTTTGTTCTTGCAGAGAAGAAATTTGAAACTAAGAAGTTGATTTTGTCGGTAATTTCATGTATTATAGCTATGAGTGAATGATCAATTAATTTTATGTTTAATAATTCTAGGGTTCTTGAGCTTGAATTGGGGTTTTTGGTTGGGATAAATTAGATAGTCAATTTGGTTGGTAGCTACATCTGAAAAGCCTTCTAGCAATGCAGACGAGATGTCGGAATCACATGAATCGAATGCTGAGAAATCGGAATTGAAGCCAGCCGCTCAGGGATTGACGAACAGTCGGTTCTACTATCTTATTTTATTCATGATTTTTTTTTATTTTTTGCCTAAGGGGTACCCGAATTGTTTATTAAAACAGGAGAAGTGGAAGCGCAATCTCTGAAAATGAAGAAAACATTGTGACAAAGTCTGATAAAGGTATTGCATTAATAATTGATAAAGCCTACTAATTCGATAAAGTAACTCCTGACCTCAATGATGCAGTTTTTAAGGGCTTACAAGATTTGTTTGATCTCCCTACTTGAAGTTAAAGTACAAAACAAGTCAACAAAGCCCTTGTATGGATATGTTGGTCAAATACCATTCATCCCTCTTTATGAAAGCATGGGCTTTGATTATTCTAACACCCATGATGGAGTTAAAAGTTTTGTTGATGTCATGTGGCCTAACGGAAACGAAGCTTTCAGGTAACTAACATCCTTAATTACCTTATTATCAACCCGTTTTGACCCGTTTGAGCATGAACTTGTTTTGACCCATTACCTGACCTTTACTTTCATGTTAACTAGTGCAACGGTTCTAGCTTACAATAGGCTGGTGGCTGAGTTGGAAGAAATGGTGACAAGAATGGTGTTTGAAACATACGGCGTAGAGAAATATTTAGACGCGCATAGGAAAATGGTGACGTATCTTTGTCGGGGCATGAAGTACCGAGCACCAGAGAAAAACGAAACTAATATGGGCTTTGTTCCTCATACCGACATAGATTTCATCACTGTTTTGCATCAGAATGGAGAGAATGGAGTCAACGGTTTAGAAGTCAAAGCAAGGGACGGCCGGTGAACCAAATTGATTTCTATTTTAGGTACGTCATTTTTAAAATGCAAAATAAAATGTGGTTTTTGGATATTACTATTACTATTTACTAGAAACGTTACATTGGGGTCGAGGTTTTAATGGCTACTGTTCGACTGTAGTAATGAGAACTTGGTCAGAGATACATACTTGAGGCGGAACATGGATGAACAGGGTTGGGTTTCTGTTGGCTTAATAGCTGGTTTCAAAAAAGTGAGTATTTAAGAATAATTCTATATTCGTTTACTTTATTAGTTGATGCTTTTATCCATTTAAAAGGTTTATACGTTTGCTACTTTTACAATAATAAACATTTGTGCATCTCAAGCATTTGAACATCACTATATGGATGGACAATTTGTGTTCAGTTATTGACATTTCTTGAAGATGTCGAACATTGTACAAATGTGGTGTTTGGGGAGAATTTGTTTTACTTATTTTATTTTAATATATATGGGGCTATTAGTCTTCCATGAACGTAATTTTAGAGATTTTATTTAAATACTTCACTTTTCTACCAACAAGTGCAAATCGTTTTCATGTACTGATTAATTGATAAGACTAAAATATAATATAACATGGTTTTATATTAATTTGTACGCTTAAATGATCCATGCGACATTATTAACATGTATGCTTAAATGCTCCATGTGACATTATTTCATAACCACCTTCGTCAGTTAAAATGTCTTTTAAACCAATGACATAATGAGCGTAAACAAATGTAATGATTTTCTATTGGAAACCTATCAAAGAAGCCATTGGGGAGGTACAAACATATTAAATAAGGTACTAGAGAGAGCACATTTGCACTTCTTTATGTTTTAAGTGTTGCAGGTTGGATACGGGGCTAGTTTCATCGAGTTCTTTGCAGAGGAGGCAAAGCGTGTTTATGGTGATATAATTCCGGCATCGCTAGACATCTTTTTGTTCTAAAGCAGGTGCTCTTAACTTTTATCATAGACATCTCAACTGATTATATTATATGACCACCTGTTCTCTTTCAAGTCGTCAATTGAAACCGCAAATTTGTCCAATCACCTGTTCTCTTTTTTGTTTTCTCTTGATTCACAGGTTAGGGCTGCGATATCGACACTTAGGTATCACGAACAATATCCACGGCTTCCAACTGATTTTGAGGTATTTCATTTAGATGTGGCACGACATGAGAGGCTACGGATGATTGTAATTTGACGGGCTTATTTCCGAAGTTTTTTTAGAGAGTTAGGTATTTCGTTAGATTAGCTTATGTAGTTTTTTTATACAAATGATTGTAATTTGACGGGTTTATTTCCGAATTAGATGTCTACATGTTTATTTCGGAATTGAATGTGTATTGTTTTGGTTTGATTTGAAAATGTTCCATTGGTGTATATAAGCTTGATGAATTTCTGGAAAACTTTTTTTATTGTAAATGTTTTTTTTTCCAGCAAATGTTTATAAGACGGTGTTAAAAAATATTTGTTTTAATAAATATTTGGAAATGTTTTGACATTAAAAGACGGTGTTCAGCAAGTTTAAGCCGGTGTTCAAATTGAACACCGTCTAATAAGACATGATTTTAAACCAGTGTGGTTTAAGGCGGTGTTGAAAACACCGTCTTAAAACCCATATCACACCGTCTAAAGCTCTGTTTTGTAGTAGTGAATTAGTGCTTTTGCACGACATGCTTCCCGAAGGTAACGAGTTACCGCTTTCGACATACTGAGCAAAAAAGTTGATGTGTCCTATGGGATTAGAAATTGAAAGAATACATGCATGTCCAAATGATTGTATGTTGTATAGAAATGAGTTCGAGAATGAACATAAATGTTTTAGATGTAATGCATCAAGGTATAAACGTAAAAAAGAAACCGATGAAGTTGATGATGATGTGACAAAAAATGGGCCACCGGCTAAAATGTTGTGGTATTTTCCCATCATACCGAGATTGAAACGTCTGTTTTCAAACGAAAAAGAGGCAAAACTATTACGTTGGCATTCAGATGAGCGTGTAAATGATGGAAAATTAAGACACGTGGCAGATTCACCTCAGTGGAGAAACATTGATAACAAGTATCCAGAATTTGGAAAAGAGATTAGAAACATACGGTTTGGACTTAGTTCAGACGGAATCAATCCTTTCGGCAGCATGAGTAGTCTCCGTAGTACGTGGCCGGTTCTTTTATGTATCTACAATCTTCCACCGTGGTTAGCCATGAAACGAAAATACATTATGATGTCTTTGTTGATTCAGGGTCCGAAACAACCTGGTAATGATATTGATATTTATTTGTCTCCTTTAATTGAAGACTTAAAAACTCTATGGAGTTCAGGTGTAGATATGTATGATGCTTACAAGAAAGAACAATTTAAATTGCGGGCCATGATTTTTTTGCACCATAAGTGATTTTCCTGCGTACGGTAACTTGTCAGGGTACAAGACGAAAGGTAAGAAAGCATGTCCTGTTTGTGAAGATGAGACAAGTTCAGTATATTTAAAAAATTGCAAAAAAACTGTATACATGGGACATCGAAGATTCCTTCCAGATGGTCACATTTTCGAGAGAAAAAGGAAGAGTTTGATGGTAGTACCGAGCTCCCCGAAAGATAAGGAAACGATTTGATGCATTTTCAAGAGTTAAAAATTTAAAAACTGTGTTGGGAAAAAAACTGTGTTGGGAAAAAGAACTCGCGTTGAGAAAGGTGTTATTTGGAAAAAGAAGTCAATCTTTTGGGAATTACCTTACTGGAAACATTTAGATGTTAGACATTGCCTAGATGTTATGCATATCGAAAAAAACGTATGTGATAGCTTGTTGGGCTTATTGTTAAATATTCCCGGTAAAACGAAAGATGGGATAAATGTCCGTAAAGACATGGTAAATATGGGAATACGTAAAGAGCTTGCCCCTGTTGAGAGAGACAACCGTATTTTTCTGCCACCTGCATGTTATACTATGTCAAGAGAAGAAAAAACAAAGTTTTGCAAATGTTTACATGATATTAAGGTACCATCAACTTACTCTGCAAACATGAAAAGTTTAGTGTCAATGAAAGACTGTAAACTTCTTGGTATGAAGTCTCATGATTGTCATGTTTTAATGACACATATGATTCCTATTGCAGTTCGTGGAGTGTTACCAGAGAACATCCGACATAACATCCGACATACAATCACAAAACTTTGTTTGTTTTTTAACACGATTCACTCGAAAGTTATTGATCCCGAGTCACTGGATACATGGCAAAAAGAAGTTATCATCACGCTCTGTGAACTAGAGATGTACTTTCCACCGTCTTTTTTTGATGTTATGGTTCACCTAGTATCCCATATAGTAGGGGAAATTAAGGCTTGTGGCCCTGTATTTCTACGTTACATGTACCCCTTTGAAAGATATATGGGTTTTTTAAAAGGTTATGTAAGAAATCCTAACCGACCTGAGGGTAGTATTGTTGAGGGATATGCTTCCGAGGAAGTGCTTGAATTTTGTACAGGTTATTTGGAAGGTGTGGATAGTATTGGTGTACCTCAATCTCGTCACTTGGGTAAACTTGATGGGGTTGGAGGTGTTGGTATGAAAAACATCATCCCAAGTCGTGACACTTTACAAATTGCACATTTATTAGTCCTAAAACACATGACTTGTCTTGCTCCATTTGTTGAAGAACACATGAACATTTTACGGGCGACATACCAGGGTAAGGATAATATGTGGTATATAATAAAGCATAATAAGGAGTTTTCTAGTTGGATGAAAACTAAGGTAACAACAACTAAGGTTGACAGAATTGTGGAAAAGTTAGGGCAAGGTCCAGATTTTAAAGTTAAATCTTACCAAGGGTACGACATTAATGGTTACACGTTTTATACTAAAGATCAAGATGCAAAAAGTACAATGCAGAACAGTGGAGTTACAATAATAGCATCAACGGCTGAATTTGATAGGATGAATCATGATACAATGATAAGAGTTGCTAAAGATTCTTATTACGGTGTCGTACAAGAAATTTGGGAATTAGATTATTATGATTTCACTCAAACTGTGTTTAGATGTAAATGGGTGAATAATCGTACAGGTGTCAAAGTTGATAAATACGGTTTTACTCTTGTAGACCTTAAAAGTGATGGCTATGCATCTGAACCACTTGTTCTCGCAAAACATGTCAGACAAGTGTTTTTTGTCAATGACCCGAGCAACCCAAGATACCATATCGTCTTGCAAGGTAAACGACGTATTATTGGTGTCGACAATGTCGCTAATGAGGAAGAATATGACCAGTTTGATGATCTACCACCATTTTCAGTCGGTATTCAACCAGGTAATTACAGGATTGAAGGCACCACATACTTACGATCTGACCACACGGAAGGGACGTATTGCTGATAAACCACATCAAACTAAATGATCAAGGTTTGAGATTATATACACACACACACATTTTCTATTATTTTTTTTAATTGTAGTCTATTAATACAATTTTTTTCGTACAGGATAGACAATGATGAAGATAAGCCATGTGATAGATGATCTCATTTTTATTGGACTTTTTCTAGTGGAAACTTAGTAAAAGATTGTTATTTTGTGTCTAATTTTTTTAATTATCACTAGATTTTTTATTGGTTTTTTCTTGTGGTAAAGTTGTATAGTCAAATAATTTTTCTTTCGCATCTTAATTAATGATTATTGTTTGACTGGAAGTACTACATGATATTACTCAACTAGATGATTCAGCCTGCACGTTGCTGCCGAACCTAGGCGGAATTTGATAGGTATTCGTTCAGTTTGTCATAGTAACGACACTTGCTATAGCAAACTAAAACATAAAAATAAAGTCTTAATAGTACTCGCACTTGGCATAACAAATAAAAAAGACATCCTAATTATTTTTAATATTTATACTTGTTTATAATAAAACTCAACAATTTAATAAAAAAACCTTTACGTCTCAAGGAACTAGATTTCGCCACCATAAATTTTGGCTGGGAATTTGCGCATGGATCAAACATTGTTGACCAACTTTTTAAAAGTTATTATATTAAAATTATAATATTTATTCAAAACAAACTTATTCTAATTAACAATGACCCACATTTGACCAATTTGACAACGTCACAAACATCTTTACACACACTTCAATGATTTCGCCACCATAAAAAACGGCTACTTTGTTTAAAAAATATTTCTTTTTTAAACATTATAAATCCTCACCCATTTTTTTTTACCATTTTTACCACTGCTCGTAATCAAGAGCTTGATCGTAATTTGGATGATTTTGATGAGTCTCCTTCCCGCCCACCCGGTAGAGACACATCAAAAAAGCGGATTCAAATAGGGAGATCGGGTTCGGCCTCGGGTAAAGGGTTTTACACCGACCTGTTGGAAGAAATTGGGACGAAAATCGACACATTCAATTTCATCCAACAACAAAGGATCGAGATGAAAAAAATATCCAAGTGTCGTACTATAAAAAAATATCTCTAAACGAAAAACGCGAAGATATGAAATTTCTTGTCATGCCCATCAATCACCGTACTGGCCCATAATTGGAATTGACATGCAAATAAAACAAGAAATCTTGAAAAAATATGACATTAGGGTTGTAAACGAACTGAAGTTCAGCGAACAGTTCATGAACCATTCGGCGGGAAGTTCATTTATGTTCGTCTGTTTAATAAACGAACAAATATGAACAAGAAATTTCGTTCGATTAGTTAAATGAACGAACATGAATAGTGGTCTCATTCATTCTATTGTGTTCGTGAACGTTCCGTAAGGTGTTCGTGAACATTCGTTCATTCGTTCTCTCTTCTGGCCATCCACCTTTAGCATTTGTCGCGTTCACCAAATTTATTTGTGTTCTTGTGTGTTCGTGAACCGTTCGTGAACATGCATAATTCCTTAATGAACGAACATGAACATAAAATGTCGTTTGGTAAGTGTTCATGAACCGTTCATGAACACATTTATTTCCTTAACGAATAAACACGAACAAGGCCTTGTTCGTGTTCGTTCTGTTCGTTTACATCCCTATATGACATGGATAAATCATGAAGTTTTTAATCTTTTTTTTTTTGTTTTAAGTAGCTTTTTTTATTTCATGTAGTTTTTTTAATTTTATTTGTAGTTTTTGAAAAAAAAAATACAATCTTCTATTTTAGTTAGTGTGTTAATTTAATTTATGGAATTTTAAATAGTTAAAAAAATCAAAATCTACATGGCTGGGCACGCCAGCCGAAACCACGCCACCTCACACCCCTTCTTTTAAAGAATTACCTTATGGACCCCACACACCACGTGTCAAGCAATGCCCCAACCCAACCCGCCCACACCATGCGTTCTAATGTTTGAAATGGTTATAATCAATGTTTTCATGACCGGACCGGATAGTGAACCGGTCGGTTTACCGGTTCACTGGTCGAACCGGTTGGATCGGTCGGACCGGATTCAAGAATCGGATGATATCATAAATAATTTAATCTTCAAAAAATATAGAAAATATACCAAAATTGTTTTTCAAACATTAAACATAAATAGACAACATCATATATAAAAGCCAATACAAAAATTAAAATCGTATTATTAATTGAATACATATGTGTATATACTGTACGTGATAGTAATTGTTAATTACTTAGGGTTTTTTTTTATATAGGTTCTAAAAATAAAAAAAAATACTGTAGGTCCCTTTTCTCGGAGGATCGAGAACAAACCTAAACCTTGTTATACTAACCCACTAGCGAGTGCGGAATCCAAGCTAGCGGGCAAACCGGGATGATGCAAGAACAAACACAAGAACACACAAAGTTCACCGATTAACACCACTGTATTAATACGTATGAAGGTTTACGGTTACAAGCACAATGTTTACAATCTTGTTTGCAAACTCTCTAAAGTGTGTGTGTGTGTGTTTTCCAGCAGAGTTTCTCTAACTCTCCAAATGTGCATCTATCTAACACTAACACACTGCATGGGTATTTATACCCATACATAACAGGTCTTGGTCGAAGGATCGATAGATGGTCCGAAGGATCATCTGTCGATGACAATGAGCTCGAATGATCAGCATGGACCTCGAAGGATCATCCTTCGAGGTCTAATGGTCGAACCATGGTCGAACCATATCTTTCGAGCACCTCGAAGGATGATGCGTATCCTTCGAGGCTATCCTTCGATTCAGATAAACATCATGTTGTCCAAGTCAAACTAGGAGGATAGTTGACTTGGTCAACTTACAGACTGATTTAGGACATCGTTTACATACAGACCGAATACAGACAAAGTACAGACACAAGTGCACCAACAAACTCCCCCTTGGCTGTAGCTTTGTCTTTATCTTGTCTTTATCTTCTATAGATGTAGACTTGTCTCGAACTTCGACAGTCTTTGGTCTTCGAGTTTCCAAAACTCTGATGTCCTTTCAAGTCTTCATGGTCGGAGGATCTTCAAAGTCTTCACGTCTTGAAAGCAGAGAGTGTATCAACAAACTACCCGTATCATGTAGGCAGTGTGTTAACAAACTCCCCCTTAACATAAGCTCCCCCTTGAGTTATGCTCGTGAAATACTTTAACTTTATGAAGTGAGATCCTTGTGGTGTTGATGATAGCCAGCGGCAACTCAATCATCTTCATCTTTTGAGTGTCTTCTCGTCGTGTCTTCATTCCAAAGCTTGTCATCGACCATGTTCTCCTAGCCTTTAGAATCTGCACATGCAAGAAATCTAAACGCGTAATGAGAACAACTGCTTGGAACATAGTATAAGCAAATGACACACGAATGACCATGTCACAATCAAGCACCGTCCGACAGTTTGAAAGTTTAATAAATTTTTCAAATTTTAAATTCTAACTTTCAAAACATGCAAATTTCGACCGTTTATGAAGATTTAGTCAGTTTGGTTTTCGTTCAGGTTTCAGGCAACGAAGACTTGAGCTCCAACATCGTACGATCGAAAATAAAGCAGAAATAAAATCTTTTTGGCTTTTATAAAGTTTATATTAAAACACAGATTTTAGGTGTGTTTTTGAAATTAAAAGACAACAATTTTAATATCCTTTGAGTGTTATCAAACGACATCACCGCTAATGTCGTGCTGATATGCACCAAACGACGAAACTGTTTAAAAGAAAAACAATAAAAGTTAAGCAGTAAATAAATATATACAGACATTCTTTTTGCGAGTTTCGAGGGTAAGAGAATCATATCAGTGTACGGTCATGCCAAAACACTCTTGTTGTTCAGTTAGTTAACATTAAGATAAGCATCCTATAACAATTATCGGTATTGTTATCCACTTAAGCTCAACTTATCAGATGTAATCATGTTTAGAGGATACGTTAATGTATGGTTTATACTTACCAACCGGTGTTCATCCACATCACGACACATTCCCGTATCAAGGTATGCACGAGAGTTCATCTTACCGGTGAGTATACCGATTATCATCT
This sequence comes from Helianthus annuus, assembly GCF_002127325.2. Classification (NCBI taxonomy): domain Eukaryota; kingdom Viridiplantae; phylum Streptophyta; class Magnoliopsida; order Asterales; family Asteraceae; genus Helianthus; species Helianthus annuus. Next base: position 185,791,966 of record NC_035443.2, on the reverse strand, counting down.
GTTTGACCGTATAAAATTGTGAGATACTCACTTATTTTGATTTGAAAACAAGTCCTTTGTGATATAATCACTTATTGATGAGGAACTTGAATTTCATATGCATGAGGGCACAGGTGCAAGTCCGTGAACAGGTCAGTACTTCCGTACAGCAGAGAGACGAACTTGACACCCGGATAAATGTGATATTTTATCACTTATTTGATTTGGACATGTGATTGTTTATCACTTATTGAGGTCGAATGCAGTATGTAATATGTACACGTATGTATAGTATCATGGAAGATCTAGACTTGCGTCCCCGTTATTTTTCGGTAAAAGATACAACCATGATACCCAGATGATAAGCAGCATAAAGACCGAATATCTCAGAACCTCGGCAATCTATCAAACGAAATTTCGGTACTAAGACCATATGCCAATGAATGGTTCCCACCTGGTCTTCAGTCGATTAAGATTTATATCACCCTGCACACTTTAAAGTGATTGTGAGCCTACCGATACATCTTATATAGAGCTGCTTATCGTTTTGCATTTAAGGTTTAAAGAGGTTTGGATAGACCACTGATGTACTATCATTTTCTCTTTTGCTCGCCAGGAAACTCATTTTTGTTTTTCTATTGTTTTTGTGTTTTTGAAATTTTTCAATGTTTTTGTATTTTCCGATACCAATTGTAGGACCAGTTTCGGGATCCAACCCGTGATTTTCGTGTTCATGTTCAAAGATGGAAGAGATAAGAGAGGATAAACATAACAAACTTTGTATTAATCCGGTAGTAAACATTACAAGTCGGCCCGGTTACATGACAACCGAACTAATACCAAAGAAGTATACATCCGGGGAGAAACCAAGTGGTGATTTCTCCCGGTGAGGTCCCAGACCTCCTCACTCTCTAGCACACACTTGTGCTCTCACTCTTGTGTTGCAAATGACAAAGTGTTGGTATTTATACTAAAACACAGGCTGCAGGTCGAAGGATCAGACTGACTGGTCGAAACATCATCCTTCGATCAGACAGTCTTCGAAAGATACTCACATACCTCGAATGATATCCTTCGATATCCTTCGAGGTCCATCCTACGATGGGTATCTTTCGAGCTCATCGAAGGATATTCATAATCCTTCGATGCCTTATCCTTCGACACCAATGACAACACAGCAACTTTGTCTAGCAACACACACACACAGTCAAACCAACAACCCTCTCGTTTGACCACTTCAAACGAGCGGGTCTATACACGTTCGCTTGACCGTTTCACTAACTATTACAAATTCAGCATAAAATAAAACTAATCTATTCGACAAGCATCGGACACAAAATCTGCATCAACAAATTCCCCCTTGTCCGTTGCTGTCGAATGCTGAAAATGCAATTGCAATCAATCTTCAGCCAAGTATTCATCTTCTCTGTGTAGACAAATTCCCCCTTGACCGATGATCCAGGTAAGTAGCATCCTGATGCTCATTGTATAAGATTTCCCCCTCAAAGTACGCGTATCCGTGTTGAGTGTTGTGCAATTTCCTCAAAAGGATCAATTGACCGATCTTCCGCTGATCTTCCAAAACTCCAACCGGCATATGATAAAGGTTCCATTCTTAAACAACTGCATCAAGTCTTGATCTTCAAGTGTCTGTGCAAAACATTCCACGCTGAACCGTTTGAATCACCAGAAGATCATAAACTCTACCACCTGAGATTGCGTTTAGAATTTTGCCGAAGAAATTCAACATTTGAAAATTTTTATCCCCCCATTTCTTTGGCAAAATCTCTAAACCTTAACAGATTCTTTCCACTTCAAAGAAACTGTCGTCAAATATTCACCAATTCCCTCCACCAAGCGGAACTGTTGTGTTTGGCCCATAATAGTCACGTTACCATGTTTGTCATTGCATCGGTAACCGTGACTACCCCACATTTTCAAACATCAAGTCTTCATCATCTCTTGTGTTCATCATGCTGCATCACCCCGCGTGTTCCCAAATCCCGTACGAATTTTGATGTTGAAACTTTGAAGCCCGGTATGAATAATCCTTGCGAACACCCGACCCGACTCCAAGTGAATTAAATGATTAACCCCAACACACTGTCTGAGTTCATAAAATTCCACAACATCTGGATCCTTCGAAACACCTGCATCAAACGAAAGATAAACACCAAGACAGCTTCGAAAGATGATCTTTCGAAGTCTTTCGAGCACATGTCACATATCTTTCGAGCATCTTTCGAGCACATGTCACAGATCTTTCGAACACCTTTCGAAGTTGGACATGGCTGATCCTTCGTACACTTCAGAATTGATCCTTCGAAGTCTTTTTGATCCTTCGAAGAACTGATGATCTTTCGAGCACACCTGTTCATCTTTCGAATCTCCTTGATCGAAGGATGATCTTTCGAGATCGAAAGATATCTTTCGATGGTTCTGACACAAGGACAGAAAGTACGACAGGTTGGTGAAAAGTTGATGTGGTAGGTGACCAACTTTCGCACATTTCGAAGCATGAAAATTTGAATTTTGAATTTTGTTTCATCCTTCGAAAAACTGTTCAATCTTTCGAGGACAAACAGCATCTTTCGAAACTTGAAGCTGTCAAGAACATCATGAACACGGAGGACTGTTCATCTGCAGATCTGACCGAAAACACTTTGTATACAGTTTTTGATGATGGAAACTTGAAGATTTAGGAGAAAAACATAAAACCCAACACCCGGTTTAGCACAGATCTGGATATCCGGGTCCAGATCTGGGTTTTTCTCATTTTCACTTTTTTTTTTTTTACATCTTGAACAAAAACCCACAAAAATCACAGATCTAGAGCACATGTGACTTAGTAAACGGTTAGTTTTACTAAATCGGGCACCATGGCTCTGATACCAATTGTAGGACCAGTTTCGGGATCCAACCCGTGATTTTCGTGTTCATGTTCAAAGATGGAAGAGATAAGAGAGGATAAACATAACAAACTTTGTATTAATCCGGTAGTAAACATTACAAGTCGGCCCGGTTACATGACAACCGAACTAATACCAAAGAAGTATACATCCGGGGAGAAACCAAGTGGTGATTTCTCCCGGTGAGGTCCCAGACCTCCTCACTCTCTAGCACACACTTGTGCTCTCACTCTTGTGTTGCAAATGACAAAGTGTTGGTATTTATACTAAAACACAGGCTGCAGGTCGAAGGATCAGACTGACTGGTCGAAACATCATCCTTCGATCAGACAGTCTTCGAAAGATACTCACATACCTCGAATGATATCCTTCGATATCCTTCGAGGTCCATCCTACGATGGGTATCTTTCGAGCTCATCGAAGGATATTCATAATCCTTCGATGCCTTATCCTTCGACACCAATGACAACACAGCAACTTTGTCTAGCAACACACACACACAGTCAAACCAACAACCCTCTCGTTTGACCACTTCAAACGAGCGGGTCTATACACGTTCGCTTGACCGTTTCACTAACTATTACAAATTCAGCATAAAATAAAACTAATCTATTCGACAAGCATCGGACACAAAATCTGCATCAACAAATACAAATCTAATGTTTTAAATAAACTAAAAAGAATAAAAAAGGAAGTGAAAAGCCATATGGGGAACCGGAGACAGCTGTTATATGGGAATTGGGAAAACAAATTTATTAACTTTCTTAAATTATGAAGACTACAAGCACACAGAGATTAGGTGACTTTAAAATTGGTAAAGCAAATATGGAGGAAACCCTAACGCCAATCTCTCCATCTCTCTTTGCATTCGCCGTTTCGTTGGCACTCACCACTACCGCTCCACCTCCCGCACCGTTCTATTCCGCCACTAATCATGATTGTCTCATTCATCTCCCCGTTTCCACTATACCGATTCCTAGAATGGCTCTACTCTGGTGGCGACGCAAGCCGGTTTGACTGAGCTTCAGCTGATTATGTGAAGCAATGGCGGCCTCATAATCCATCCTCCACATGAGATTTTTATATCCTACGTTGGCGTCGATTTAGGCTTTTTCAGCACAGATCCGGCGAATTAGAGTATGCATAAGGTATAACTGAGTTTGGGTCTCCGGCCTCGTCTCCGACGGAGATGGTTTTCCGGCAATTAAAAAAGAAGCCCTAAATGCTTTCTTTTTCTTTTCGGAAAAAAAAAATGGGTGAAAAACCGTTTCAGAAAATCAAGATTTTCTCATAAAAAAACCCACTCCCGCCACATTATCATAAACTAGTTCTATACCCGTCCGGTGGACGCGCATATTAATGGTATAATATAATAAGTATTTTATTGTATGTATTATAAAAGAAAACATTATTTGTTTAAAACAACAAAAAATGTGTGAGTTTTTTAATCGAAAGTGTTTCGTATGCTAAGCCTTGAAAAACATAGCAAAGCAAGGTTATTAACAATTTCAATACGCATCAAGTTTTTAAATTAACCATTGACTACTAAAACATAAAAACATAGACATGAAGGTGAACGTACAACGTCAGTAACAATCATGTAAGCTAAATAACAACCATATGTTAAAGTTTCATGAAACACAAATGTACTCTACGAAGTAAATTTTTTTGGCTTCTGAAGTGATTTCCTAGGCCTTAGTCTCTCATGGGAGTCAGCTACGACACGTTCATTAGTCGATGTGGTGGGAATGTTCGCATCATCAGTATTCACCTCGCGTGTAGAGGTAGCAGAATTTAGTTCATCGTCGGTAGACACAATAGCCTGCATTTATCACAAAAACATTAGAATGAAAAAAAAATCAATAATATAGTCGTTGTCAAAACTTAACAAAATATACCAATGATATCGTGGTAATAGTTGAAACTGATGAAACCCGTGGTCCCCATAACGCTTCCTCTGCCATTTCCCACTCATCAGTTGTGATCCTTGATATAAACGCAACGTCGTCAGCTTCAATATCTTCGGTAGTCTCTTCTGTAGGATGTGTACTTGTACCAAGAGTAGATGTAATATTAGCTTCAGCTACCGAGATTGCATTCTCTCCAATGTATTTTGACGCTGTAAAGCGTTGAGAACAATGAGGTGGCACATTATATCTATCAACCTTAATCCTAAAAATGACACTTCTAGCACATAAAGTGTCAAGCAAATAATACTGAGCCCAAAAAGGATCATCAACACCCTATACAAAACACATAAATATTACTATGTTAGTATTAATATTAGTATACAAGAAAGCACACACACAAAATAAATAACACAAGAACACACATCTATAATATACACACATACACATATACTTAGATATACATATATGCATATAATCAAATATTTGAAAATAAATCTTAATAGTTAACCTCTGATAAACTCCTAATAACCAACTCTTCTGCGGTTATGCCAAGAAGAGCTACAGCAACATCGTCGAACAGAACACATGTCATCTCAACACCATTATCAAGCACACGAACAACCAATTTGTAACTATGCAAACATCATTGTTAGAATGTTCGTAATATAAAAAAAATTAGGAGAGTAACGTATAGAAACTTACGCTTGGCGTGGGTTGGCAACATCTTTTTTACATGCTGGACAATAATAAGCATCATCAACGAATTGGGTCTTCTTACGACACGTAGAACATCTAATATACTTCCAATCATCCGTAAAATCAATATCAATTATTGTTGCAGCGATATTATACATTGTGCCCTACAATAAAAACAATTAAAAATCCTAGAAATGAAATACAATAACAATTATTTGAATATATAGTTACAAAAACAATACCTCAGGAACCTCCTGTTCACGTAAGTAGCGATAAACATCAGAAACACAATTGACATGAAAGTCTTTTTTCCTTTGTACGTTTGATTTGAACAAAACAGGCACCGGCAACCTAAAAAGGCATCATGTAAGTTGGGTTAGACATAATTAGTTTTTTGAGTCATAAATGAGCATTAAGGTAATGAAGACTATACATATTCTTGAAGACGTCACAAATTGGAAGTGGCAGATTAATATATAAATGAGAAGAGACCGTTGACGTCAAGCATGGAGCACCTAATAGAATAACAAACATACGTACATGAAGTATACATATAAGAAAAAAACTATTTAAACGTATTTTATTTTGTTAGATAAACATACCTTCAAACAATCTAACTGTAACAACTCTCACCAAAACTATTATTTCTTATTATATTTTGTCCAATAGGAAACCCTAATTGAGACCCCCAAGTGATACTGCATGAACCCTAAAATTTTCAGAACAATCGAAATCAGGATCAGGGCCCCTAAAACTCAGGGGGGGTATTTCCTAGTTAGTATTATCTAAACAGTTTTTGATAGAAATCGAATTTTCTCGAACCGTCGACTCACCCAAGCTACTGGGACGCGTGGCTACCTCATATTAAAAGTGACCTCTCGCGCCACGCGCCAGGACCAGGTTTCCCTGTCGTGACACGCGAGCGCGCCGTTTTTCCAGTATAAATAGAGGAGTTTGGCACTTGATTTCCTGCGTTGGTTCGACGAGCAAATTCGATTCAGGCAACGAGATATCGTCGAAATACTACAAAAACCCACATAATCTCGAAATTCTGCCGCAATCGGGGTAATTACTCGATCGCTATTACGATTCATTTCCGGGATCAATATGTCCAAAGAATGTCTAAGTGCCGCCCACATTGGGCTATGCTTTATCGTTTGTCGGTAATCCGATAAATGAGCCGAAGCATTGTACTTTTTCGTTGTCGATAATTCGATATACGAGTTGAAGTACTATACTTTGTCGTTTGTCATTTTGATAAATGAGTTGAAGTATTGCACTTGGTCATTCATTGTGAGAATTTGATCTCGGGAAATTATCGTAACTGCTGTATTAATCATTAACCCGGTTTTTGTGAAATTCGTTAAGGTTCGAATCTCATGACTACCGTTAAAGGTTTGATTTGGGTTTTGCACCAATACGTATTCTATTCTGTTAAACCACCAAAAACACTCCCAACTACACCCTTACAATCAAACAAACTATTAAATCATCAGAAGATCCAGAATAATAACGTACATGCTTAATTATCGGGAAAAGTAGAATCAAGAAGTTTGTTAACTCAATCCTGCATGATGATTAGTGAGTTATTCCTCTTTTGTAAATTCTTTTCTCACAGTTTGTGAGTTATTCTTCTTTTATAAATTCTTTTCTCACCGTTTGTGAGTTATTAACTATTTTACAATACTCCAAATTCATTTTCCGAGATTATAATACCAGTGATTAAGTTGATGTAATCACCAAATTACAGCCAGTATGTGGGGTATTGTGCACAATATTACAGTTTAAATCATTTTAGGTGGGCGAACCTAATTTAATTGATTTACGTCATTCATTGGGGCAGCCAATGGTGATATGACCACTGTCACAGATTCGGTCGAGTGACAAATACTGTGGGTAGTTGGTTGATATCAGAAACATGCGTAAAAGATCTTAACACTGTGAATAATCATAAAACGTGTCATTTTCAGTAAAATGAATAATTCACTCAGTATTTCCCCGCTGACAAAATCTTTTTAAAACGCGTTTCAGGTAATTACAATAGATTGGAGTAAGGATTGGATCCGACACTGAAGGACTTCAAGAAGTGGCTTATTTTCAAATTAAGAAATATTATTTTTTTATTAAAAGCTACCTTTGTAAAACATGGAATTTATTCCATCTTTTTAAATAAAATCCGGTGTTTCTAAACTCTGATATTTTTCCTAACTCACGGTCCTGATGAAATTCCGCCGCAATGTTTTTCAAAATAATCACCGGTACCACTGGACTGTTCACGGCACCGATTCCGGCCAGATGGGGTCGGGGGTCGTGACAGAAGGTGGTATCAGAGCTAAGCCACTACTTTAAGACTATAAGTGTTGTGATAACAATACTTAAGCTTAAATAAAAGAGTTAGGAGATTACTATTAACTTAACTGGTAGCACATCTGATAGCATTTAGACTTGAACATAAGAAAAGATGCCTTAGTATAAGCTAAGCCACTTGTTTATGCAAATAGGTGTTATAATAATACCTAAGCGTAAACGGAAAATTTTAAACTTAATATTATTTGATAGCACTCTGAATGATATTTAAACTCGAACTTAAGAATTTTGTCTTAATATAAGCTTCAAAGATAAAATTACTTATATGAGTATAAAGAAGTATAATTGTTATTCAATAAGAATAACAACTAGCAGGCAATAGCATTTAATTGCTACTTATTCTTGTTTATTAGTATTACTTGGTCACGAATAAAGATATATTATGGAAATACAAATTTCCTTGATTCTGGATGAAAGTCCTAATAAAAGAGACACTTTTAAAAATCTTGAAAAGATACTATTTATGGGAAATAGAAAATTTTCTCCGATAAAACTGGGTATAGAGTAGCAGACTCTCCAGTTTGTCCGGATATACTGAGATTACCTCTCCGGCGAGTACCGGGTAAGACGGGGTATATGATATGTCAAACAAGTGACAAGATTTCCCTAAATAATATCTTAACCAGATTTCTGACTGGTCCTTGGAAATATGAAATTGATAAATACATTTGATTTTATAAAGGATATGTATATTACAGCATGTGAAATATATGATTATATAAATATCTATAAGAAATTTCAAAAGCCATAACAATTGATAATTAGGAATAAAGCACAAGCATATGTATATAGATTTCTTTATCAGGAATCTCTGACATATATATCTTTAATTTCGATGTCAAACATTCTTTCGTTTGATCATCTACCTCGTAACTCGTGCAACAAAATAATATTGGAAACCCATTAAATTGGGACACCATCAAAAATATATAAGAATTTCCAATACGTTACCATAAACTACTAACGCCAGTAAGAAGCCGGTAAAGTTGTGCTAATGCACAAGAAAACACATGAAACTTAAATTATACATCCACAAATGTCGAAGTTTATCACACACGACTTCCAAAGGCAAGATCTTTGAAAAATATAAATTAGGCACGATGATACCTACACTAATTCCATCAGTAAAAGAACTCCTAAATCAAAAATCGGCACTTTGCCACATGACCTTACAAACAATCAAAATATCGCTGAGATACGTTGGAACAATATTTTACAAACATCGGTGCATAGTCTAACCTGAGTCATAATTATTAGTACTACAAAAGAAATCATATAGTTTTGCACATTCCCTATTTCATTTCACTTCATTCGACATTCTCTGATAATGTCATTAAACAAATAAGTTATCACACGAAATTCCAGATAAAGCTCTTATATTTCTTTTGTTGCAATTCTGACTTCTGCCTATAAAGAATTGACTTTCGTGTTTTCCACTTCTTTTAATGGTAATCATACCATGAGGATTTCTTTCATAGCAGCAAATATTGATCTATTTCATTTCTTGGTAAATCCACACGTTACACATGCACTGTTTGTTGCGCATATGGTTCATTTGAGTTATGAAAACCATAGGAGGGCAACATTCCAATTTGTTGTTTTATCAAAAGTTCAAATATCATTTCACTATACTTGATCTTTGCATTGTAAACCGCGTTTTTACAAAGCAATAACTCTCTAATATCGAAGCAATGAGTCTCTCGAAAAAAAAAAAAAAAAAAAACCTCGAGTTTCTTTTGAAAAGTATACATGGTTTTGTTGTGATCATGTCGAACTTTCTTATTCAAACTCGGTTTATTCAAAATCAGTTAACTTGCTCGCAATACATATTCCATTCAAAGTCCCATATGATGAACTGCAACCATCATATTCAAAATAATCCCAACAAGCACTTCAATTCTCTTGAACCATAACATGCTTTCTTGGTCTCCAACTTCATTGAATCATTTTCTTTAAATCACGATCACCTTGTGGTGACGTTTTCACAAAATCTGAAGCTTGCGCTAATCTCGGATTAATTATTTAGTTATTTACTTATTTTGAATCCGCTTTGTTGATTTATTCTATACAAACAATCTTAACACAATTATGTGCTAAGATAAGGATACCCCATTTCATGTCCTATTTCCGTGTATCTCTTAAATAGTTCTTACAGCATCAATCGAGCCTTTCGTGATATTTATTATCATCATTGATCGAAAAACATTATATAAATTTAAAATATAAATTTTATTTATTTTATATGGAAACTTACATAAGTAATTACCTAATTTATAATATAGTATTACTATATTTAAAATTCTTGTTAAAACCATTGAGGTGCAGAATTTATATTTTACATATAAAATTATGTTTGAGGTATACTCTCATTTTAGTTTTACTTAGTTATTTATTATTGGTAATTTATATTAATTTTATTATTAGTAATAATATTAATAGTGATAGTGTTAGTATTATTTTAAAATACTAGGGTTATTGTCAAAGACGGGTATTGGATAGCCTAGCCTTAGTTAGGCATGGACTGATCACCTATGCTTAAACAAGGCAGTACTAACCAATATCCAACAATGATAATAACTATTTAATATAAATTAAGTCATCATACTTATTTAGTAAATTTCAAATATATATACAAATATTTTTATAGAAATATATATATATATACTTCGTACTGTGAAGAGAAAACATATTTTCATAAAACAAATAAAGAGACTAATAAAACTATCTAAATAATCGCCTAAATATTCATAAGCAAGACATGTTATAAATAAACTTTTGGTTAATATTTCACAACTATTAAATACTTATAGAAATATTCCTTTATAATATGTACATATTAAAATATCAAATGTCATTTACGCAAGCCAATATTTAAGTATGCTCGATATTAAAATAAACATTTATTATTCTACTTTCATGATACCCTAATCTTATAGTAAACATACTTGATTTTAAAAATAATAATCATGAGTTCCACGATATTGGGTAAACCTATTTATAAAACGTATATTATTATTATTACGGGTTTTGATATTTTAAACCTATCTATATTTATTTATTATTCTGCGTTATGATAACATAAAAGGAAAAGGTATTTAGTAAACCAAAATATCACCTATCTTTAAATCAAACATTTTGATTAAAATCATCTGAATACAATTTTGTATTAAGACAAAAATACTCTAACTTTATTGTCTTTTCATGTATTCTTACAAATCACCCATCTCAGCACATTGATTTTCTCATATCATAATTCAATATTTGCCGAATCATTTTCATGGTTTCATTTCATTTTTAATTGGTCAACCTTAAGTCTTCCTTAGGTACCAATCAAGGTAAGTTTTCTTCTGACAAAGAATTTTACTAATTCCAAAAAGTTCTTCACATTCATTTTAAGAATCTATAGATCATATATCTTTTGGCTTAAACCCAATCACCTTGAAAAAAAAAAAAAAAAACTATACCATTTCATCTCATTCGTTTGAACATTTCATTTTTGAAATATCTAGATTCGCTTCCTTGAAACGCACAATTTCGAAAATGGTGAATTTATTCGGTCATCATTATTGAATTCTTTCAAATCATTACCAACGCTTTGTAGCATCCGAATAGAGTTGTAGCCTGTGTTAAACCCTATTCATGAGTCATTCGTTTGATTCGTCATTTTCTTGGTACAATTATGTACTCAGATTACAATACACTAAATCCTGTTATCTATTACCATCTAAGTAAACAATACTGATTTTCGGATAATCATTAACAAATCATTTTCCATACTTCCATTCACAAATAAATATCTATCCATTCAGAATCTCCCTCAATTGATCAAAGTAAGTTCATTTCGAACATTAAATCCAATTGTTTCTATAAATCATTTTTAATTTTAAATTTTCATACCCCTCAAAATATCTTTTGATTCCATTCCACGATACATTGTTTCTCTTAATTAGAAGAAGAAACATAACTCAAGAAAATATCCTAGTCCAAATCTCGAGGACGAGATTTTTATTAAGGTGGGGAGGATGTAACAACTCTCACCAAAACTATTATTTCTTATTATATTTTTTCCAATAGGAAACCCTAATTGAGACCCCCAAGTGATACTGCATGAACCCTAAAATTTTCAGAACAATCGAAATCAGAATCAGGGCCCCTAAAACTCAGGGGGGGTATTTCCTAGTTAGTATTATCTAAACAGTTTTTGATAGAAATCGAATTTTCTCGAACCGTCGACTCATCCAAGCTACTGGGACGCGTGGCTACCTCATATTAAAAGTGACCTCTCGCGCCACGCGCCAGGACCAGGTTTCCCTGTCGTGACACGCGAGCGCGCCGTTTTTCCAGTATAAATAGAGGAGTTTGGCACTTGATTTCCTGCGTTGGTTCGACGAGCAAATTCGATTCAGGCAACGAGATATCGTCGAAATACTACAAAAACCCACATAATCTCGAAATTCTGCCTCAATCGGGGTAATTACTCGATCGCTATTACGATTCATTTCCGGGATCAATATGTCCAAAGAATGTCTAAGTGCCGCCCACATTGGGCTATGCTTTATCGTTTGTCGGTAATCCGATAAATGAGCCGAAGCATTGTACTTTTTCGTTGTCGATAATTCGATATACGAGTTGAAGTACTATACTTTGTCGTTTGTCATTTTGATAAATGAGTTGAAGTATTGCACTTGGTCATTCATTGTGAGAATTTGATCTCGGGAAATTATCGTAACTGCTGTATTAATCATTAACCCGGTTTTTGTGAAATTCGTTAAGGTTCGAATCTCATGACTACCGTTAAAGGTTTGATTTGGGTTTTGCACCAATACGTATTCTATTCTGTTAAACCACCAAAAACACTCCCAACTACACCCTTACAATCAAACAAACTATTAAATCATCAGAAGATCCAGAATAATAACGTACATGCTTAATTATCGGGAAAAGTAGAATCAAGAAGTTTGTTAACTCAATCCTGCATGATGATTAGTGAGTTATTCCTCTTTTGTAAATTCTTTTCTCACAGTTTGTGAGTTATTCTTCTTTTATAAATTCTTTTCTCACCGTTTGTGAGTTATTAACTATTTTACAATACTCCAAATTCATTTTCCGAGATTATAATACCAGTGATTAAGTTGATGTAATCACCAAATTACAGCCAGTATGTGGGGTATTGTGCACAATATTACAGTTTAAATCATTTTAGGTGGGCGAACCTAATTTAATTGATTTACGTCATTCATTGGGGCAGCCAATGGTGATATGACCACTGTCACAGATTCGGTCGAGTGACAAATACTGTGGGTAGTTGGTTGATATCAGAAACATGCGTAAAAGATCTTAACACTATGAATAATCATAAAACGTGTCATTTTCAGTAAAATGAATAATTCACTCAGTATTTCCCTGCTGACAAAATCTTTTTAAAACGCGTTTCAGGTAATTACAATAGATTGGAGTAAGGATTGGATCCGACACTGAAGGACTTCAAGAAGTGGCTTATTTTCAAATTAAGAAATATTATTTTTTTTATTAAAAGCTACCTTTGTAAAACATGGAATTTATTCCATCTTTTTAAATAAAATCCGGTGTTTCTAAACTCTGATATTTTTCCTAACTCACGGTCCTGATGAAATTCCGCTGCAATGTTTTTCAAAATAATCACCGGTACCACTGGACTGTTCACGGCACCGATTCCGGCCAGATGGGGTCGGGGGTCGTGACACTAACCTTGCAAGAGGTCAAAATGATGACAATTGTATTAGCGGCATGACGCCTCATATCCTCGTCACAATACTTAAGTGCGAGTTTGCCCCATAAAGAAACGGTGAGATCCTTGCCACTATATATAATTAAAACATAACCAGGGAGAAAATGAGAAATCATACATTAGTGGTACGTACATGAATAAATGTGTAAAGAACTTACCATTCATCACATAAAACGATTTGTCGTACTTCCTGGTTACATGATTGCACATCTTCCAACCCATTGTCAACATAACCCCACTCGCGGAGAACACCGATCACATCTGCTTATAAAGAATATTTAGATATAACTATGTGATGTAAAGAAAAAAGAAAGGTAATTACCTGTTAGATATGTGTCGTTGTAAGCACGTGATCTAAGGACATTGAATGGAGTCAGCTCAAAAATATAACGTCTAAATGAACACGGCTGCACCGTGGAAGGACTAATCGATGTATTTCTTGTAAACTCAACATGGCAATCCCGTCGCAATGGCCGATACCCCTTATTATATGCTTTAACAACAAATCGATGCAACCGATATACACAACCCTCATCCAAACGGTTACTAAAAAGATGCATTAGATGATAAGGAATTCTTGCATGAATTGAACAATCCTGAAAGAAAACAGCTTACATTATCTAAAAAGAAATTGGTTTGAAGTATTTATGAGACAATGAAAATGCTCACTTACACGCTCATCTGAAAGAATGAGATCAAATGACAAAATGCGATTTGTTTTAGGATTGTACGATGTCCAAGAACGTGAGACCATTACAGTGACTTGCCACCTGTCAGTAACATCAGGCATCAACTCTGAAATGTAACGATAGCCCATTTGTAGATGATGTGAACCTAAACATGTGAGAACAACAAACGGCGTTGATAAGTTTATAATTATAACAACTTAGCATGTGTAATACAAGATAAAGAATTTTTGTAAACATATAAATTTAGCACACAACACAATATGATACAACATTTGGAATAACGCATTATCCAAAGCATTGAATAATAAATGTCCACAAAAAGGAACATAATTTAGTACCTTTTTTGAAATGTAAGTATTAGGAATTCCGTGTTTTCAATGAAGATCAATAGTGAAAAAAATGCTCACATCGACTCATCTCTTGACATGAGAGGCAAGTTGTAAAATACTTCTTTATACACAACATTCCTTGTTAGATTGTTAGCGCACTTACCATTATTGTCAATATAAAAGCGCAGTCCATCACGAGATGTAACACGGGAGGCAACAACATAAAGTTGGCCATGTGTAAATACAGGTTTTACCAAGTAAGCACAAACATGATTAAATGTCTGCCCTTGACTTTTATTGATAGTCATGGCAAAGCAAAGTTTAAAAGGAAACTGCCTTCTCCTAAGATGAAAAGGCCAACATGTTTCGGTTGGAGTCATATCGATTCTTCCAATAAAAGCTTTTTCTCCAACATGCGTACCCGTAATAATAACTGCCTCGATAACACGACGACTTATTTGACTAACCACCAACCGAGTACCATTGCACAATCCTTTTTTCAAATTCAAGTTACGTAGTAAGATGATTGGTGCACCAACCTTTAACTTTAGTACATGATTCGGAATACCGGAAAATTGCAAAGTGTTAAGAAACTCGGTAGGATACATAGCCTGAATTTCGTCAAAGTTATTCGTACTTGGACAAATGGCATCAGCACTTAACAACTCGTGAATCTCGCCTGTCAACTTATCAAGAACATGCAGATTAATCTTATCAACCTCATCATTAGTAGATGACAAAATACAACGCTCTTGTAGGTAGTCAATATCATTAAATTTTTGTGATATGTCAGGGAAAGTATTAGATACTACTGCTTCCATTGGATTATCTAAAACAGGGATCAAAAGATCACGAGGTATACGAATCCAAGTGCTCTCATCTTCCTCGTCAACAGAAATTGTACGAAGACGTCCGGCCCCATATCTAAAATCCATTTATTGAATTGTTGTTGTTGCATTAGAGCATCACTACTAACACTTTGATGTCGCAAGCGCATATTAATTGTTAGACAAAACACCTTACACGCACCCCATATAGTTGAAGACTTATTTACAGATGAAGCGACAATCTCACTACGTGTAGCATGCGGAATTACTGGAAGAATTTGTCGAAAATCACCTCCAAGAACCACACACTTACCGCCAAAAACTCGACGGTCTGCGTCATGGGTGTGATGTCGACAAATATCTCTAAAAGTGCGGTCAACAGCTTCAAACGCATACCGGTGTTGTAATGGTGCCTCATCCCATATGATAAGTGAAGCATCATTAATAAGCTTGGCTAAATCCGACTCAACATCTATCAAGCAGCAAGAATCCTTATCAATATCTAAAGGAATCTTAAATCGAGAATGCGCGGTACGACCACCAGGTAGTAAAAGAGAAGCAATCCCAGAAGAGGCAACAGACAAAACGATCTCGCGGCGTGCACGAATGCAGGAAATTAGTGTCTTCCATAAATACGTTTTCCCTGTCCCTCCACTTCCAAAAACAAAGACAACGCCACCTGTCCCACTATTGACGGAATCAACTACATAATCAAATACCTCCTTCTGTTGTGCATTCAATCCATGAAGTAGATCGGAGAAAATTGTTTCTTCTTCTTGCATGTCGTATGTTAACTCAGCTGCCATCAATCGACTAACAACTCTATTCGTTAAACGAACTTGAGGTAGATTAGGAAAGTCAGCTAGACATTTACCATGACCAACTAAAATTCTGTCAATCTCAATTAAAGTGTCGTTGCAAATTTCCGTGTCCGTGAATACTATATTATCATTACCAAGCACTGTACGACGCTTGTAAGGAATATCTTCAGATAAGTAAGGTAGGCAATCCAAAAAAAATTGTCGTTGATCGCACGGTACAAAACAACAGAATTGAGACAAATAAATCACGAAGTTGATCCCCATACTGCCACTGATAAGCTTCACGTATTGAATCAAGCCACTCAACATCATCTCCTAATAAGCCTAACGCTTTGCAAGCAGACATATAAGTCAGATGCTCAACACCATCAACGGTACGGATATCTTTAAAGCTTAATGGTCCACGTACAACATTTAATAACATACGTAGGTAATACTTTTCACCCATAGAAGGACTCACATAATAAATGTGGCCAATACAATTTCCCCTTTGCCGTGGCATCCATTTCTTGTCCTTTTCATGCCATGTAAAATGTGTTGGAAACTCCACGTATGTGTATGAACGACCCCATGGGAACTTCTCATTCGCACGCATCCATTCAGTAAACTTTGACATGGCAGCCGTAGGACGTTGTGCAACATCCTGAAGCTAGTCATTATCACGAAAATAGACTCTTTGACGTCCTTCTTCATGAAAAGGTAACCGTTCAACAGGAATGTCGCGGTACCTCATATCAAACTGAAAGAGCTTCCAACACGCTTCAGATGAGGA
The DNA here is from genome assembly GCF_002127325.2 of Helianthus annuus. NCBI lineage: Eukaryota > Viridiplantae > Streptophyta > Magnoliopsida > Asterales > Asteraceae > Helianthus > Helianthus annuus. The sequence goes on along the minus strand of NC_035443.2, from coordinate 185,774,900 downwards.
AATATATCGACAGTTTAGGTATTCCTCGATCTCGTTTTCATTATGTAATAAGGACTCAAATGATGTTCTATTTTGAGCACCTTCCAAAACCGCAGTTACACAATCAGGGCCTTTATTTATGTAACCAAAAAGGTATTTTACTAACATACCTTGATTACACCACTCAACGTTAATGTGGCAACCATATTTTACCAACAGGTCACGGTTATAGGGGACCACAAACCGATTATCAAGCTTAATATCTTGAGATCCAACTTTAACCACTCTTGAATTGTTAGGCCTTTTATAACATGGCCATCCATCATTTCTGATGAATGTTTGGTCACAATAAGTCTTTGGGTACCCTTTACCACATATACCATTATGCATACAAGAACTGGAAGGATTAAGCTCACCACATGGTCCGTGCATCGTTTGTTTACGAACAACATCAAAGGCCATTGGGTCGTCCAATTCCGAGGGAAGCTCAGCAGATATGTATTTATCAATATGTTGTACTGTACTAATCTTATCTTCCGGTTGTAGGAAAAGCAAAATGTGACAATGCGGAAGTCCTCGTTTCTGAAACTCAATCTGGTATATAACTACAAAAAACACACGAAAAAAAATCTTACATTTAGGAAAGGAATATTGACTTAAATTGACGTATATAAAATTCAAATGGCAGTAACGAACCTGCTTTTGCTCGACCGAAAATATTCCTTTTCTTTATGTCTCTAATAAGTTCATCGAGTTTTATTTTAAACACACGTGAAACAATGTCAGGTCGGTCGGATGGTGTCATGCCAGGTGTTGTTGCATTAATGTGTCGTGTAATTTCTGGCCATTTTGGGTTGCATGTCATGGTGATGAATAGATCTGGAGCCCCGGCCCAACGACAAACTGCCATAGCATCTTGATATTGTTGGATCATGTATCTAGGCCCACCAGTGAATGTTGCTGGTAGGATAACACGTCGCCCAATTGACTCAGAAGTTGATTCACCTTCAGCAACTCGATCACATATACCGCTATACAAATCTGAACGGATGGTATTTTGGTTTCTTCTATACCAGTTTAAATCGTTTTCAAGAACTTGAGCATAAGCATCCACTACATATGTCAGAAACAAACGACCACTTTTGTGCAATGTCTTAGCCTCAGACCTCCTAACATGTAAACGGTAACCGTAGAATTCTCTTGACGAAACAGTTTTTCGCCTACTTGTTTCCATTGTATCACTTAGAGGAATATTTAGATGGAACCCATCTTCTCCATATGGAAATAGCAAAGGATACTGCAGTGGCATAAAACTTGGGTGCAGTTCGGATATACGCTTTGCAGTGCAACCTTCACGTTCTTCGACAATAATATCACGTGAGTCAGTGGGATTTTCATCACCTGGGATCAATGCAGCTACTTCACAAGCAGTAGGCAAGTCATATTGTCTTTGTCCTCTATTTCGTGTGCTAATCAGACGAAGTCTTAGAGGTTGCATTGATGCATCATTAAACCTTTCCCTTGCCATCCTAAACGCCTGTACTAATGCATTATTCTCATCAAGCATATGCAGCAGGTCACTCACTAAGGTACGAAGTACTGCTTGGTCAGAATTTGCCGAAATACAATTTCGTAAAGCAAAAAAACGATTGTCAATCTCATTTTCTGTGTCATAAATATACAATTGAGCGAATCTAGGACGAGAATCGGGATGTGTAGGTAACAAAGTCCCAATCCTATGGTGGTTGTGTCCATTTAAACGATATGTATAAGGCCCACGTCCATCATTTAATTCCGTAGATATTTTCCCACCAGTCGAGGTAAATGAAAAAATCGAATTTAGAAGCTTGATATTTTCTCTAAATACCCTAGACCGTGGTTCACCATTGTAATCAAGAAGGCTACGCAAAGGTTGAGGAGGATGTTGCAGGAGTGGTAATTTGACATTTCCTTCTCCACAACATAACGAAAAACTTGGAATTGGTGGAGATAGAGATTTTATAGTTCGTTCCGCATACCAAACCATTGCTCCACAATGCACACATATATGGTCTGCATTTCCACAATCCCAGTACGATCGAATTTCTCCTATAAAATGAGTCAAGAGTAAGTAAACAATCTCAATCTCATGTTACATTTCATATATAAAATATGTTGTGCAAGACATGATATGTACGGGGTCTATTCTCATCTTGATGGTCGTATGCTCGGGAAGTCACATGTTGTTGAGGAGTACGTATTCGTGCAGATGGCTGCAGAACCGTAGAAGTTGCGGAAGATTGTACAGGTGCATTTGTGGTACTAAAATAATGTACCACATTTCTTTTGGCACTATCATCTGCACATGAATCAAAAGTAACTTGAGGGGGTTTTCAATGCAAAAGGTTTACATGTTCGTTATTATCATGCAAATCCCAATTAGTATAAAATGAGGGTTGGTAGTATTTTACAACGCATATAAAAAAAAGGTTAGAAGTAAAGCCCACCATAGCGACGTTGTTTTGTAGCTGTAACCACAGGGGTCGGATTCGGAGGTCGTCCACGTAATCTAGGACGACCCCTACGACACCTACTTGAATTGCCTTCATCACGAGCAAATGAAGTGGTAACTTGAGAAGGTGTTGGTGAGACTAGCTCAAAATTACTACACATAGGATGATCTCCATCAACACCGTCCATTACAGAATTCTAGTTTGGATAAATAATCACAAAAATTCGTTAGAATGTAATGATTTAGTGAATCATGTAAAGTGTCCTTCAAAGGACTTGATTCTTCAATGTATAAGACAGTATAATCCATATTATATACTTTAGGTGCAAAACAAAATAATAATACCCAAATAGAAAGCTAAACAAAATGTAAGCACAAATTAAAGGGTCTAATAAAATCATTAGCGAAGGGTACTAAGAAAGGTGCATAAAATCAAAACACAAATACTAACGTGCAATAAAAAAAACTTGTGACGCAAACTAAATCAATTCAAAATTGTTTCAACATGAACACGGACTCCAACGACGACAACCGAACATTCTAATATCACGTGCCTCAGGCATGTTTGGTTCAAACACGACCGTACTGAATTCCGTAGAGCGCAAAACATTCCCTAAAAGTGGAACAAAACACGTTTAAGTAAATAATACGACACATTAAATGAAAGTAATTAAAAAAATTAAAGAAATTATATATGTAAAAACATACATTCTGGCTCACGAACCAACTTGACACGAGATACATACAAAATAGATTTTCGTTTTATTTCCCTATAAGTTTTTAGAATATCAGTATGCCTCGTGTCGTATAAAGATATCCGCATTATATGACCACTGTCACAAATAATAATTTTGTTAGAAAGCAAAAAAATCTTACTTACAAATACAAAACAATAAAAACATGTTTGAAAGTTTTGGTAGATAAAACGTACGTCACGTCTTGAAGAAGAATAACAAAATGAAAATGATCCTTTATGCGCTCACCCGTGATAATTCTCCCTACAACATCTATAACAAACATAATTCTTTTTTACATTATGTACTAAAAAAGAAGCATAATATACAAATTTATGTGTAATGAACAACTTATATGTACCGATCATTAGTTTAACTGATCTCCTATCATGCATTAGAGTTTTGATAGAGGACACTAACGGATACAGACGGAACCCTCTTGGGACATGGCTCAAAAATGGAATAAGTTTAGTATATTCGCTAATTACGATCTTGAAGTCACCAAAAACCAAGATGTGCCTTTCATGTGTTGGCCACTCTTTGTATTCGAAGTTTTCAATTTGGAAACGACTTAGTACAAACATGTTGCCGACCAAATTCATCTCATCGTAAAAGTGCATTAAAGATGCTGGGATGAATGTGGCTACTTTTTGTCTCTGAAAGATGAAGAGATTTTTAGTGATTTAAGTAACAAATAAATTTTTATTTAAAAAGAAAGAAAAATGGCACTTACGGCTTGATCGAGAAAGATAACCAATAATTTGTTTTCACCAGCGATAGACAAAACAAACTCGACCCAAACGAAGGTAACAGTATACCAAACTCCGTATTGTGTGAGAGATGAAAAATAGTCAACAATGGAATGCACGTCCATTATCAATTAGACCTACAACTCTAATGATATATGACAAAAACAAAAATTGATGCATTGTTAGAAAAGAGGTTTAAATATTGCTATTTCTAAGCTAACATAAAATTATAACATAATGTACTACTATGACCGTGTATTATAAAATGTTAATGCACTTTTGGGTGATAAGTGCAAGGCTTCCATCTTTTAGGGTCTTTATTGAACAATGTCCAAACTTAGTCCCTAAGAAGTTCCTAGGGAGAGTTTGTCCCTAAGAAGTTCCTAGGGACAACTTGTCCAAGGTTGGAAAGAGTTTTGTTAGTCAGAGTTTTTGCTTTGTCTGAGTTTTGTATAGTTTAGACTTTGTCTGAGTTTTGTAGCAAAAACTCTGTTTGGCTTTGTGCTCTATGTTTTGTCTGGGCTTTCTATTTAGTGTTGAAAGTCCGGGTTTCACCTTGTATATATACTTTAATATGGAATAGACAAGGTAACGATTTCTGTGTGAATTTCTGTGCCCTAATCATTCTCTTTTGTCTGGCGGCGCTTTGTGTGAGTGACGTCATTCATCTTCATCAAGAATACTCAGTGTATTCTTGATTTCTCTCTCAAATCCTTGCATTCTTGTTATCATCTACAGTGGTTGATCATCAGGTGGATTCCGCACACCTTTTGGTTGCTTTGGCTGAGTGAGATCTTGGATTAGGAGGCCTTACAAGTGGTATCAGAGCAGTGTGCTCATACTACTGTAGGTGTTCTTAGTTTGAAGGTTTTGGTGAGATTAGTTCATACTTTGATAGGGTTTAGTGAGATTTTAGTGAGTTTTTGTGTGTTATTCATGATTCTTCATTCATTTCTAGTTTTTGGATGATGGATTTTGAGTAGTTTAGTGAGTTTTTAGTGTTTTCTTCATCTTGGTTTTACAGAGGTTTTTGTTCTTGTTCATACAGAGCTTTGAAGGAGATAAAGATTCTGAGTTTTGATCTTTGGAAGCTTGGTCCGTGGTTTACACTTTGTGTTTGTGTCTCCGGGGTATTATTGAACCAGTGTGTAGTCACATTGGGGAGATACTCCGAAGATTGGTTCTTTCTGAGTTTTGAGACTTGTCTGAGTTTCAATTCATTTAGTCTGAGCTTTCTCCTTGTCTGAGTTTTCCTTTTAGAGTTAATTGAGTCTGAGTTTCCTTCTGGTTTGGTCCGAATTTCTCTTGTTTAGGAAATTGTGTCCGAGTTTTTATCTTGTCTGAGTTTATTTTCTAGGTGTCCGAGTTTATTTTTTCTAGGTGTGAGTTTATTTTGTTTTTACTAGGTGTCCGAATTTCTTATAGTTGATTTGGAGTCCGAGTTTATTTTTACTAGGTGTCCCCGAGTTTTTATTATTATTACTTGAGTCCGAGTTTTAGTTAAAAGTTTTATAGTTAGTCCGAATTTATATATATATTATATATAGTCCGAGTTTTTTAGTTAATCTTGAAGTCCGAGTATATTAATATTGAAGTCTGAGTTTAAATATTAATATTGAAGTCCGAATTCTTTAATGATATAGAGTCCGAGTTTGTTTAAATCATTTTAGTCCGAGTTTGTTTAAAGTTTTATAGTCCGAGTTTGTTTAAATGGAGTGAGTCCGAATTTTAGTAGTAGTTTAAAGTGTCCGAGTTTAGATAACCTTGAGTCTGAGTTTCTTATTTTCTTTGTCTCTAGTCCAAGTTTCATATAACATATCCTGTCCGAGTTTTTAAATCAATCTAAGTCCGAGTTCTTGTTTCTTACCCATCCTTGTCCAAATTTTTTTTCAATCAGTTAGGGTGTCTGAGTTTAAATTTTCTAACAGTGTTGTGTCCGAGCTCTGTTGTCTGTGTTCAATTTCAGGTTTCTGTGATCCGGGGTTCACACTCTGATTAAAGATCACTTCATTGCTTGGAAGTTCTCTGTTGTTTTCTGAAATGGCAAACAACAATCTGACTACAATGGTGCAAAACCTCAAGCACAATGCTGAGGTAGGAAGTAACGACAAACCTCCTTTGTTGATCAACGAACTTGATTTTCCTGAGTGGAAGGAGCGTTTCGAAAGATATGTTCGAGCAAAAGACATCAAAATCTGGTTGTGCATCGTTAAAGGATGTGGAGCTACTCCGGTACGTACGTTGACGATTGATACGTATTTGGCTCTCACTGATGACCAGAAGAAGTTTTATGACTGTGAAGAGAAAGCTATGTCAATGATAACGATGGCAATGACACAATCCATACTTCATACGTTCCGTAAGAGAAATAGCTCAAAGGAATTGTGGGATAGTATGATCCAGTGATATGAAGGAAACGAAATGTACAAGAAACGACGTCTCGAACGTTTGAAGACTCAATTCGTTGTGTTCAAGGCGTTGAAGAATGAATCATTTGATGACACTGTGAATCGATTTTATCATCTGCTAAGCGAACTTGATAGAAGTAAAGAGGGTATCTACACTGAATTCGAGAAGGTTGAGAAGTTTCTGAATTGTCTTTCGAGAGAATGGAATATGTACACTGCTTTGATCAGAGAGGGTGTTCTCTACGAAGAGCTTTCATTGGAAGAAGTTGTTCAGAAGCTGAGGGGTTACGCTTGGAATATGGAAGATCAAGCATCTGAATTCGAGAAGATCCAAGATCCTCAGTTGTATAAGGCTTCAAAACCAACGGATAAGGGTAGTATTGGTGGAGTCGGTGTTGCTTTGTATTCGGAAAATGAAGGTCCTGCAAGTGAACACGCCTTCATAAGCAACAATGTCAGTTCAGGCGGAACAACCAATTCAAATCAAGGGATGTACTCTTCTAGTGGCGCTCAGAAATCTCAAGGAACAAGTGTGAACATTCCTAAGATAGATGCAAGCTGTTTAAAGATGATTGAAGAAAACATGAGTCTGTTGGCATCCTTCATGACTGCATACGAGAATTTCTGTCTTGGGAAACTCGTTGAACCGTCAAGTCTCGATGAAGACTTTGATCAGATAGATCAAGACGAAATGGAAGAACTTGATCTACAACTCAATATGGCACTGTTAGTCCGAAGAGCGAAGAAGTTTCTGCTAAAGACGGGTAGGAAGTTCATAGGAGGTCAGACAAAGACTCGAATGGGAGTCGACATGTCAAAGGTAAAGTGTTACAACTGCGGGATCTACGGGCATTTCGCACGTGATTGTCGAAAGCCGAAGATGGAAAGATCTGACAGAGACAACAACTCCCGAGGAAACAACTCAAGACCTCAAAACAATGCATCAAATGCTGCCTCCAACTCAAGTGCTCATTCAAGTGGGTCTGAAAATCTTATACCTTCGACAAACAATGCTATGGTGGCTCAACCTCTACAAAATGTGACTGAGCCTTATGACTGGGGTTGTGCTTTGGAAGCCATCTCAGGAGCTATTGTGTCACAAGCTTTTATAGCTGAAATTGTGAACGGAGAAGTGTATGAAGAGGTTGTTGAAGAGACAAGCATTGAGGAGCTTGAAGTTGTGGCTGAAGTTCTTGGGGAAGCGTTGGATTCGGGGAATGTTACTGAGAATGAAAGTCCTTCGATCGAAGAAACTGTTGAGAAGCCTAGCAAGACAGAAGATGGAGAAAAAGGAGAACGCTTTGAATTCAACATCTCCACAGCTGAAATGCAGCAATTTGCGGATGCAAAAGCTAAAAGGTTGGAAGAAAATTCTGTGGAAAATGAGGCTTGTGCATTCATGGCTGGCATTGAGGTAAAATCATCTTCTGTAGATAAGCGATGTGCTAGATGTGTTGAGTTTGTGACTAAGATTGATAGATATGCACTTCATAACACAAACTTAATTGCAGATTTAGAAAAATCCAGAGAACTCATTGCTGTTTTATCTAATTCGGATAAAGAACACCGAATTAAGATAAAAGCACTGAAAAATGATATCTCTGAATTTGAGAGACTTGTGGCTGTGGGTAATCTTAGAAATCAGGAATTAAAATCTGAACTTGAAATGAATCAAAATTCGGTTTTGGAAAAGAACAAAATCATTTTGGAAAAAGATAATTTGATTTTGGATTTGCAACGAAAAATTGAAAAGTTCAGGGATTCATCTGAAGTGATGAATTTCTGTATTAACAGCCAACGTCTCAAAGACTCTGAGGAAGGAATGTTTGGCATTGGTTATAACAAGGTGCCTCCACCGGTAAACCATAATTATACATCAATGCCATGCATCGATCCTGAATTGGCAAACTTTGTGCCAACGACCCCTCTGACAGTTGAACCACAAAGTGAGTCAGAATCTGAACCAGATGAAGTCACTGACTCAGATCAGTCGAAGAAGAGTGGAATTTCAAAGAAAAATGAGGTGAATCTTGAAAACATTGAAAATTTGATAAGCAACAAGATTTTAGAAATTTTCAATCAAGTTCAAAATGAGAAGTCAAAACCTAAGTCACGTGGGAAAACTAAAAAGACTTTGAAAAATATCCCTAAAACTGAGTTTGTTAAAGGGGAGGATTTTGTCAAAGAAGAAGTAAAAATCGAAACAGGTTCCAACTCTCAGTTTGTGAACCAAATTTTGAAAAATTCCACCAACACCTCATCATCTTCGACCGATCATGAGGAACGTCCGAAGAACGCTGCGAAAATTCGCAAATGCTACAAGTGTCGTGGGAAAGGACACTTAGCAGCAGAATGTCCAGATGACAGGGGTAAATCACTTGTTGATCCTGATCAAAAGAAACCTTTTTTTGACAAACCACAAAATGAATCAGTTAATGTTGAAAAGAAAAATGGTAAAAATCAAAAGGTTGAGAAAAACAAAGTGATTAAACAAGAAGTAAAACCAGCTGTTAAACCAAATGTTAAATCACAACAAAATCAAGATCAAGAGGAGAAACCCGTTGTTATTAACCGTGGGGACAGATCAGAAAATGTGCCTCAAAGACATGATACTCGTGAGAAAACCCCTCACAGACGACAAAATCATGTCACCTTTCAAGGAGTTGAGAATGACAAACGTTCTGGAGGTTCGAACAACAACTATGCTAGACCTCATGCACAGAACAGATTCGTGAATGATCGAAATGTGTCACCCCCTTGATTTCCAAATCAAAGACCGCATTCGGATAATCATCCACGATCATTCTCAAGACACGAAGATGCTCCTAGATTTGGTAGGAATTTTGAGTCACCCAGGAATCAAAATTACAGTTACCAAAACTATGGAAGTAGAGGGTATGGAAACTCTGGTTATACCAACAGATCATCAACTCCGTATAATCCACGATTTGCGGGGACTCATTCCAACAATTTCCGAAATGGAAATGGTGGACACAGAGGCGATGATGGTTATTTCAAAGAGTTTTCTTATGTTGACGAATCAGGACGACCCAAGACCATCATGGCTTGGGTCCCACACTCTAACTAAATTTTTGTTGGGGAGTGTAGGAGCAGCTGAAGAGGGCTATCTATATTTGGTATATCGATAGTGGCTGTTCCAGACACATGACAGGAAATAAAGAATTATTGAACAATTTTAAACAATTTCGTGGTGGTTATGTGAATTTTGCCGGTGAAAAGGGTGGTTACATCACCGGTGAAGGCTCTGTGTCGAATGGAAAAATCACGCTACATAAAGTGAACTACGTTGAAGAACTGAAGCATAACTTGATGTCGGTTTCTCAAATCTGTGATAACAAGTACACGATGTTGTTCACTGATAAAGCTTGTTTCGTTTTGCGTCCGGGATTTGTTGTTCCTGAAGATTGGATCGTTATGAGAGCTCCAAGGGTGAATAACACATATGTCATGGACATGCGCCCGTTGGTTAAATCGTCTGCTCCAGCGACATGTCTACTTTCAAAGGCGACTGAAGATTAATCGTATCTCTGGCATAGGAGAATGGGCCACGTGCATCTGCGAAAAATGAACCACTTAGTGAAAAACAACTTGGTGTTGGGGGTTCCTTTACGTAGTTTTAATATGCACAACAAATGTGAATCATGTGAAAAAGGAAAAATCAAACGAAAGCCTCATAAACCGAAAACAGCTAACTCTATGCAAAAACCACTTGAATTGCTTCACATGGATCTTTTCGGCCCAATCCATGTTGCTAGCATTGGTGGTATGTCTTATTGCTTAGTTGTCACTGACGATTTCTCACGTTACTCATGGGTATTTTTCTTAAAAACAAAGGATCAAACCGCTGGTATTTTAAGAGATTTATTCAAACAACTTGAGAAAAATTATTCACTTCCTATTAAGAAAATCCGAAGTGACAACGGCACTGAATTTAAGAATCAGTATATGGATGAGTTATGTCGGGAAATGGGAATAATTCATCAGTTCAGCGCTCCATATGTTCCTCAACAGAACGGAGTTGCAGAACGGAAGAATCGTACCCTAATTGAGGCGGCCCGCACTATGCTTTCTGAATCGAAATTACCAATTTTCTTCTGGGCCGAGGCGGTGAACACTGCATGTTATGTGTTAAATCATGTGCTTACTGTCAAAAGAGAAGATAAAATTGTTATGAATTGCTTGAAAACAGGAAACCGAACTTATCCGGTTTTCAACCTTTTGGGATTAAGTGTGTTATCAAACGCACCAAAGATACTCCGAAAATGGGGGAAATTGGTGAAATTGGGTTCTTTTTGGGTTATGCCAATGGAACTCCAAACAAACGCGTTTATAACATCAAGAAGCGAATAGTGGAGATCGTGTTTGACATAACTCCTTTGAGTTTTGATCCTCCACCGTCCGAATTCGGTCCCAAAAGCGGATATGATTATGATAAATTGTTTGATTCGTTTGATCTTCCTGATGTTTCAGAAGAAGATTCGGAGGTTGTATACACACATCTTGTGAACCAAGATGAAGTGGATGCGAGCTGGAGAGCAAGTATTCCTACTAATGTGTCTTCGAATGTTCCAGTCGCTGATTCTTCGACCGTAAATGATGTTGTTGCTGATCAGATCCCCAATGCAGCTGCTCAAACTACAAGTGGAGATCTATACGTTGACTTTTCAGCATATCCAAATGTTGATGCGTCTTCTGGCAATGGTGGAGCTTCTAGTAGTAATGCACATGCTGAGGGGGAGATTCAATCAAATTTGGGAAACAATATTCAAGCTCCGGCAATCCCAGTTTCAAGAACAAATATTCATCATCCTGTTGATAATATTATTGGAAATCCAACTGCGGGAGTGCAAACGCGAAGGAGTATTTCAGAGATGCAATGTCGGTTCTCTGCTATCAAGAAAGAAGAAATCTACAATCTTAGCCTGCATGAGTGTTTTATCTCTCAGATAGAGCCGAAGAACTATCAAATGGCTCTGAAGGATAATTCTTGGTGTGAGGCGATGCAAGAAGAGTTAGCTCAGTTCGACAAGTTAAAGGTGTCGAATTTGGTCGATCTTCCTAAGGGCCAGCATGCAATCAACACGAAATGGGTTTTCAAGTGCAAGAAAGATGATAAGGGTGTCGTTGTCAGAAACAAAGCACGGTTGGTTGTTCAAGGCTTCAATCAGGAGGAAGGGATTGATTATACAGAAGTTTATGCACCGGTGGCAAGACTGGAAGCTATTTGTTTGTTTCTAGCCTTTGCTGCACACATGCGTATCAAAGTCTATCAGTTGGATGTGAAAAGCGCTTTCCTTTACGGGAAATTGCATGAAACTGTGTATGTGTCCCAACCACCGGGTTTTGAAGCTCCAGGGTTAGACAACAAGGTCTATTTGTTGGACAAGGCTCTCTATGGTCTCCATCAGGCTCCTCGAGCATGGTACGAGACGTTGTCAAAGCATCTTTTGGAGCATGGGTTCTCGCGTGGTGCAATCGACTCCACATTGTTCATTTTGAAGAAAGGGGGAGACTTTCTGATCGTGCAAATTTACGTTGATGACATAATCTTTGGTTCTTCAAATGAAGAGTTGTGTCGTGAGTTTGAGAAGGTGATGAAGTCAAAGTTTGAAATGAGCGCGATGGGCGAGTTATCATTCTTTTTAGGTCTTCAAGTGAGTCAAGAAAAAACCGGGACGTACGTGCATCAGACAAAGTATGTCCACGAGATTCTCAAGAGATTTGGATTGGAAGATAGCTTACCTTATGACACGCCTCTACCGACAAATCTCAAGCTTTCACCCGATGATGAGAAAGATCCTGAAGTGGATCCGACTCTATATCGAGCAATGATAGGTTCATTGATGTATCTTACTGCTTCACGACCAGATATTATGTTCTCTGTTTGTTTGTGTGCTAGGTACCAATCAACTCCGAAGGAGTCGCACTTGAAAGCTGTCAAGCGTATTTTCAGATATCTGAAAGGAACGCCTAAGCTTGGATTGTGGTATCCAGCTGAAGGTGGTCTCGATTTGATGGCGTATGCTGACGCAGATTTCGGAGGGTGCCGGATGAACAGAAAGTCAACCTCTGGCGGCGCACAACTTCTTGGAAACCGTCTTGTCTCTTGGCAATGCAAAAAGCAAGTTGCCGTTTCTCTATCCACGTGCGAGGCCGAGTACATTGCTGCTTCAAGCTGTTGTGCTCAGGTTTTGTGGATTCAGCAGCAAATGAGGGACTACGGTTTGAATTTTACTCGAACTCCTATCCTTGTTGATAATAACTCTGCCATTTCCATAACAAACAATCCAGTAAATCACTCACGCACTAAGCACATAGATGTTAGGCATCACTTTATTCGCGACTGTGCTGAGAAGGGGTTGATAGAAGTGGTTAGGGTAGACACCTTGGATAATCTTGCCGACCTGTTTACGAAAACATTCGATCGGGCTAGATTTGAAAATCTGGTTCGAATAATTGGCATGATCAACCCAGAGTAAAATGCTTTCCAAACTCGCATAGAAACTTTATTTTATTTTTCTGTATAGTTCTTACCGCTTTCGAAAAATTTGAAAAACTCCAAAAATATTTTACTTAGTTGTAGGATAAATTTCAGAAAAATACAAAAACATTTGAAAAAATCTAAAATGAAGTCGTGTTGAGATATAAGGGAAATGATAGTACATCGGTTAGTCGTATCTGGTGCAGGACTATGGCTATATATATATGAGATTAACTGTTAAATGTGACAGCTTCATTATGCGTTGCATCGGTAGGTTTTACGCGTAAATAAGAACCTGTCTTTGGTATATAAACATAATGAACTGCGTAACTCGTGTGGCGCATCTCTCGGATATATGGTCTTGGTACCGTAATTTCGTTTGATAGATTGCCGAGGTTCTGAGATACGTGGTCTTTATGCTATTTATCATCTGGGTATCATGGTTGCTTCTTTTACCGGAAAATAACGGGGACGCAAGTCTAGATCTTCCATGATACCATACATACGTGTAAATATCTTCAAAACTTGATGCATCCGACCCAAATAAGTGATAAACAATCACATGTCCCTCAAAATCTTGCGGGAGTCAAGTCTATCCTCAATAAGTGATTCTATCACAAATGACTTGCTCCTGTGCCCTTTGCATCTGAAAACCAAATAAGTGAGTATCTCACATTAGCTTATACGTCAAAAACAGATGATAAATGGTATACTCACCAGTAAGATGATCTCTCGCGCATACCTTGATACGGGAGTATATTCTGAGGTGGGTAAACACAGTTACTGTCAGCTTAATACACTTAATTCCATATCTCGAAAACAGTGTTCGAAAGCGTGCTAAAACTTAAGTGGACCACAATACCGTTGAACGTCTTGAACTGTCAACATCATTCTAAAAAACATTAAAGCTAAATGCTATGGTTTCGTGTTTGGATACTGACAGAAAAACCGATATGATTCCTTTGCTCCGATTTCGCAAAAAGATAATTAGTGTAAATACGTTCTAGGTTCTATTTCCTTTTAGTCAAAAATTGAAAAATCACAAAAAGATTTGGCTTTCTTGTTTCTATGTGCGAGTTAACTCATTAGAAATACTCTAGGGTTGTGAAAAATATTTAATAAGGTGTTAAACATCAATTTCGGTAATTTTAAAATAAGTTTTCTTTGAAAAATCGGTCGTATGAGATTCATCTAAGTGTGTGTGAAATCTCATCGGGAGGGAAAGTCGATAAAAATTCTGTTTTCAAGCGTTAAGATTTTTCCAATCTCGATTTGTTCGTGTTTTTGAAGTAAAAAATGATGGTTGTTGAAAGTTCAAAACTTTTAGGTAAAATTTGTTGAGTTGAGATAAGATTAGGGTTTAAAGTGGAAGATTAAATCTGGTCCGACTTTCTTAAAAAAAAAAAAAAAAAAAAAAAAAAAAAAAGACAGGTCCGAGCTTTATCTCAAAACCGTGACCGAGTTTCACTTCCATATGGCCCGAGTTTTTGTCTTGCTCGTCCTCTATTCCTTTCAAAAACCTCTGAGGTTTCCTTCATCTTTCAAACTCCATTACTCTTTCTCCTTCACTTTCATTCTCCTACTCTCTTACATTCTAGCTTGCAAATCATTATATTGTAGAGATTCCAACTTGTGTGTTCATCTTCAAGGTATGTATCCTTTACCTTTACATCTTCATGGATCCTCTTTGGTAAGAAACTTTGAATTCTAGGGCTTGATTTGAACTTTGTGTTCATGTTTCTTGATGATTTCATGCTTTACTCTTCTTGTTTTCTTACAAATTGTTGGTTTCATGTGATGATTTTGAGTTGTTTGAAGTTAGGGTTTTGTAGATAAATTTGGGGGTTTTGTGTTTGGCTTCAAGAACTTGGTGTTCTTGAGGTTGGGATTCATGAATCTTGAAGAATAATGAATGTTTGAGTTGGTTTGAGCTTTGATTCGTTGAAATTAGGTGTGAAAATGCTCTTGATGTTGCCTAGTTAGTCACATATTGTTGGTTGTTTAAATATGTTTGAACAAAGTTCTTGATGTTCTTGGCGCGAAACATGATCTTAGGAAGAAGATGAAGAGAAATTTGAATTGTTTCCGTTTGATGCATAATGATAGATAAGTTATTGTGTTAAGATTTTGAGTTTCAAACCTTTCTCTTCCGTAAGTTCGGAGAGCTCAAGGTTTTGATTCAATGATGAATCTTAACATATCGTTCCGAGTTTCTTAAACAGCCCCGAGTTTCAATTCGTTTCCGAGGTCTCTGTTCCTGTTCTGTTCCGAGTATGTCAAAATACCCAAGTTATACCCAAGTTTTTAAAATGTCCGAATAACAGAAGTTGTTTTGCTGTTTCACTTCTGCTCCGAATGTATAAGTCTCCGAGTTTTTTGAGATCCGAGGTTCATAAGTTTCTTTTTAAAACAAGTCCCGAGTTTATCTGTATAAACTGGTCTGAGTTTAGTTGTTTTGAACTTCTCGGAATTTCAAGTAGGTCCGAGAAATTTTAACGTGTTTGTTTTAATGCCCCGAGTTTGAACAAATCTAATGTCCGAGGTTTGTTTATGTCTTAGGTCCGAGGTTTGGTTGTTTGTTACTTCCCATTGTCCCGAGTTTATTAAAAGCTTGGTAAACTCTCCGAGTTTTTGTTATTGGTTCAAACAGTTCAGGTGCGTGTGTGGATTTTGTTGGTCCAGTTTGACTTCGGTGCCAACAGTGATGTTTAGGGTGATGTTTATTAAAAGTTTATTAAACTGTCCACAATAAATCACTGTTTTTGTTCCAAATTTATATATCTGTCTGTTCAGAGGTCAACAGTGTGGTTTATGAGTGATAAATTATCTGTGATTATATTATGATTCTAGAAGTCGAGTTATGTTTCGGGGATTCGAACCCTCGACCCTTGGTTATTGTGTTCTTGACCTTGACAGTTATGTTTGACAATGATATATTGTGTTTAGCCTTTGGAGAGTTGATTTTCATACATTAACTGTGGTTTCAATGTGTTTTCGTCTATGTGACAGTACATTTTACCCGACATCATGTATTAAAGTTTACTATGTGAAAACGGCATGTTTTACTTCTAAACTGATACATGTGTTTCGCTTATGTTTTGTTTTCAACAGAAATGGCCGAACAACCGCGTCCGGTTCGTGAGTTTCACAAAAGTCATAATCAAACTGCTTTGCTAGATGTGAACGTTCGAGGTGGAGCCGAATATGCCGATATTATTCGTTTTCTTCGAAATTCAAGAATTGGTTTCGCGATTTCAGAAAGTATTCATCTAGTGCAAGCGTATATTGATGATTTTTGGCGTACGGCTCGGGTTGTTGATGATACTATCGAGGCTACTGTTTCTGGGAGTTCTATTGTTATCACGGAGGCGGTTATTCGTGCGGCTCTCTGTTTTGGTGACTTAGATCATGGTAGTACGTGTTATGTGCGTCAAATACGAGAACGTGGAGTTAGATCCTTCGGTTATGCTGATTCTTTTGATAAAAAGGAGATTTCCAAGGCCATGTTTCTCGGGCAGTGGAGATTCTTCTTTCATGTGTTGATGCAGTGTTTGTCTCCACGAAAATCGGGAACTGATACGATGAGTAATGATCTTGTGTCTGGGATGATTGGGTTACCTTACAACCAGCAATACAATTTTTCTCTAATGATTTTCCAAGCTCTCAAACAGCAGATTGGTCTAAAGGCGAATGATAAGCGATTGATGATTTTGTATCCTCGATTCCTTTGTCTTATCTTTCGACATTTGTTGCCGAATCTTTCATTCGAAGGAACTTTGCTTGCGTACGGTCTAACACCAATGGCTAATCGTATCTTCAAGGATTGTACGAAGATTAACGGGTCCAAAAGAACTGATGCACGCCCAGTTCTGACTCCCCTGTGTGGTGCTATCCTTCAAGACAACTACAATCCAGAAGCTGATTTGCAATGGTTAAGCATTAGAGATGGTTTAGATCACATCTTTGTTGGGGATACTCAAGAGCCCGTGGTTGTTCAACCTCAGGTTGATCTTCAACAACCACCGGCGGTTATTCCGGAGCCAGAACCTGTTCAAGAGCCTGTGATTTCTGAACCAGTTATTGTTACTTCTCTTCAAGCAGCTGTGTCTGTTCAAGTTCAAGTTTCTACGTCTTCGGCAACAGAGGTTGCTGTAGAAACTGATGATGTGATTTTAGAGCTTGATGCTGCTCTAGATGCTTGTCCGTCCTCCCGTACTGTTGACAAAGGGAAACGGCCTATGGAGGATGCTATTGTGGATGAGGT
This sequence comes from Helianthus annuus, assembly GCF_002127325.2. Classification (NCBI taxonomy): domain Eukaryota; kingdom Viridiplantae; phylum Streptophyta; class Magnoliopsida; order Asterales; family Asteraceae; genus Helianthus; species Helianthus annuus. The sequence goes on along the minus strand of NC_035443.2, from coordinate 185,757,773 downwards.
GTTTGATGATATGCCATCCGAAAAAGAATATCTTAGTTTAGTTCTGAGAGAGCTCCAAAATTGTATTCGTCCCCCCGAAAGTAGAAAGCTTGAGTTATTTCGAGCAAAGGTTGCTTCTCTCGGTCCCTCTTCCGATTGGGGTATTCGCCTAGATAGATGGAATGACAAAGCAAGTGATCCAGATTCCTTTGTTTTTAGCTCTTCTGATGATGATGATGATGCGGACCGTCAACGTCCTGTCCTTGATACGGTTCGTGTCCCAGTTCCTTTGAGAGAATATAAGCGACAACGTGTCGCTGTTTCGGATCTTCAGTCTTCTAGTCCGATGGTTGCCTCAGTTTCAGTTACATCCAGTTCTGCTCCATCCGACTCAAGAGGTCTTCTTAATGTGGAGTTGTCTATAGCTCCTCCGTCACTGTCTTCCCCGCTTCCATTTACTTCCTTTGTGGAAGCTACCAGTGTGACTACTTCTTCTCAACCGGATACGCCGATTATGTCTTCTCCAATTCCTGTAGTACCGCTATTTGAGTCGTTATCATCTCAAACGGGTACGGGCAATGTGTTTGCTTTATCAGGAAGTTCCTCTCTGCCAGCGCAACCTAGTTCTCCTATTGATTTGCCAGCTCCAGAGACACGGAGGACAGGTCCAAGGACCGCTTATTGTTCAAATCCGCCAGCAGTACGACAGAAGAAAGCTTCTTCACGTCCTCCAGTGACACCATCTTCCGGTCCTAGGCCATCCAGGGCTCAGTCGTCTGGCTCGAGACCTCCTGCTCCTAGATCTTCTCCAGTTTCTGCTTCGAGACCATCCGGTTCAGGTAAAAAAGCAGAACTTTCAAGAGTTTGTTCGTGATCAGTTTCAGGATGTAGCCAAGGTCATGTTTCAACACAAGACTCAGTTTTCTAAGCTGCAGAGTGAAATTGATCTCTTGAAGAAAAGGGATGCAGATCGAGAGCAACAGATGGCTCAGCTTTTTCGTCTATCCAAGGCTCAGAGTATTCAGTTGGGTAAGTTCATAGCTCAAGGGGCTTCGACGTCTGCTCGACAACAGTCCTTGGTTAGTACTACGGATCGGCTTATCGGGATCGTGACAGATCTTGTATCACTCCTTGCTGCTCAGGGGGAGAGTTCATCTTCTGATTTTCAGGTCCAGGCTCAGTGCAAAATGGATGAACTTAAGAAAATCAGAGAAGATCTTGATAAGGACAAGGATCCCAACGCATCAAAGCAGGGGGAGCAGTCAAGGAGTGCACGTGCTCCTGAAGCTGCGACTCCGGCTCATGTTGAGGGGGAGTCCTCAGATGCAGTTACAGGGGGAGATAAGGGCCCTGTAGAGGTTGTTGCTGAAGTAGTTTTGGAGCCTGGAGAAGTGGTTGAGGAAACGTTTGAGGATTGGCGTACAAATGACGACTTGGCTGGCAAGTTCAGTTTTATTGAAACTGCGAAAGGGAAGTCTATTCAGTATGAGTCCTTGCCGGTAAACAGCGATATTCTCAGAAGCTATGTGTTTGGTGTTGAAATGCCTGAAGAAATCTTCAACCCACTACGAGTTCCCGAAGAAGTTAGTGTGGCAGCTCGCCGTTGGTTTAGGGTTCTTCCAGATGACACGCAAAGGAAGAGATACCTATCGACTAAAGGCGAGTACTCGGGTCAAATTCGTAGTTGGGATTTCGACGAGCAGCATGGCTTGGTGATGATTAAGAGGACCGATGGAGTTCAGTACTTCAGGCCTAGGGCTAAGGACCTTCAGACTCTTCCCGCACGTGATCTTCATCACATTGCTCAACTTGACCTCAAGAACCATACAAACGTGGCTAGTATCAGAGGTTTGATTCCTCATTTGGTTGCTGAAAGTCGTGAGAGCAAGTGGAAGCTGTTCAAGCCAGCTGTCGGTCAAGGGGTTAAATATCTGAATAAGTTCACTGGAAAAGAGGAATGGAAAGTGGTTTACCCACCATCGAGTTGCCTTCGTGAAATACCTATGAGAAAGTTCGATCTCAATAAGTTTGATAAAATAGGTTATTGGTACCTCAATGGAAAAACTGGGGAAGCCGTGATTACTGAGACGAATGTGTCGGTGGAGATTGCGAAGATACTGGATCCGATTTGGCTCGCAAACTTGAGGGAAGGACACTTGAAGAAGCTTCGTCGCCTGCCCCTAAAATACAATGCAGAGGATCGTGTTCTTGCGGACCAGTTTATCAAGGTGGTCCAGTTCTGTGTGAAGAACAAGGTCTGGGCAGGTAGCGACTTTTCAAAGAGGATTTGAAGATCTCGAGTTCAATGAAGACCATGCACTGATCAAGGGGGAGTTTGTTAATGCACTTTTGGGTGATAAGTGCAAGGCTTCCATCTTTTAGGGTCTTTATTGAACAATGTCCAAACTTAGTCCCTAAGAAGTTCCTAGGGAGAGTTTGTCCCTAAGAAGTTCCTAGGGACAACTTGTCCAAGGTTGGAAAGAGTTTTGTTAGTCAGAGTTTTTGCTTTGTCTGAGTTTTGTATAGTTTAGACTTTGTCTGAGTTTTGTAGCAAAAACTCTGTGTTTGGCTTTGTGCTCTATGTTTTGTCTGGGCTTTCTATTTAGTGTTGAAAGTCCGGGTTTCACCTTGTATATATACTTTAATATGGAATAGACAAGGTAACGATTTCTGTGTGAATTTCTGTGCCCTAATCATTGTATTCTTGATTTCTCTCTCAAATCCTTGCATTCTTGTTATCATCTACAGTGGTTGATCATCAGGTGGATTCCGCACACCTTTTGGTTGCTTTAGCTGAGTGAGATCTTGGATTAGGAGGCCTTACATAAAATATACATATTTTTTTTTTAAATGACTTGTGCTATAACATGTTATTATCAAAGTGATTGAATGGATAGTAATTTTGATTAAAAAAACATGGTTTAATCCGTTTAAGAATATTATTATAATTATAGTAGTTGAAGATATTGATTTAAAAATTTCAAAATTATACAAATTCTACATGCATTATCACATTTTATTTCTTTGAAGTTCAGTTCAAGTCTGAGTCGTTAACATATTATTTTATTATAAAAAAACTTAATTTAATCTCTTTAAGAAATATAATTTTGATCCTATAATAATTATATTTATCATGGCCTTTGGGCTGGTATACATTATTCAAAATAGGCAAATGGGTTGATAATTCGTTTTAAAAACAAATAAGTTGGAGGTGTTATAGTGGGCTTTGGGCTGCTACACATATGTGAGTGCTCAGAAACCCTAGAATCCCTAAGCTCTTTTTCTATCACATCCATTTAGGTTTAAAAAACGTTAGATATTTTAATATGATTTATGGTTTTTTCCTTCTTTCTAAACTTGACCTAAACATATCTATAATAAATGTTTATTCATAATTTTTTTATTCATAACAGAAATCGTTATACTGTATATATAAATGTATAGTAATAATATGATAGTTAGGTAATTACTAATATCAATAATTATTAACACATTCATTTGTAGGATTCTATGTTATATAATTTAGACAGTAATAATATTAACATGATACATGATAGGTAGTTATTTTTTTAATATGAATATTGTACTAATATCATTAATTATTATATTAGTATCACTATTATACTAAGGCAACTTATATGAATCAGAGATGTAAAATTCAAGTCATTTGGATTAATTTAAAACTCACTAAACATGGTTTGAAGTAAAGCTAAAAACAAAAAATAACATAGCAAATGGTTATCAAAGCTAAAGCTTTAGACAGAATCGACTCGAACAACTCGTTCACGGGTACGTATTTCAACTCGTGGAATTTTAGATTTCTTCCAAAAACTGTCCATTGAATCTGCAGTATCAGCCATCTCATCATCAGGCTGTGGATCATCTTCGGAAGCTCCATGATCGCTGCTGACATTGATAACATCTTCCCAATTCCAGTTGGCAAGAGACTCCAACCTTTTGTTTAGCTTGTCACACTTCCGTTTCTAAGATAACAACAATTTAAAAAAATAATGTGGACATAAGAAACGAAATATATAACACTGCTGTAATGCAGATTTACCTGCTCACTGATTTCACGTAGAATTTCTGAAGCGGTTGGGCTTGACTCTCCATCCCATTTTATTATCTCAACACTTTTGGCAGGTTTCTATAAAATCAATGCCTTATTAGATATCACTTATACAGATTTTTACAAAATAAACATGAATTTTGAATATGTTTACTTACATGTGATTCGAGGTGTTGCTGCTCGTCGACTTCTGGATCATACTTTTCAACTCGGTAATTCGCCTCCGTCTTAAATAGAAAAGATAAAAAACATTATAAAGTAGAACTGAAAAAAGTTTACATTAAATATGTTTACTTACAGGTAATTCAAGGTGTTGCTGTTCTTTCTCTTTGGTTTTGGGATCAATTTTTTCAACTCGGTAAGTTGCCTCCATCTAAAAATACAAAAGATAAAATTATTGTAAGGTATAAAGGTTTAAATGGTAGTAGGTAAATGTTCAGAACTGACTTACGTTTGGCTGCCTTTCTTTTTTGATAATAAGCTTCATTCAGAGAGCAATTTTGAGAGAAAGAATGGTATACTTTTTAAGCTATCTGAATCTTTATATAAGTTTTAAAATAACTTACTACCCATGATCTACAAAATAACTTCTACCCATGTTTTTTTGTGTTTTTTTTTTTTTGGAAGTTTAAAAACTAATTTAAGGTGAAAACTGTCCAATACGAGAATGTTATATAATCTTTAGAATCTACAGTTTTTGTAAATTAACTGCTTATGATATATTTTTTTGGGTAGAATTTAACCAAATTATTATGCACCTTCACTTAAAAATTATTAGAATTAACTTAAAACTTTCATGTAGCTGATTCTCTTAAAAATTATGTAGCTAAAAAACTGGTTTTACATCTTGTTTTATTAACAGTTTTATGTTATTTATTTTTTTGCAGGTTCTAAAATTCACGTTTTGCAGGTTCTAAAATTCACATTTTTTGTTTACTGTTTTAAAATACACGTTTTTTGTTTACAGGTCTAAATTTGTTCAGATAGATTTTGTAATTTCATGGTTTATGTTTCCAATTAAATTTCCACATATTTAGGTCAGTTATTTTAGATAGATCGTGGGGTCTATTTTTCCCAAAATTTAGTATGAGAAAGTCAAACTGGACAAAAAAACCTCCCCTTGTTTTTCTGAATTATAAGGGTCAGGATTTAAGTTCATCTTCATCCAATGGCTGAGATTGCACTTTGTTCCCTTTGACTTTAAGGGGAACATAAGAATATATAATTTCTCATAAAATACCCGCTCCCGCCCCATTTACCACAGTCCCACGTTAGTTTTAAACCTAATATTCTTCTCCAAACCGTCCACGTTGTTTTGCCATATTAAAACAGTGAACGAAGGTAGCTTCTTCCCTATTTCCCTCATTTTGATTTGTAAGTATCTTTGCATGTTAAAAGCTTTATAGTCCTGTTTAAATTCATTATTTGCATTTTCAACAAGTTTAATGTTTCTTATTGTTACCTTGTGAATCATGATTTATTTGACTAGTTGTTATATATATTTGTTACCTTTTTGTTGATTTTGCAATTTTGATTGCTGAAATTAAGGCGTGGATTCAATTCTTAGATTTTGTATTACACACTTTTGATTTGATGATTTTAAATTTGTGATCTTAGGAAAGTGGCCTCTAAAGTTTACCGGAAATTGCAAATTCACCATTCTAATTGGATTTATGAATTTCAAATGCAAGATATAGCTTTTCATTTTGTTTCTTTTGTGTTATATCCATATGCTTTCAAATAAATCAAATATTAGGTAACTAATCTAATTAACATAATTACACCTGTAATCAAGATGTTGATAGCATTTATGTCTTCTTAGAAACCGTTATTTGTTCTGCAATATCACTTTCTGAAGTTACGGTGACCTTTGAGTTCATAGTTTATGTTTAAACTGATGCTTGGTTGTTGACTAGGGCAAATATGTATATTGGTTTTGTAAATATGTATGTATATGTATCTAATTAAATAACTTAGTTATTTCTTTTGCTTAATTGTAATCTATAGCTATGTCGAAAAGAGGCAAACGTGGTGTTGCTTCTTTTCAAAAGAATTATAAAGAGGAGGATTATAAGGTAGATTTTGACAAAAATAATCGCCCGGTGGGTGCAATGAGTTCTCCATTTATGTCATGGTTTGGGCTGAAAGTTAGACAAACGTTTCCATATCATATTGATACGAAGGATTTTGAAAACCGGTGGGAAGAATTATGGTTGGATACCAAGGTATGGTTTTTTGTTTTTTACACATTATCATAAGATGAAATATTTGTTTAGTGTTATGTTTAACCTTTTGTTTTGTAAATTTTTAGATGTTATGGAATATTCAAACTGATAGGCCAAAAAAGTTTATGCTTAAAAAAGCAAAGAAGCTTTGTACAAAATTCAGAAGCAGGCTTGTTAACAACTATGTTAATAAAGGAAAAAGACCTTTTGAGAAATATGCATATCTCGATCCTGCACATTGGGATGAATTCGTTCAGAAAAAGACAAGCAAAGAATTTTTGGTATGTATAAATTAATTATTATTATTATTGTTGTTATTGTTGTTGTTATTATTATTATTATTATTATTATTATTATTATTATTATCAATTTGTAATACATGTAGGCACTACTGATGTGCGTGAAGTGTGTTATATTTTTAGATATATATTTAAGCCCTTTTTACACTTTTACCCAAGTTTTAAATTTATAAAACACGATATTTACTAACACTAAACACACATATGGGCAAGTGCACCCATCGTGGACGTAGTATAGTGTTGGTAAGATACCGAGGTCGTCCAAGGACACAAGAGCTTTTAATACCGGTTTATCCTCAACGTCTAATCAAATCAAAAAGTTAGAAAAATGTTTTAAACTAAGAAAAATAAAAACTAACTAAATGCTGAAAAAGAAAATAAAATAAAAACAGATAGACAAGATGAATCACTTGGATCCGACACGTGTATTAGTATAACCTTTGATTATTTTCGCACTTTTGCACTTATTTAAGAGATTATCTTAGTTATTGTAGTAGGCCCCTTTTTCGGAGGTGACGTTACCCTCAACCCAGTAGTTTGAGTCAGCAAGGATACAATCCTAAAGGGTTGGATTATTGAAAGATAATGAATTAAGTTATTAATGCAAATTATGGTAGGCCTCGCTTTTGGCGGTGACGTTACCCTCGGCTAAGTAGTCTGAGTCAGCAGGGATACAGTCCTAAATAGCCGGGTTATAGTATTAATAGTAGTTAGCTTATGAGGGGGTCAAAGAGTTTGGATCCCCGCCATCCAATACCTATGGGCATTGAAGGAGATCCTACTAAATTTGACCCAGGTCCCAAGCAGGACCTCTAAACGCTGAACAAGGGCAAGACCTTTACCAAACCGTTCCCTTAACCCCCGACCAGGTAGCCAACATACCTCCATATAGACCGTGGAGATATGAATGGTGAAAATCTTTTATTTTATATAGACAGTAAAATAATGCCAAGACACCACGGACAAACGATAAGGAAAGATCACCTTCAACATAAGTAACTAGTTATTAAAGTCATTAATACAAAACCAAATAAAAAGTGCAAAAGATTAAAAATAAAAAGTATTATACTAAACACTTGTCTTCACCAAGTGATGTAAGAGACTTAGGCAAACATGGCCTTGATTGTCAAGAACTCTTACGATCAATCTTGGATCCCGAGACGACTCACACACTCTATGATGGACAATGGATGATGGTGGTGGATGATGGTGTTATGGTGGTGGTGGGTGGTGGATGAAGTGTGAGAGAGGTGGTGTGCCAAGGGATGAGAGAGAATGAAACCAAGCTCCTCTATTTATAGGCTGAACAGAACGCTGGACACGGCCCCGTGTCCGCTGGACACGGCCCCGTGCCCGTCTGACATTCTCTCTCTTCATTAATTGTAATTGCGAATTACAATTAATGCGCCTGCTGTACTTTCAACACGCCCCCGTGTCCGCTGGGCACGGCCCCGTGGTGAGCAATGGAAGCTTCTACTGGTTTGTCTTTTCTGCTGCTTCCTGGGCACGCCCCCGTGTTCACTGGACACGGGGCGTGTTCAGGCTCTGTTCTCTTCTCTTTGTCTTGGGAGGTGCCGTTGAGGGTCCGGGCAGTTTACTTTTGTTCCTTTTCTTGTATTTATGGTAGAATTAGTGGTCTTTTTGCTTCTTTTGTGATTTTGAGCTCATTTCATCCTGAAAATACAAAAGGAAGACAAAAACACTCTTTTTCCAACATTAGTACTTAAAAAGGGTTAGTTTTATGCCTTAAATGATGTGTTTTATATGTTGCATTTTACACACATCAAATACCCCCACACTTGAACTTTTGCTTGTCCTCAAGCAAAACTCTTTTAATGTGGCTTACACTCCCAAATGGAATAGGTAGAAGAGAAGTTTTTTTTTTTTTTTTTTTTTTTTTTTTTTTTAACTTGTCCTAGAGTGTCGGGAATCCAAGGTTTGTATAGGTTCTATTTTTACCTTATTTACAATCTTATTCGTCATGGTTTATTTTGAACTTTTCATAAGATAAACTACTTATTTGGGCATAGCATGCCTTATTAAAATTCCATTTATATACAAGTTCACATACCTCACGGGAGATCACTCAATCACTCGGCCGAAGGTGTATATTTAAGTGAATCGCTCGAGAGCGGCACGGATTTACATTTTCCATATGCTTGCCAAGTGATCAATCCTCCTCCTTTTTAACTTTTTACCTTTGTAAATATCAAGAGGTCTTTTGGGTTGAAGGCTTGGGTTTAAAGGTGGGTGGTTGGTTAGTGGTTAGTAAAAAGGGCGAAAATTGTAACAAGTGTCGGTTTTTCGTGAAATACCTTATTTTTGGTGACATTTATTTTTGAAGTATTTCTCCAAACAAGCTTTTTGTAGCTTATGTTTGTTTTTGACTTCATATATATATATATATATATATATATATATATATATATATATATATATATATATATATATATATATATATATATATATATTTTTTTTCACGTAAAGGTAAGTTTATGAAAAACCGAGTTTGTCACTAAAATAAAGGTGAAAAAATGAAAAAGGTTTTTGGTGGGTAGAAAATTGTTTTGGGGGTAATGAAATGAAAGGTTTAGGCTCAAAGGGGTTTTCTAGGGGGGTTTTGGGTAGGTAAAAAAAAAATAAAAAATAAAAAATAATGGTTTTGAAAGAAAAATAGTTAGTCCTAATGCCTCCATCATTTACTTACTTGGGTTTAAGTTGGTAAGGACCGGGAATGTATCGTCGTGGCAAGTTCTAGATTTGTAAAGACCGAGCGGCTATTCACACAAGAAACGAAAAATGAGCATTTAATCTAAATATGTGTATTTTTATGCTCAATAAAGGCTCAAAACTCACTTTTTGTGGGAATGGGTTTTTAATGTGACCAAGCATATATAATCGAATTTTAGCTAGACTTGTTATACCGTTTCATAATTTTCTTATGTTAGTTCTTTTTATCACGACGCTATCGGTTGTAAGTTTGTAAAAATATAACCCTTTTATAACTTGTTATTCCCAACTTAAACTAAGACAAGTAAATAAAAAAAATGAAAAAGTTTTTGAAAAAAATTTGGGGTGTTTAGCGGTTCCAATAGAGTTTTGTGTAAGGCTTGTTTTAGGATTTTGCAAAATTCCAAGGTTTTAGCATCCCCCCCACACTTAAATTACACATTGTCCTCAATGTGTCCAAAAATAAAGTTTTTGGTTGATTTGAATATGTAAAATCGTGTTTAAAAACAAAGATTTGTGTTACTGGCACTCTGGACACGGCCCCGTGTTGACCGGGCACGGCCCCGTGGTCAAGTGCCAGTAACAAAAATTATAGAATTGAAATAGAAGCCTGGACACGGGGGCGTGTTCGCTGAACACGGCCCGTGTCCAGTTACCTGAACTGGGTGATTTCCTGCAGGGGGCTCAGCACGGGGCCGTGTTGGTTGGGCACGGCCCGTGTGGAGCCTTCTGTTATGGAGATTTTTGTCGGTTTGTTCTGTTCTTCTGCATGGTTCCATTTTTTCTCGTTCCCTTTTTCATCCATTACCACCATGAGTCCATAAATCGTAAAAACCATCATAACATTGCTAATAGAGAGATAATACATAAAGATAAAAGTTACATAGATAGTAAGCTTATGGAGTTCTAGCCCTATGTTTTATTTTAATTTTAGCAAAATTTCCAAGAATCTACTGATCCTGGTTAGACAAGGCTTTGTAGAGCTCCAACTTTCGGATGCGTTTCTCCTCATATGTCGGCAAGCCACTCCTCTACCTCCCTTGGAAGGAGGAAGGAAGGCTCGTTCGCATTTGTTTGAGGAGTTTCAACTTCCGCCGGGACTTCTTGTGGGATTTCCATAGGAGGTTCCGCGGGGATGTCTCCCCACCCGGTAGGGTTGTTAATACCGAGTGCTAAGTTCCAGTCTTGTTGTGGAAGGACTGGTTCCATAGGAGGTGCCACCAAAATGTTTAACCTTTGGTGCAAAAGGTTAATCTCTTGGAAGCTGCTTTCCAATCCCATTGTAAGATCGTTGATACGGTCAATGAGGACCTCCTCTACGGACGTCATTTCGTCGAGAGCCTCTCTTAGTGCTATCACGTAGTGCACAAGTGTGGCTTCAACGGAGGGTCTCCTTCCCCTTCGGCTGTTTGAGGAATGCACGGATGATGTTTCGCTGTTTTCACTCGCCATTCTACGAAAAATAAACCAAAAATAGTTTATAAGACGAAACAGTTTCTGGACACGGCCCCGTGCTCACTGAGCACGGCCCCGTGTTCATCTTTCTGCAGAATTTTGGAGCAAGGAACCTTGGGTTTTCGAGTTATTTTCTGAGTTTGTGCAAGCTTTTTGACAGTAAATAACTCTAAACAATGTTACATAACATGTTTTTACCAAGATTCCATGATCAAAACTCCTTGTTTCCTACCATAAAGATTGAAAATTCAAACTTTTCATGGTGGCTTTTGAAGAAAGATGAAGAAGAAGGAAATGTCTAGAAGAGGAAAGGACAAGATGAGTTGTTGGAAACTTCTTTTAGACTTACCTAGGATTGTTTGAGAGAAGATTCCTTCAAATCTCTGTCCCCAAGTTGGTCCAAATGTGCAGGATTTTTGGCTGCATTTATAGAAAATGACAGCCTGCTGGACACGGCCCCGTGTCCGCTGGACACGGCCCCGTGTGCAGAGAAAATTCTGACACAGTTTGTCCGTATTCTGACGTCATGATCAGAAGGGAATCTTTTGATGGACACGGGGGCGTGTTGGCCGAGCACGGCCCCGTGTCGGAAAGCTGATTTATGAAGTTTTGTCTTTATTAAGGAGCTAATTCTTATCGGGTGGCTCCTGACTTGTTGGAACAACCCCATAGTGCCTAAGATACCTTAATTGTCCTATACTAAGGCGAGAACGCAAGAGGTTGTCGGTGAGGGTAATTCCTATTTTCATTCTAGGTGGACAAGTCCAACCCTTTCCCGGGCTCTCGTTAAAGAAGGTGTATGCCGAATCGCTCAGGTCTATGTATGCACCGAACGAGGTCGATGGGGAGTCCTTCACGGCACAATCGGCACAGGGACGACTATCGTCCACGTCTTGTCTAGGAAGAAAGGTATTTTCGGGAGCAACGAGGTTGTCAGAATGCGGTTCCAACATTTCCTCATGGTCATCGTCTTGGGATGGATCTAAGAAATCCTTCCTAAGTTCTTTTGACCAATTTAGAAGTAGTTCTTCTAGTTGAAATAGCTCGTCAAGGAGCATATCTCCTAGAATATCCGGTTGGGCGCATTCGAGGGAGAAATAGTGTTTATTTTTACTTTCGCCCCTCTTAAGGCTACAAGGAATTGGTGGGTCTATATAGTGTGGCCTATAAGTGAGGAAGAAACATTTTAATTCCTCGTGTTCGCCTCCACATATTTGACACCACAAACCATAAGAGTGCCGAAAGTAAAAAGAATCACTATTACTCATGTTTGTATCAGAAGTTACCAACCGCCGGGATCAAACGGTTCTGTTTTCAGCAACTGAATCTTGGGCACGGGGGCGTGTTGAGTGGACACGGCCCCGTGTTCAGCCTACTGTCTGATATAAAACAGGATTGCCAGTTCCAATGATTGGGCACGGGGGCGTGTTCAGCGGGCACGGCCCCGTGCTGAGCTCTGCAGAAGCTGAAAAATCTAAAAAAAATCCTAAAAAATTAAAGAAAAATAAAAAGATGATTAGGCCGTTGATTCCTAACTTTCTTAAAATCCTTGTGTCCCCGGCAGCGGCGCCAAAAACTTGATGTGCGTGAAGTGTGTTATATTTTTAGATATATATTTAAGCCCTTTTTACACTTTTACCCAAGTTTTAAATTTATAAAACACGATATTTACTAACACTAAACACACATATGGGCAAGTGCACCCATCGTGGACGTAGTATAGTGTTGGTAAGATACCGAGGTCGTCCAAGGACACAAGAGCTTTTAATACCGGTTTATCCTCAACGTCTAATCAAATCAAAAAGTTAGAAAAATGTTTTAAACTAAGAAAAATAAAAACTAACTAAATGCTGAAAAAGAAAATAAAATAAAAACAGATAGACAAGATGAATCACTTGGATCCGACACGTGTATTAGTATAACCTTTGATTATTTTCGCACTTTTGCACTTATTTAAGAGATTATCTTAGTTATTGTAGTAGGCCCCTTTTTCGGAGGTGACGTTACCCTCAACCCAGTAGTTTGAGTCAGCAAGGATACAATCCTAAAGGGTTGGATTATTGAAAGATAATGAATTAAGTTATTAATGCAAATTATGGTAGGCCCCGCTTTTGGCGGTGACGTTACCCTCGGCTAAGTAGTCTTAGTCAGCAGGGATACAGTCCTAAATAGCCGGGTTATAGTATTAATAGTAGTTAGCTTATGAGGGGGTCAAAGAGTTTGGATCCCCGCCATCCAATACCTATGGGCATTGAAGGAGATCCTACTAAATTTGACCCAGGTCCCAAGCAGGACCTCTAAACGCTGAACAAGGGCAAGACCTTTACCAAACCGTTCCCTTAACCCCCGACCAGGTAGCCAACATACCTCCATATAGACCGTGGAGATATGAATGGTGAAAATCTTTTATTTTATATAGACAGTAAAATAATGCCAAGACACCACGGACAAACGATAAGGAAAGATCACCTTCAACATAAGTAACTAGTTATTAAAGTCATTAATACAAAACCAAATAAAAAGTGCAAAAGATTAAAAATAAAAAGTATTATACTAAACACTTGTCTTCACCAAGTGATGTAAGAGACTTAGGCAAACATGGCCTTGATTGTCAAGAACTCTTACGATCAATCTTGGATCCCGAGACGACTCACACACTCTATGATGGACAATGGATGATGGTGGTGGATGATGGTGTTATGGTGGTGGTGGGTGGTGGATGAAGTGTGAGAGAGGTGGTGTGCCAAGGGATGAGAGAGAATGAAACCAAGCTCCTCTATTTATAGGCTGAACAGAACGCTGGACACGGCCTCGTGTCCGCTGGACACGGCCCCGTGCCCGTCTGACATTCTCTCTCTTCATTAATTGTAATTGCGAATTACAATTAATGCGCCTGCTGTACTTTCAACACGCCCCCGTGTCCGCTGGGCACGGCCCCGTGGTGAGCAATGGAAGCTTCTACTGGTTTGTCTTTTCTGCTGCTTCCTGGGCACGCCCCCGTGTTCACTGGACACGGGGCGTGTTCAGGCTCTGTTCTCTTCTCTTTGTCTTGGGAGGTGCCGTTGAGGGTCCGGGCAGTTTACTTTTGTTCCTTTTCTTGTATTTATGGTAGAATTAGTGGTCTTTTTGCTTCTTTTGTGATTTTGAGCTCATTTCATCCTGAAAATACAAAAGGAAGACAAAAACACTCTTTTTCCAACATTAGTACTTAAAAAGGGTTAGTTTTATGCCTTAAATGATGTGTTTTATATGTTGCATTTTACACACATCAACTACCAGGTTGTATTTTGTGCTTTAGGTGAGTTTTGTGCTGTTTCATGTTGTACAATTTTAAATAGTGTTTGTACATGGTTTTTGTTTGTCTATTGTTAGCTATATAATAAAAAGTATAAATTTAACATAATATACAAATTAGACATATAATAAAAAAATCTAAATTTAGCATAAGTAAAATATGATGCTTAGAATTATTAAGACTATGTTGACTTTTTTAATATCTTTATAACTTTTAAAATACGATACTTTTATAAAATCCGAGTATATCGTTGCGTTGCATCTAGCCACCGGCTTGCGTCGCCAACAGTTTCTTTAGTATAATGGTAAGATGCAGCTTTGCTTTTCTAGCCACCAAGAGTAACACAATAATTAAATTTTAAAGTTTTTTAGATAAAGCTCCAGCCCATAATTCCATATAAGAAAAGGCAACTTTAAAGCCCAATCCAAAATTCTGTATAAAAGGCCATTTTTTTCAGCCCAACAGCAAATATAAAAATCGATTTTTTTCTAGTATTTCAAGTTAACTGTATTTTTTCCCTCAAAACAAAGACTAACTCAATAATTTTTCTTAAGTCTTTAACTAGCTTTCATCCCTCTTAAAATAACAATAACAATTAATGTATTAACCTGAGCATATGCAATAGTTCCCATTTGCAGTCAGAACTTTTTTCTAGTTATGTATTTGTTTGCAAGTATTAATTGTATTTTGTTGATTTGTGTGAAGGATATAAGCAAGAAGGCCAGAGCAAGTGCAAACGCGAACACAAACTTCTCCCGACTAGGACGAACTGGATTCGCGGGATTGGATGCTAAAACCGATACCATATGGCCTTTACTTGAAGCAAAGTATCCATATCTTAAAACCATACAAGATAAACGTGCAAAAGCGTGGATAATGAGTAAAAAAATAAAAAAATCCAGAGACTAATTCGTATGAACTTGCACCAGATTCGCATGAAACAATCGAATGTTTGGTAGGTAAATGTGTTTGATTAATTTTTTGAAGTTGTATATATCAGAAATGATCATTTAACAATATCTTTCTATAGGTCCGTACTGAGAGAAAGATGATAGAAGATGGTAGTTATTTTGCTGGAAAGGATGACCCAATTGTTAGAGTTATGGGACGTGAACACGGCGGAAGAACACGGGCAGTCTCCGAGCTTATAGGTAATGACACATACACACACACACACATATATATATATAAAATTAATTTTTGAGTTTTTTCATCTATCAATGATGCTGACTTTAGGGGTGCGAATTTTTGACACGACCCGAAAACACGACATGAACCGAACACGAATTTTTTGGGTTTGGGTTTACCCTAAATGGGTTCGGGTCAGTTTCAGGTTGAACCCACGAACCCATTTAGCTTAACAGGTCAGGTTCGGGTCAAACCCGTCAGGTTTGTGGGTTAACCCATTTAGTTTATTAAAATAAAAAATAGTGTGGATTGTGTGATTGCATATATAGTTGAAGGTTTTAGGTTAATGTGCAGTTTTCGTTTTGAAATATAAGCAAATTCATTGGTCATGCTGTTAAAAAAATAGTTCATTGGTCATCTTTTTGAAATATCAGGTTTGTTATATTTGAAGCAAGCAACAAATCGTCAGTCCTTGAGCGCCAATTTTTTTATTTTTACATTTTGTCTGTTGAAATTCCCTTTTAAGACAACTTATTTAAAAGGAATTATTGGAAAATGTGCTTTTGTTGTAATTTAGGGTGAAGGGGGTGCACACCTAATAGGTGAGTGCCCTCTCTTACGCCAAACCAATCCCCGTGTGCCACGTCAACTCCCCTCTTAAACTCCCCTAACACCCCCATTTGATGGCGCCACTCCCCTATTAGGTGAATTGGTTTAAAAAAAAAAAAAATAAAAAATAAAGAAAAACTGTGATTGGTCCCCTCTCTCCTCTCTCCTCTCTCTCTCTTCCCCTCTCATCGGTGAGCCGCCACCTACCCTCCCTCCTCTCTCTTCCCCGATTTCACCCACCGCATCAATGGCGGCACCCCCCGATCCGGCGAAACCCCTCCCCGATCAAGCATCCCGAAGGTGCCCCGTACCCCCTTATAATTTTTGATGTTCTATTTTGTTAAGTATGGTCTTAGAATGGTTAGACTAGAATACTTAGAAATAAGTAAATGTTCGGGTCAAACAGGTTAGGTTCGGGTTAACCCACAAAAATTCGGGTCGTGTTCGAGTTCTTGTGTCAAACACATTTTTCGTGTTCAGGTTCGTGTAAACCTTCCGGGTTCAGGTCGGGTTGAACCCGCCAACCTGCGAACCTGACCCGTTTAACACCCCTTGAGGGAAACAAAAACTAAATTACAAGGTAGTGAATATAATCTGGCCATTCTGGTTGTAAAGCATGCCGCCATCCTCTTTGCACGGTTAACAAAGTGATTGAATGGTTAACATCTCATACCTGCCATCCCAACGAAAGCGTTAAAATTTGTGGCCGGTGTAACCGGCCTAAATGGGTTGGGATGGGTGACCTAACAACCCTTTTTATTCAAATTATTAACTAAAAAATAATGCATGGCTAAAAGTAATGCATGGATTAAGATTATAAACAAATATTACTTTTTATTAAAGCAATTTATTACTAATTTTTCAACTTTTACCCATTTGACCAGTGGGAGATTCAATATAAAGCCCATATCAACCTAATTTAAATAAATCGATCAAGATTTCTAGTTTTCTACCTCTAGAAATAACATAACAATAAGTTTATATAATAAATAGCCACTCATTATTGGTTTACCTCGTGATGACCATAAAGATTATCAAGAATCAGCCAACTGCAAACGTGGAACGATATTCATTGACTGCTGTTCCTGCAACAAGAAAACAAACGGTTATTATCATTATTTATTACAATACAACCGAACCACTAAATGTGAAACAATCAAAAGAATTCTGTTGAGGGATTTTTTTATTGCTGATGTAGTTTTGGATTTTAAGTTTATATAGGTTCAACACAAGTTCAAGGAGGATTGTTCAACCATAGTAAAAAGCGAGCAAGAAGTGGCAATAGTTTAGATGCAAACCAGGAGAGAGGCTCAGTATCATTGGTGGAGAAGAATTCTGGTGGACCAATATGTTAAGTGTAAAAGTTGTAAGATGATGAACCCTTCCACTCATGAACATGAACTTGTGTAAATGAAATTTTTCTTGTAAAATAAGGTTCTAAACTAGTAGATCTAAAAATCTACAAGTGGTTTTTCGGAGATCCACCTATTGAGGTAATATATTTTATAGGCTGTTAAAAAATGTTATATATTTTTTAAAATGTTTTATGGTTTCGCAGAAATTAACACCCTGTGAGATGCTTTTTCCATTCCAAATTAGCGATGAATTGACGGTGGCTATAGGGCAGATATGGCCAACTTCTGATAGGATTCTACATGGCAAACTAATAAGCGAGGGTTTTGTAAAAGTTCAAGTAGATAATGTCATTGAAGGTTGCGAGAAAATGCCTGTTCTTGAAGTAACAAAAACTATGGAAATTAAACGTGTTGGAGACATGCTTCACTGTTTTGTTCAATGGCCAAGGGATGCACTAAAGGTATATTTGTTTATACATTACATTATATTTTAGTATATATTATTATTTACTCTAAATTTTTTTGTTAAATTGTAGATTGTGAACAAGGAAACATCCCGCAGCATGTCTATGAGTTACCTGAGAACGATCCCGAGTCTCGGTTCGTCAAGCCACGCTGGCGCCTCACCTCAAACACAAGCCGGTGACATCACGGCGATTTCATGTTATCATCCAGAGGTAGTTTAAATTAATTTAGTTTGATCTGTTCATATTCTAACAATCATTATTGTTATTTTAGATTGAGGAAGACGATTTGTATGAACCACAAATGCCTATTCAACAAAACACTGACCAGAGTTTTATGAATATGGTAAAACATCAGCCACTTGTTTTTGTAACAATCTACACACACATGCGCACGCACACACATATCTCTTTCTTCTTTTATTCTCTCTCTCTCTATATATATATATATATATATAGAAAGAGTACAAATCAGATTCTTGTTACTATAACAATACCTAAGTACTAATATTGCTTTTATAATCCTTGTTAGTTGATGCAAGTACAAGAACTACCCCAAAATGTATACCAACAACAGATGCAAGCTACTCATGCTCCCAATCCTGGTCCAACACAAGAGATGCAAAGTACACATGCTCCTAATCCCGATCCAACATTTATTGATCCTGAAGTAATTACTTCTTTGGAAAGAACGAAGGCTAGGCCTCGTGCAATTCAGGATTTGGTAGAGCTATTATCAAGGTGTGTTGGGGATAACCATAGGATTGAGATTTCTTCACCAGCGAGGATGTATCCCCATATGGTTCGAGATATTATTCCATATGTGGAGTTGTTGCAACTATTTACTAATGACTGGCTTGACATCACCGTCATACATTGGTTTGCCATGTAAGTCTTTGTTATTGTTTTATATGGTTAAATAACATTTCTTAGATACAATTTTGTTTGCCAATTTTATCATATCTATTTGTTCTTGATTTAAGGTATTTTTATGAGTCGCACAATTCTCGGTGCGCGTTCTTTAATCCGCACCACATCAAAGGTGAATCATGCACTAAAAATTCCGAAGGCGTTCAATCACACATCATAGACATGTTTACGTTCCATGTTGACAAAACGTTTTTTGTTGCACCATATTTAGCAAAGTAAGTTATGTTTTTCCACCATAATTACATATATACACATACATACTTAATTATTGTCTAATTTTTTTTGTAGTAACCATTGGACACTAATTATCATTTGTCCCTCGACTGAGAGAGGCTATATTATAGATTCTATAAATAGAGAAAAGGACCAGCATAGTTACCATCTTACGTCTATCATTGATGAAGCTTTTGGGTTTCCATTTCTTTGGGAAATGGTGAAAGTAAGTTATCTATTTTATTATCAGTTGATTTTCATGTATGCAAAGTACTTATTACTAAATCAATGCAGTGTAAGCAACAAAAGAATGGCTAGGAATGCGGTTTCATGATAATCGAGCACATGCATGAATTTGTCAATTCTATTCTATTCAACATGATTTTCCTATTAAAGTAAGTGGTTTGTTTTATAGACTTTGTGGATTGCCTAAATTATCTATTTTTCAATTACATATTTTCTATTTCTTTTTTAGCTTTGGAACGAAAAAGGCTTTCTTCCGCAAAAAGAAATCGACAAGCTGATCTTAGACTTAACACCACAATTTATCAGCAGGGTGTTTCCAACAGGTCAGATGTTGTCCTATTTTGTTTTTGGGATATCTTTTGAGTTTTGAGTCTATATGTTGAGTTCGGAAACATATTGAAAATGCTTAAATTGTTCTAATGCACTTGGTATTATTTTCATTCAGCTTAGTTATAATCTATTAGTTTTGTTGTGTCTTGAACAAATTGTTTCTTATTTTTTTGTTTTTGTTGTAAACTATAATGTCCAGGGATAACTAAACAACTCCCAACATGTTTGGAGGCGACAATATGTAAGAAATGTAATCTTTTCTTTCATAATTTGTTATGAATCACCTAATCTTAATATATCTTATCTTGATTAATTTTTACTTTTACTTTTGTCAATCAGTGGGGTAATGAAAACCAAGAAGAGAGCAATGCACAACAAAAAGTCAAAGTTGGAGTTCCACGGAGTTTAGAAGTTTTTTCATTTCATGTTTGAACTTTTGGTTGCAATTTCGTTTCTATAGGAGTTTAAGTTTTTTTTTCATTTTGTGTTGAACTTTTGGTGGCAACTTCGTTTCTGTAGGATGTCTTTTCATTTTGTGTTAAGTGAGAATTGACTATTGTCATTTGGTATCAAAGTATTATGTTTTCTTTGTTTATTTGAATCCATTGACTGTGTTTTTTTGTTATAGAAATATAAAAAGCTACCTATATTATTATTATTATTGTTGTTGTTATTATTATTATTATTATTATTATTATTATTATTATTATTAATAGCTTAGAAAGTTTTGTTAACTCTATCTAATGACGCGGTTGTTTCTATTTAATGACGTGGATTCTTAATCGCGCTATAAGATAGCATCATTTTTTGACTCCATATTTAAAGTGGCTTTGGACGCATCTGTTTCTACTTAATGACGCAGTTGTTTCTATTTAATGGCGCGGTTTCTTAACCGTGCTAAAAGATAGCCTTATTTTTTGACTCCCTATTTGTTGGGGCGGTCCATAAACCATGTCAAAAAACGATTTTAAATGCCCCAATAAACCATTTATGTACTAGTGATAAGCTTAGAGGCAAAGTGCATGTGATGGGATTCTAAGTGTTAAGAATTACCTTATGTACGTGTGTCTTGAAGAATTGTACTTCAGAGTGTACGGGTGCCTTTTAAAAAAAAAACTGACCCGACCCGAAACCCGTTCTAACCCGGACCCGTTCTGATCCGGACCCGTTTCGACCCAAACAAAACAACCCTTTTTTATAATTGACCCGTTTTGACCTATACCCGTTTTGACCCATGACCCGATCCAACCCGACCCGACCCGTTTGCCAGGTCTAATATGTATATATATATTTTAACTGTTTATTTTTTTGAAACTTAGAAGGTTTAGTTGATTATATAGTTGTTTTTAGATGTATATAACATGTAAATATATACATAACTTTATTGACGATGTTGTTACCGGTTTTTCTCTTTGCCTTTATTTTTAGTCTATAATATTGGTAATAACTATTTCTATCTACTTTTATTTTAGATGAGGCACGACACGAGAGAGGCTACGGATAATGAAATAGATGTTTTGTTGATGACGTTGATGCCGAAGTTTTTTAAAGAGTTAGGTATCTGGTTAGATTAGCTTATGTAGTTTATTTATACAATTTAACGTAGTTTGTTATGCATTCAACAAATGTTTGTAATTTGACGGATTTATTTCCGAATCGGATGTCTATGGGTTTATTTCCGATTTGAATGTGTCTTGTTTTGGTTTGATTTGAAAATGTTCCATTGTTAAGTTTCATGTATTTCTGGAAAACCTATTTTATTGTAAATGTTTTTTTTTGCTTATAAGACGGTGTTAAATAATATTTGTTTTAATTAAGATTTGAAATGTTTTTATATTAAAAGACGGTGTTCATCAAGTTTAAGCCGGTGTTCAAATTGAACACCGTCTAATAAGACTTCATTTTAAACTGGTGTGCTTTAAGACGGTGTTGAAAACACCGTCTTAAAACCCATATCACCCCGTCTAAAGATCTGTTTTGTAGTAGTGTTTGCATGTTTATTTTGATTATTCTTGCAGGTTGCACACATAATACTTGTGAGTCAATACATTTACAGCTACGTTGTGGGTAAGTGGATATTCCTCTACCATTTAACAAAGAAATATTATAGATCAATGTCCACTGGACACACAAACTTTAAAAAGCCAAAGTTAAAGTTATCCGTACGCAAGGTTTGTTAATAGTTTTTTATTCATGGAAGGTATTATTTGAATAAAGAGATTAAGAGGTGTCCAACAAATTAGTGAAATTTTTTACTCGACTATTTTGGGGGCAAGGTAACCCAACTTAAATAGCCTGTTACCCAACCCGCCTATGTTGCCCCTACCAATTATTCATGATTATTTGCCAATATTTATAAACACATTATCTTTCTACCCACCTCCATTTAAAAAGATTTAATATATATTTTTACATGATTTTTTGCTTGCAGATTGTTGGTGGTAATTTGGTATATCCGCACACAAAAGTGATGGTAAACAGGTGCTTGGTTTTGGAGTTGTCTCGTGGTTGATTGCAACCTTTTTGATACATATTCTCTTGCTTAGGCTACTAATGTGGTCGAAGATTATTTTCCTTTACGAATTAACAATTCAATCCGAAAACGAAAAAGGGCCACACACCAACACACCAGGCGAAAATTATTTCAAAAATCAATTAATGCCACAAATAATTTAAGCGGGAAGTTTGACAAAATGTACAAAAGGTACTGCGTATGCCAATGATTTGGCATTTTAATTAACAAATTGCTATGATCGATGGACTTGGATATACATGACTATACGTTGACTCAAAAAGTCAAAGCATATTACTGGATCAGATATGGTTCTTGTGTTTTGATGGCAGGAATTCAGAGTACCACAACAAAAGCAACAAAGAAGTCAAAAGCAAAGTCTAGATGTCAATGAAAGCACTATTGTTACGAGGGAAACATACCTTTGTTGGGGAGGCGTCAACCACAATGAGGCAAACAATTTCAAAGGTAATGGGATCTTTAGTTTTCCTCTTTTTGAAATTTTCTTATTATATATTTATCAAAATAATATATGTTCTATTTTATACAGCAATGGTACAGGATATGGGCATGGTTATTTATTTACCATATCAGGAAAAGCTACATATGAAATATTACCTGCTTTAAAGTTCAACCTGTGTGGCCACTTTGCTCAACTCCATCTTGCAATGGACTTTCAATGGAAAATTTATATTTGTGGTATTGCAAGTTCTTTGACGATCAAAGTGATTAAACAGTTAAACTAATGATATGCATAAAGTTTTTTTACAAATCTTTTTTTTTTCTTTTACTATATTAATTATATATTTGATATTTTCATTCAGTACAATATATTATTGCCCTTTTTGCAACTTATGTGGGCTTGGAAAGGGTCTCGGAATTCCTTATTTCATTGTAAGACGTGTAACTATTGTTTGGGTATAAAGTTATTGGATCATAAGTAAAGGGTGAAATATTTTATTTCTATGATTTTGTATGTTTTAATTATGTATTAATCATTGATAATTATATAAATAACTTGGTTCAACCCGTGTCGGTCTGTTGGGTGATAACCTAATATTTTAATAGCTTTTTTTGTGTTTCATACTTGCTATCTTTTCAATTGTTATATTAATCATTAAATTTTTAATCCAAAGTAAATTATAAAACGAATCATAACCGGTCAATAAGTTTTTGAGTTTGCCTATAACTTCACAATCCGTGATTAAGTTTTAAAAAATATTCATTTATTAATACAAAGTAAGTTATAAACATAAACACACATCATAAGCAGTCAATAAGTATATACAACTTTTATTACACGTTCACATCCCGTTCGGTACTAACCGGTACCGATACTTCTGAAAGTACCGGTACTAAAAACGAGAAAAATTGGTACCGGTATTGGTACCGGTACCGTATATACCGGTTCGATACCATACCAATATTTACTGGTGTTTTACCCGTAAATACCGTACCCAACACCAAATACTCATCTCTAATTAACACAACTAGCAATGGGTGATAGTTTTGTTTCTTAAAAATATAAATTAGTGGATGTTATATTACACATATTTTAGTTTTACATTTTTTTTATTTTTTTTATTTACACTCACTATTTAGCTTCCTATTTTTTATCTTTCAAATATGTGAACATATGGTTCAAACAAAGTATAGCTTGCAGTCATTCAAAAATTGTAACAAGTTAACAATATGGGTTTGCAAAACCCTAAGTACATTTTGGGTCATTCAAATATGTTATACATTGATTAAAAGGCTTTTGCAAACCCAAAATTGTAACAAGTTGACAATTTGTTGACCACAAATCACATTTGTCAAGTGATAGCCTATACGACAATATACGTCACTACGTTGGACAAACACTTAGATGTAGCTGATTGTGTTATTGTTATTTTTTGCTTATCATTACCAAAACTAAAAAAAAAATTCTCATTGTTTTTCTTGGTTGTACACGAATCCAAGGTATCTTTATTTTGCTTAGAAAACTATCATGTATTAAGAACCTTAGAATAATTTTTATATGTACACGAATCAGTTGAGAAATTCATGATTGGGAGCTACATTTTTCAGTTTAATGTATTTAATATCTACATAAGTAACGGAACGTTTCTTTTATTTCAAGGTTCATGTTTACATGTATTTTTTTTCAAAAAATAAAAAAAAAACATATCATTTCTAACACACATATTCATAAAAAGATCTAAGGGTGTGTTGATGACTATTGAACCCGTATATTATTATTGTTTTTTATTGTAATTTAAATTTTCCTACCCGGGTATCTACCCGGGGAATAACCTAGTCTTTATATAAAAGTTTGATCAAACTAGGTTCTTTTAAGTCATAGAGAATTGTTGATTTGTACTTTGAACTGTTGGGTTAATCGGTTTATTCACAGGTCACACGGATCATAGGTCAGCAGGTTAGCGGGTTACGAATGACGTGTCAATGGGTACAAGTCAAATTGGCACTTTATTGTGGAAGACATGAAGTTTAATTAAATTGTTATTAGGAACATATCGTGGGTCATATTCCTATTTTGTGGGAGTTACTTTGACTTGATGTTCTTTACTCACGTTGCATGGTCTTTTGTTATTTAAAGTGTTAGTTTATTAATAGTATCTATACTATTTCAAGATTTTACATCTATACTATAATAAAAGAAACCAATGAGGGGACACATGTTGTTTATTGGAGCCATCTATTTTTTAGTTTTATTGTCTTTATCTCCTACTTAATTATAGATAATTAATATTAATTAAAATATAATTATAAAACTAAATTTAATATAAATTTAAACAATTCGTATAGAAGATAAAATAATCTTTTGAAATATTATTAGATTTCAAATTATTTATCTTGAAATTAACAAAAGATGCACACTAAATATAAATTATTATAATGTAAAGTGTTAAATGTCATTTTAGTCCCTGTGTTTTGGGCCATTTTATCAATTTAGTCTAAAGGTTTTATAATACACGGTGTTTATAAAGATATAACAAGATATAATTTTTTATTGATTGGTATATAAAATTACATGTGCTCAACCTATACAATACATGAGTTTTTTTAAAAATGTAACTTCTTTTATTATTTAACTAGGTTAAAACCCCATGTATTACACGGGTTGTATAAGTGTAAATTTATATAATAAATAATAAAAATGATCTATCTTTAAAAAACCCCGTGTATTGAACGTATTGAACAAAATATAATGTGATCTATCTTCATGCTTGTTTGTTTATTTTGATAGATAAAACACTCGTCTCAATTTTGTATTCAAGAGAGTTTATGGTACAAAAAGGTGGAGATCGATCCTCACATTTTTATGTATTTCATCATTTTTTATGAATTATACCGTAAGAAATAAATTCTCTTTGAATAGAGTATAGAATTGTTATGTTTTTATAAATGATGTTATTTCTAAATGTTGATGCAATGTGCGATGAATGATGGGTGTAAACCAATTATAATATCACGTTTAACATTACAAAGGTGAAACTAATTTGTCTAAATTTTACATTTGAAAGAATTGTGCGACTATAACGGTGAGTCCAAACCATTATAGTGATGCATTTAAAAACACTTATAGTTTGATAAAAGCATATGCCCTGGACCTAGAATTATTTAATTCTAGCGAAAGAAAAAACAATAATGCAATCTAATCCAATCTAATCTAATCTAATCTAATTCTAATTCTAATAAAGAATTCCAGATAATGTCACGTGGCGCTCTCTCTAAAAATTTAATAATATTATTATTAATAATGATATATTAGATTATTATTATTATTATTGTTATATCAAACTTATATTGTTAATATATAATCTTTATCTTTTATTATTGTTAATGATAAGCCGTAAAAAGTTTTTTAGTATTGTTTACTTTTTATTATTGTTGTGATTATTATTAACATTATTATTATTTATTATTTTATCTTTTATATAGTAAATGAAAATCTTTTATAAAAAAAGGTGTATCCTCATCTAAATTTTTAAGTCGTAAAAAGTTTTTTAGTATTGTTTACTTTTATTATTATTGTTATTATTCTTCTTCTTCTTCTTCTTCTTCTTATTATTATTATTTTATCTTTTATATAGTAAATGAAAATCTTTTATAAAAAAGGTGTATCCCATCTATTTTTTTTAAATTATTTATAGAAAAACAAATATTTATTTCTATCTAATTTTTAGTTTAAAATTATTATTGTTATTTAACATAGATAAATAGGAAAGTAAGGTGAGAAAGCATGTGGAAGTGACACGTGTCAAAAAAGATTTTTGTTTATTAGTATAGGAAGATATATAAAATTAAATTTACTCAACCCGCACAATACACTGGGTTCTTAAAAATATAACTTTTTTATTATTTAATATATAAAATTACATTTATTCAACCCATGTAATAAACATGATTTTTAAAGATATGTTGTTTTATTATTTGGTATATAAAATTACATTTATTCAACCCGTGTAATAAACGAGGTTTTAAAGATATAATTTTTTATTATGTGGTATATAAAATTATATTTATTCAACCCGTGTATTACACGGGGTTCTAACCTAGTATTCTTATAATCTGATATGGTGATTTTACTTCCCCAATTTTTACATTTAACCAACTAAATGTCCTGGTCCATTACATTAATAACTTAGCAGGTCAACTGAAGTTAACGGTAAAAATAAACTAGAAGTCAAATGTTTGTGGTTAGTGGTCAAGTTTATGGGAGTTATTGGGTCAAAGTTTGATATGAATATGGTAAAGGGAGGAGCATGTTAATTAGTTATCTGAAAGTAAAATATGGACAAGGGATGAAGCACCCGATAATGGCAGTTAATATAGAATATATCTAGTTAATATAGAATATATCTGGAATTTTGATGGTCTGGATTTGGTCAAAGCTTCTAAAAGGTGAGCCTCAGTCAACTAGAAGTCAATGCAGTCAAAAGTCAACAATACTTGAAGCATGATGGTCAACTTTATTTGCAAAAATTGGTTTTAACTTTATTTGAATTTAAATTACAAGTACCATATATTTCTCATTCTTTTTGCAAGAATTGTCTTCGATCTCAGATGGTTTTGAAAACAGTGGTTTCACTTTACGCTATGCATCTGGTAAGCTCTGTTGGAGATAATAGATAACATTTTTTAGTAAAAGTCTGTTGGAAAGCAACTCAAGTTTTTCCAGTTAATAGACAACAGTAGTTTGCTATCAACATAATGGAATTATTGTTGAATAAACCTATTGACCATTAGTGTATATCTCTTTTATAAGTCTGTAATAATTATTTTTTTTACTCTCTGTCAATATGGGCTATGCATGGTTTCTAAGAAACGAACCGTGTTTGCACACGGGTCTTACCGCTAGTACTATATAATTAAAGAAACCAATAAAGGGACACTTGTCATTATTCTAGACCATTCTTAATTGTAGATAATTATTATTTAATTTAAATTATTAAATATTAATTGAATTAATATAAAATCTTATTAACTCTAAATCATTGGGATAAACTTAAATATTATTTATAAGAAAAGAAACAGAAACTCTATAGAAATAAATGATAGTGACAACACTTTTGATCAAATATATTTTTATGAATTTTATGGTGTTGGTTTTGTTGAAAAAAAGAAACAAATAAAGAGGATCATTTTTACAAATCATTGTTATCCAACAAGGAAGCTAAAAAATTGATGTGTCTAAAGTGTGATGATCAAGTTATGAATTTATAAAAAAATGGAATATTGGATTTTAATAATTTCAATTATTCGTTGTTGGCTGCCAACAGTCTCAACTTTAAAAATAACCACTGACATTCCTAACTTTTAACATATTGGCCTTCAATAGACCCTGACTAACGGAACCCTAACGCCGCCAGTCTCCGGTTGCCGGAAAAATGTTTTTTGGCTGTTTTCATCTTAAATATTAATTAAATTAATATAAATCTTATCAACTCTAAATCATTGGAATAAACTTAAATTCAAATAGTAAAGTCTTATCTAAGCTAAAACTTCAAATCGTAAAGTCTTAATTAGAAAACATTGTTTCTACTTGAAGTGAAGACACGTGTCGTTTCAGGCAGGTTGTTTTTTTTGGGCACCACCTGTTCAACACCGTGTCTACTTTATCCATTCTTTAATTTCATTGTCCCAGTGCATGCAGTCATCTGCGTCTTCTTATGTTTTGCCGTTTTCTATCAGATTCTTATTTTTTCCTTGGATGTTTTCTTCCGATTGGGTGTTTTAGGGTTTCATCTGCGGTTGTTCTTGGAAAATTGGGGGTTTTTAGAATTGTTGTTTCATGGTGTCAGAATTGATGGTTATGTTAGATATTTTAGTGTAATCGGGGATTGACTTGGTGATCAAAGCGAATGATAATACACATCAAGCAAGTTAGGAGGTGCGGTTCCAATCGATAATCGATTGGCCAAAGAAAATAGACGGAAACCAGATTAGAATTATAGAAGGATAATCAGACTAATTTCATTCATAAAAAGAAATGGACATACATAAACTGGTTAAATAGAAATCACAATGTTAACCATCTAACCCACTACTCAAACTAACAACCCACTACTCAACTAATCTAAACTATATTATAATGTATGAGTGAGGGGCATTTTAAGATACCCAAAAAATAAGAACTTTTCCCCCTCTTTATTTATAGAAAGACCCCTAAAATGAGGGTAATTTGGTCTTTTAAACATTATTTATGTTTTAGCCCCTAAAATTATTACACTTAAATCCCTAAGGTATTAACAAAATTATAGATAATTAGTTACAATTCACCCCTCCATAACAAACTTATAATTTTTTTACGTATTCTTGACATATCTTATAAACTATACTGTTTAAAAAAATTCCAAAGATAGCATGACGACCTACACATTTTTGTCGATGTTTCGGTAGTTGTCTTGTTCAATATCAACGCACGGATTAAAAGGTATAAGTCGATAATGCGTTATGTACAAGTAATTAATACTTGTGATCTAATGTGCCTAATCTACAAAGATGGACTCCAAAGATGGGCTCCATCTATGCAAACAAAAACAAAAGAAATTAAAAGTACCGTAACATAAAATGAAGATATTATGTGTCACATTTTATTTTATTAAAACTGCCTAATATCTATACTTAAATATATCTTATAAAAAAAACTTAAAACTAACCACAACAAACTTCCTAAATAAAGGAGTCACAAATCTAAAATTAATCCCTAATGCAAGTCTATAGTTGATACTATAAATATAGCATGACACTCATATAATTATTGCTAAACAAAGTTAAAAAAAAATGGATCTAGTTCTGAATTCAATTGTTTCGAAAGGTCAGTTTTGTTATATCACAGCAGTGAATATTTTTTTCTTTTATTTACTTTTATGTGAATGTTAACTTTTTGATTTTTCAGATTCAGAGTTGCATGATGAACATGCCAATTTAAACAACACATTTGTCGAACAAGCTTCTAAGGTATTGATTTTGCTGGTTTTTAAGTATTATTTTGTAACACCCCAAAAATGTTAGTAGGATAATAAATACAAATAAATAAAGAATGCAACTTGGTTAATGAAACATGACTAAATGGTAGCTAGTTAATTGGTAAAGCCTAAATTAAAACACTTTCTCAAAGTAGGAGGGACTAAAGTGTAATTAATAAACAAAAAGGGGTTTTAATTAGTAAATGAAGAAACACCTATGTCTGGTGTTTGGGTCGATCGAACAAGGAGCAGGAAAGAGGGTGAAAAACCCTAAACTCAAGAAATCAAGAAATTGAAGCTTAAATCACAAGAAAATTCGATGCATGAGCCCCTTTTTGCGAAAATCTAACCCTAATTAGTGAAGTGGTAAGTTTAATTTTCTGAAATTGTGACTTGTTGAGTGCGGGGTTAAACCCAATCTCGATTCCTTGTATCAATTGTAAGAAATCTGAGTTAAGATTGCTTTTTTTTTTTAACAAGAATCATGCTTGATTTTAGGTTGTATGAAAAGTGTAGTGAAAACCCACTTTGTAAAGATTATGTTACTAATAGGAAGTTCATAAGGATTATGATCATGTGTTAGTTGATATATGAATTTGTTTGTGATGCTTGAATGCTAGATAAACTGATTTTAGGATGGAAATTATGTGAATTCAAAGGAAGGTGATTCTTGTGTTGTGATGAACTAGTAGGAACATGCTTAATAGACTTGTACCTTGTACCTTAAATATGATGCCTACCAAGTGTTCGATGAAATGCCTAAAAGATGAATGTATATGAAAATAGTAGAATTAATTGATAAACTAAGTGAAAGAATGAATGTTCTAATGTAGGCATAAAAGAAGAAGGTACAAGCACTAAGAAAACGGAAGGAGCACAAGATCGAGGTATGTTTCGTTGCATACAAATCCTTGTTATATTTTCTATTTATATAATTTGATGTAGAACTATCCTTGTATAACAAATGCGACAAGTAGCAAGTAAGCGACAAACCCCTTGTGGATTTGGGTATGCTAACGAAAGTGGTGTTAAGCTATATATCTTGACCGATTGAAATTAAATCGTGTCAAGTAAAGATGAACGCTATCCGTTCTAGCGGGTAGTTTTGAATGCCATAATGAATGTGAAAGTTATAATCCGTTATGCGGATAGAACGAAGGGTAATGTGTATGCTTGACTCTCAACGAGAGTGTTTATGCTAACCCAATTAAACGGGTCAAATGTGTATGCTTGACTCTCAACGAGAGTGTTTATGCTAACCCAATTAAACGGGTCGAATGTGTATGCTTGACTCTCAATGAGAGTGTCTATGCCTAACCCAATTATTTGGGTAGTCGAATGCGTAAAAGTAAGAATGTTTTTGTAAGGATAAAGCTTAAACGAAAGAATTATGATTTAACTAAGGTGATAACTAACCTTTTAAAATGTTGATTGTTAATGTAGGTAAAACTCCGCTATAGGCGATTTGGGGATATGGAGCGAGCACGTGATCAAGCCTTTTTATACCAAGCGCTTCCGCTAGTTTATATACATACTTTGGGTCCATGTTTTGTTACTTTGTTTAATCTTGTTAGAAGTCTTACACTTGAAAACTTGTTGTTTTGTTGGGTAGTTTAAAGCTAGTAGGGTCGTAGGTGAATATGGTCAATTATGTCAAAAACAGGGGACATGTCCGTTTTACAAACGGGTCATGCCCAAATTTTGTAAAAATTTTTATTATGTGTCAAGTTGATATTTTGATGTCCGAAAAATTATTCTTTTGTAAGTAATCCAACATTAACGCAAAGCGGGCCTAACAAGTTGGTATCAGAGCCATGGTTTGAGGGATTCGGCAAAAGTCTTAGTGCTCGAACTCAAACCAATGGCTCGTGCAAATGTGCTCGCTCCAAGATCGCCAAGGAGGTAAAATTTTAAACATTTGTTTAATATGAACATGTATAGTGCGCTACGGTTTAAGAATTGAGATTTATTATGTTAAGAAGTGTTAAGATGGGTTAAATGAGAAATCCCGGGACCCGGGAAGCTGAAAACGGACCCGGAAAACAGTCGGAACAGCCAAAAACCAAGCTGCAGCGTTTTGCAAAACCAAGGGCCGTCGCCGACGGGTACCCTCTCGTCGCCGACGCCACCCCATTGCCCGACGCCTTAACCGTCTGCCGACGGGGTAAATTGGCCGACGGCCATTTGCAAAGCCCGTCGCCGACGGGTTGGTGAGCCGTCGCCGACGGCTTATCTGATCCAGCCCACGATTCTCTTTAATTTTTATATTTTTATTTAACAGGACTTCCCGGGAGCCGGATTCACAATTTTGTCGGGTCAATATGGGGCAAAATAAGCATGTAAGGAATAAATAGATAATGATGATGGTATAAAACCATTAAACGTTGAACGAAATGTGTGTGAAGATATGAGACGAACGACGAATGTATGAAATAAAACTCAAAATGTAAGAACGAGTATAAGTGACACGGATTGATGAATAATGATATGCTAAAGCCTATGATCCGTAATAAGTGTAAACATGATTTTGTGTAGATGGCTGATGCAAGAAATGTTAATGATGATAATGATGATAACAATGATGTGGCTAGACAAGAAGCATTCGAGAACAAAGTTACGGAAGTAGCGGAATGGGTTATGCAAGCCAATCTTCCACGGTTGGCCCAAGAAGTAGAAAGCCGAGTTCTGGGGGTTGTGGATGCTATGATGACCAGTAGGTTCGAAGAATTGAAAGAATTAATCGAAGGATCCAAGGGTAGAGGTAAGGAACGAAGGTGCACTTATAAGGATTTTATGGCATGCCATCCGACGACGTATGACGGTAAAATCGACCCAGTTGAATGTCAAAGATGGGTCTCGAATATAGAGGCGGTGTTTATACGAAGTCGGTGCGATAAGGAGGACCAAGTGATGTTCGCTACCGGTTTATTAACCCATCAGGCGAAAGATTGGTGGGATGCGCACAGCAAGGAAGTAGGCGAAGATAGACTGCAAGTTATGACATGGCAAGAGTTCAAGGGGCCCTTCATGAGGTATCATTGCCCTCAGTCGGCTATCGACAAGATTCAGGAGGATTTCTTATGCCTCCGGCAGAAAAACGAATCAGTTAATGAAATATCAAACACTTTTATGGATAAGATGAAGTTCTGTGGGGATTTGGTAACAACCGAAAGAATGAAGATAAATCGTTTCTATGGCGTGTTAAAGGCAGAAATTAGAGAGTTCATCACTCCCTCAAAATATGAAACCCTCGAGGAGCTCATTAATTTAGCACGGGATAGAGTGATCGAGATTAAAAGGCAAGAAGAGCGCGGTGAAAAAAGACCGAGTGAAAAGGGTGCAAGTTTTAGTCCATCTAAAAAGGGGAAGTTTCAGGACCAAGGAAGAAAGGGTAAGTCGAAAGGTGGGATTACACCATGCAAGACTTGTGGGAAGCTCCATACCGGAGAGTGTTTGTTAGGCAAAAAGGGGTGCTTCAAATGCGGTAAGGAGGGGCATTCGTCTTATAAATGCCCGAACAACCCAAAGACTTGTTTCAACTGTTTCGAAAGGGGGCATATCAAGTCAGAATGCCCAAAGCTTCAACAAGAGTCAAAGAAAGAGGATAAGAAGCAAGAGGGTTCTAGGGCGAAAGGGAGAATGTTTCAAATCACATATGAGGAAGCCAAATCCCAGCCAAATGTGGTCTCAGGTATCTTTCTAATAAATTCCATACCGGTTTATGTTTTGTTTGACACCGGAGCCACTATGTCGTTTATCTCTAGTGAAATCGTTCGACATCCTTCCTTTAAGATTGAACGAATGTCAATGCCCTCAGAAGTAGAAATAGCAGATAGTAAAAATTATTTGTTGCACGAAATATGTAAGGATTGTAAATTAACCATTGAGGATGAGGAGTTTGCTATTGATCTCATACCTATGATCTTGGGGGAATTTAAAGTAATAGTGGGTATGGATTGGATGTCTCAAAACCACGCGGAGATAAATTGTGAAACCAAAACTATACTTCTCCAAACTCGAAGTGGAAGACGATTAAATGTACAAGGCGAAAGAAAGATGGAAGCGAAGTTATGTACTCTCGTTCAAGCTATCAAGTATGTGCTCAATGGGAGTAGAGCATATTTAGCTTACGTGGTAAATACTCAACAAGGCTCCCCGAAGCTTGAAGATGTCGAAATTGTGAACGAATTTCCGGAGGAATTGCCGGGACTCCCTCCCGAGCGAGAAGTAGAATTTAGTATCGAATTGAATCCGGGTGCGAAACCGATTGCGAAGACTCCCTACAGGTTAGCTCCCTCGGAGATGCGGGAATTAATGACACAACTACAAGACCTTCTAGACAAGGGCTTCACACGCCCAAGTGTGTCGCCTTAGGGAGCACCTGTCTTATTTGTCAAAAAGAAAGACGGGTCAATGCGCATGTGTATCGACTATAGGGAACTAAATAAGTTGACCATAAAGAACCGCTACCCTTTACCTAGAATTGACGACCTCTTCGATCAGTTACAAGGGGCGAGCTGGTTCTCCAAGATAGACCTACGTTCAGGATACCATCAAGTTAGAGTACGGGGAGAAGATATCCCCAAGACAGCATTCCGAACCCGATATGGGCATTATGAATTCCTAGTCATGTCTTTTGGATTAACGAATGCGCCGGCTGCTTTTATGGATCTTATGAACCGAGTGTGCCGACCCATGTTGGATAAATCCGTAATTGTGTTTATAGATGATATTTTAGTCTATTCGCGAAGCAAAGCTGAACATGCAAAGCACTTGCGTGAAGTACTCGAAGTTCTCCGCAAGGAGAAGCTATACGCAAAATTCTCAAAATGCGCCTTCTGGCTCAGAGAAGTGAAATTTCTGGGGCATGTGATCAATTCGGAGGGTGTCTTAGTTGATCCGTCAAAGATTGATGTTGTGATGAAATGGGTCTCTCCGAAGAACCCGACAGAGATAAGAAGTTTTCTGGGCCTTGCGGGATACTACAGAAGGTTCATACAGGATTTTTCCAAGATAGCCTTACCCTTAACAAAATTGACAAGAAAGAAAGAGAAGTTTGTGTGGGGAAAAGAACAGGAGGAGGCTTTTAGAATGTTAAAAGAGAAACTATCACGTCCCCCGGTCTTGACATTACCAGATGGAACTGAAGACCTGGTCGTCTATTCAGACGCTTCGCACCAGGGATTAGGTTGCGTTTTAATGCAAAGAGGAAGAGTTATCGCTTATGCTTCACGACAATTGAAGCCACATGAAGTGAACTACCCAACCCACGACTTAGAATTGGCAGCGGTAGTGTTCGCATTAGAGATTTGGAGGCATTATCTATATGGGGCAAAATGCACCATTTACTCGGACCACAAAAGCCTTAAATACTTCTTTGAACAGAAAGACCTAAATATGAGGCAGCGGAGGTGGTTGGAACTTATCAAAGATTATGATTGTGATATCCTCTATCACCCGGGGAAGGCAAACGTGGTAGCCGATGCGTTAAGCCGTAAAGAGTATCCATCTCCCCTTCGAGTGAAATCCATGAAGATGATAGTTACGCCACGATTACTCGAGACGATACGCGAATCCCAAATAAAGTCGCTCGGAGCAGAAGACCTGAAGAGAGAACGATTAAAAGGTGTGATCGATAATCTAGAAGAGAATTCGACCGGACTTAAGACGCGGTTCGGCCGAATCTGGATTCCACGATTCTGTGAAGTCAAGGCCGCTTTGCTCGATGAGGCACATAAGTCTCGATATTCGGTCCATCCCGGGGCTACAAAGATGTATCGGGACTTGAAAGCCAATTATTGGTGGCCGGGTATGAAGCGTGACATAGTTAAATACGTCGCGAAATGCTTAACATGCTCCCAAGTGAAAGCAGAACATCAAAAGCCGTACGGGAAATTACAACCTTTGGAGATACCGGTATGGAAGTGGGAGGAACTAACGATGGATCTGATAACCAAACTTCCTAAAACAAAGAAAGGGCACGATACAATATGGGTAATCGTAGACCGACTTACAAAAAGCGCTCACTTTCTACCCATCAAAGAAGCTTACTCTTCCGAGAAGATGGCAGAAATTTATATGAACGAGATCATATCCCGTCACGGAGTGCCTGTGTGTCGATTGTCTCGGATCGGGACACTAGATTTACTTCTCGTTACTGGCGAAAGTTTCACGAGAGTGTGGGTACGAAATTGCATATAAGTACCGCCTACCACCCTCAAACTGACGGCCAGTCAGAAAGAACCATTCAAACACTTGTTGATATGCTGAGGGCGTGTGCCTTAGATTTTGGGGGAAGTTGGGACGACCAATTGCCACTGGTCGAATTTTCTTATAATAACAGTTACCATAGTGGTATTCAAATGGCACCTTACGAACTACTATACGGGAGAAAATGTAGGACTCCCGTATGTTGGGGCGAAGTAGGACAAAGAGAGCTTGCACCAAGTGATTTAATAGCGGTAACGAATGAAAAGATTTAAATGGTTAGAACAAAGTTGAAAGCAGCCCAAGATCGGCAAAAAGCTTATGCAGACAAGAGAAGGCGTCCTATTGAATTCCAAGTCGGAGATTTTGTCTTGCTAAAAGTGTCCCCATGGAAGGGTATAATCCGTTTTCGCAAACGGGGTAAGTTAGGTCCTCGTTACATCGGACCGTTTAAAATCTTAGCTCGGGTTGGAAGGGTTGCATATCAATTAGTATTACCGCCTGCTCTAGACGGGATTTACAATACCTTCCACGTGTCGCAATTGAGAAAGTTTCTTGCGGATGAGACAGCACTAGTAGCTCTTGATGATATCGAGTTGGACGAAGGGTTAAATTATGTCGAAAGACCCATAGCCATTAAGGACTTCAAGGTGAAGAATCTCCGCAACAAAGCTGTTAGACAAGTGTTGGTACAATGGCAGCACCGAAAGGGTTCAGATCTCACATGGGAAGCAGAAGATGAAATGAGGAAACACTATCCTTTTCTTTTCGGTATGTCAAATTTTAAACTAGTTATGTGCTCAGGTTTCGAGGACGAAACCTCCTTTAAGGGGGGTAGACTTGTAACACCCCAAAAATGTTAGTAGGATAATAAATACAAATAAATAAAGAATGTAACTTGGTTAATGAAACATGACTAAATGGTAGCTAGTTAATTGGTAAAGCCTAAATTAAAACACTTTCTTAAAGTAGGAGGGACTAAAGTGTAATTAATAAACAAAAAGGGGTTTTAATTAGTAAATGAAGAAACACCTATGTCTGGTGTTTGGGTCGATCGAACAAGGAGCAGGAAAGAGGGTGAAAAACCCTAAACTCAAGAAATCAAGAAATTGAAGCTTAAATCACAAGAAAATTCGATGCATGAGCCCCTTTTTGCGAAAATCTAACCCTAATTAGTGAAGTGGTAAGTTTAATTTTCTGAAATTGTGACTTGTTGAGTGCGGGGTTAAACCCAATCTCGATTCCTTGTATCAATTGTAAGAAATCTGAGTTAAGATTGCTTTTTTTGAACAAGAATCATGCTTGATTTTAGGTTGTATGAAAAGTGTAGTGAAAACCCACTTTGTAAAGATTATGTTACTAATAGGAAGTTCATAAGGATTATGATCATGTGTTAGTTGATATATGAATTTGTTTGTGATGCTTGAATGCTAGATAAACTGTTTTTAGGATGGAAATTATGTGAATTCAAAGGAAGGTGATTCTTGTGTTGTGATGAACTAGTAGGAACATGCTTAATAGACTTGTACCTTGTACCTTAAATATGATGCCTACCAAGTGTTCGATGAAATGCCTAAAAGATGAATGTATATGAAAATAGTAGAATTAATTGATAAACTAAGTGAAAGAATGAATGTTCTAATGTAGGCATAAAAGAAGAAGGTACAAGCACTAAGAAAACGGAAGGAGCACAAGATCGAGGTATGTTTCGTGGCATACAAATCCTTGTTATATTTTCTATTTATATAATTTGATGTAGAACTATCCTTGTATAACAAATGCGACAAGTAGCAAGTAAGCGACAAATCCCTTGTGGATTTGGGTATGCTAACGAAAGTGGTGTTAAGCTATATATCTTGACCGATTGATATTAAATCGTGTCAAGTAAAGATGAACGCTATCCGTTCTAGCGGGTAGTTTTGAATGCCATAATGAATGTGAAAGTTATAATCCGTTATGCGGATAGAACGAAGGGTAATGTGTATGCTTGACTCTCAACGAGAGTGTTTTTGCTAACCCAATTAAACGGGTCAAATGTGTATGCTTGACTCTCAACGAGAGTGTTTATGCTAACCCAATTAAACGGGTCGAATGTGTATGCTTGACTCTCAATGAGAGTGTCTATGCCTAACCCAATTATTTGGGTAGTCGAATGCGTAAAAGTAAGAATGTTTTTGTAAGGATAAAGCTTAAACGAAAGAATTATGATTTAACTAAGGTGATAACTAACCTTTTAAAATGTTGTTTGTTAATGTAGGTAAAACTCTGCTATAGGCGATTTGGGGATTTGGAGCGAGCACGTGATCAAGCCTTTTTATACCAAGCGCTTCCGCTAGTTTATATACATACTTTGGGTCCATGTTTTGTTACTTTGTTTAATCTTGTTAGAAGTCTTACACTTGAAAACTTGTTGTTTTGTTGGGTAGTTTAAAGCTAGTAGGGTCGTAGGTGAATATGGTCAATTATGTCAAAAACAGGGGACACGTCCGTTTTACAAACGGGTCATGCCCAAATTTTGTAAAAATTTTTATTATGTGTCAAGTTGATATTTTGATGTCCGAAAAATTATTCTTTTGTAAGTAATCCAACATTAACGCAAAGCGGGCCTAACATATTTTGCTTATATCTTTCATATTAACATGTTCGTTATGTTATTATATGTGTGTTTTATTGCAGAATGATGGTCATAAAAGTATTGATATTATTTCTTATGGTGCAATGTTTAGTCCATACAAGTCTAATCTTCATTGTGAATTTAGTGAAGATGTAATTTTAAGGTTTATTTAATCTTTTTTTAACTTTTGTATTCAATTTTTGTCATTTATAGGGATCAGAAGTTTAAGTTTGAGACTCAAAGGAAGAGATTCAAGAGATTATCTTAATGGAAATGGAGTGAGGTTATTAATTTAGACGATTATGAGGACAATGACAAAGAAGAGGAATTAAAAGATACTGCCGATTCAAGCACAAACAAGAAAACCCGATTAAAAATACGTCGAGTGTCAATTCAGAAGCGGAACAGATTACATGCAGTCTAATATGAAATCTATCAAGTGTTTTTATATATTTTTTTTCATTTTCAGTTGTTATGTTTGACCTAGACGTATGAATAAAGTTTATTTTATATTTGAACTTTATCTTTGTGTTAATATAATGAAGTTATTAAGCATATTAATAAAGTTCAAAATAAAGTTAGTATCCTAAATTTACAAGTCAACTGAACTTATATAAGTTAATATCCTAAAGTTGCAATAAATAGATATTGCAGTTACATATAGTCAAGCTGAAATTATAAAATATTGCAGTTCTTCTTGGATATTAATCTAATAATCTGTATTTCTTAATTAAAAAGTAATAAAATAATAAACTTTAAAGCTAAACTAAAAAAACTAAACTTACTATGATATAAAGTTAATAAAAAATAATTATTTTATAAACATTTTTATAACAAGTAATATAAATAAAATACTCCAGAAATTTACAATTTTAATAGATAAATTCTAAATTGGGTTGCAAATTTTTAGGAATTATAGGTTCAACTATATTGTTATTGATAATATTAGTTAGTTCTAAAAGAATTATTTACCAACTTGACTAGATACATAGTAGCAGATTGTGTTGCATATTTTTTTGGGATTTAAGTTAAAAGTAGACTCATATAGATAAGATTAGTTAGGAACGAAAAATTTGAACTTAGTATGATATAAAGTTAATAAAGATATAAACTCTTATCATCCTATTTTTTTATAAAAACAGTTATTGAAATTTTATAAAAATATAAATTTTTTATATTTGTAAAAAAATGAAATTTAACAATTTAAGTTAAAGCTCTAAAACATACTTACGAGTTAAATACTATTTTTTATTTTTATAAAAACAAAAATTTTAAATTTAAAGTTTATTGGATGGGTACTATGTGGATATTTAGAAAAAAGTTATGAACTTTATAGAATAAAATTATACTTTATAATTTAACCAATCAAATAAACAAACTTTACAATTATAACAACTTATCTTTTATTTTTTGTCTTTTGATTATTAATTTTTATAAAAAAACAATATATTTTTTCTTTTGAATATTAATTTTTATAAAAAAATAAAACTTTTACATATGTGTAAACTTATGACATATATCCACCACAATAATGTTATCATAAATATTATATGAATAAGAAAACTACCAGATCGAGTGTCGCAATGCAAAGTGTCGCCCCCGCCGCATCGCGCGGGCACCCTGCTAGTAACTAAATACGAGATAAAAAAGGAATCATGCAAATCATGTGGAAAAAGGAAAGTGGCACGTAACATTCCCTCCTACTCAAAATAATCCTTGTCCACAAGGATGAAGTCGGATCATTAGCGATGCACCACGGTGGCCGCCATTCGGTTCTCCCTGCGTCATTTAGAGCATTTTTAATGAAAGGCCACGGTGGACGCCACTCACGTTGTTCATTTAATCCCGCTCTAGTGGCAATCGGTTCCAACTCTAAAGTGATGTATCCCAAATTGACAAAAGAAAATTTGACCTTGTCAATGCAGGCAAAATTGGGGTGTCCGTTGTGCATGTAATTGACTTGAGAAACGGTGAAAGGGGATTTTTTGAAGGAAGCCAAACATGAAGTTTTTTTTCCAAATTGGAAGCAATATGTTTTGACCCAAGATACTTGATACATTCTGTAGATTTGACCAAAGAAGCAAGCAATTGTGGTGTGGAAATTGTTTGATTTTTTTGAACCTCTGTCTTGCCGGAGTCGGCGGAGACAACAACCGAGTACGAATGTGAAACATTGGATGATAGCCGACAAAGCACGAGGTTTGTTTTCGGAACCAAAGGAGGTGGAGATGGTTTTGGTGTCGGTGTTGATGGGGCGGGTTTTGGTGCTGTGGCGGTAGAAGTGGGTGGTATGGGTGGTGCGGTGGCGGAAACAGGTGGTGGAAGTGTAGGATATTGAGCATCCCACGTGGTATGGAACGATCGGAACTCGTTGAAGACGGTTTTCAACTGAGACTCGAGCTTCACAAGGGATTCATTCATCCATTGATAGAACTCGGCTTCGGATAAAGTGTGAGCAACCATGGTCCGGGGGGGATCACGACACCTCTGATACCACTGTTGTGGTTCCAACCGATAATCGATTGGCCAAAGAAAATAGACGGAAACCAGATTAGAATTATAGAAGGATAATCAGACTAATTTCATTCATAAAAAGAAATGGACATACATAAACTGGTTAAATAGAAATTACAATGTAAACCATCTAACCCAATACTCAAACTAACAACCCACTACTCAACTAATAACTAAATATGGAGATAAAAAAGGAATCATGCAAATGCAAATCATGTGGAAAAAGGAAAGTGGCACGTAACAGTGCGGGAGTGTACGCTTGTTTGAGTTATTATTATTCGAAGTGCACGGGCGGAGCCCGTACTTTACGGGGGTTCCAAGGGGGCAGCGCCCCTGGGAGCAGGGTCCAAGGGGCGGCAGCCCCTGGCGGGGTCCAAGAGGCAGAGCCCCTAGGGGCAGAGCCCCTAGGGGCAGAGCCCCTGGCTGGGGTCGAGCTTTATGGAAAATGCCTTAGAAAATAAAATTTGTGAAAATTCGTCACAATTTTTCAGACAAAAATAAAGGCATGTTTTTATGCAATTTAAATTAAATTAAAATATAACTGCCAGAGGCAGTTATCTGTAAACACCCCCAAATTCGAATGCATGGTTTTTTGATCATCTTCCTGGTTCAAAAATTCGCACACAAAACATACACTGGTTCTATTCTTGAAATCAGAGTTGTATCCGATTGAATTATTCGGGTGAACCACTGAAATAATTTGATCTGAGAGTGACTACACGCCTCTCTGATCATCCGGCAAACCGAGATTCCCCAACAGTTTATGTAGCTGCAACTTCGTTTGTTGGTGATGGAATATTTCGTTTTGTGTTTGCCCATCTCTTATGCTGGTACATCTCATTAATTGTTTTGCAATATGTGATAGCTACATGGTTTATGGTAGGTTTATTTATTTATTTATTTATTTTGTTCTTTTGAAATATTTGTTATGACACATCAAATAATAAGGGTGTAAGGGGCACTCCCCTAAGAGGGGGAGTCCCCTCTCTTACGCTTAACCAATCCTCGTGTGCCACGTCAACTCCCCTCTTAAACTCCCCTAACACCCTAAATTGATGGCGGCACTCCCCTCTTAGGTGACTTGGTTTTTTATTAAAAAAAAAAAAGAAGAAGAAAACATTTCATTGGTCCACTCCTCTCTCTCTCCTCTCTCTCTCCTCCCTCTCTCCTTCCTTTCTTCGGTGAATCCCCACCGATTTGGCCCCCCATTTCACCTCCCCTCTTGGTTGGCATCACCATACCGCACGGCAACTTTGGTCCCCGAAGGGAGTTACCGCGGGTGCCCCGGACCCCCAAGCCCAATTTGATTTTATAGTTGACTTTTGCTTATGACCTGAATTTACCATATCATTATTAAGATTTCCTGCCATATACATCGGATATTGACTAGCAGCAATCTGATTTTGACTACTACAAACGTTAGGATGGAGGGTATAGTCAAACACCTTAGGGTGTTTGAGTGAAATCCTAGACAATAATATTATGCCATGTCAACTCCCCATTTTGCACTCAATCACAAGGTATGGTCAAACACCCCTCAATTAAAAAAAAAAAAGAAAAAAAAAACTTGATTGGTTGAGCCTCTCTCTCTCTCCTCTCTGGTGAAAAGTCACCGATTTGGACACTCTCTCTCTTGGTCACCGCCCCACTTTAAACACCCGGTATAGTCACCGAGCGGTGAATATCATTCCCCGCACATGTCCCCGAGGGTTATACCCTCCACCCTTATATTCCAACTGCTGTTGACTTTGGCCCTCCACCCATTGTTTCCTAGCTCTATGTGACTATGTGCCATTGGGAACGAAAAAACAATGTTTTGGGATGGTTGGTTGTGCATTTTGAAAGTGATAATGTGATATTGATTGTACAAGATGGTTGGTCGGTTTTATATTTTTTTCTTTTCGATACACACTTAACTTATTTCATTTAGATATGCTGCTCAGGTCCGTTCATTGGCGCAGCTTTGAAGAGGAGGGGGGGGGACCCCCCGAACTTTTCGCTCAGGAGTGTTATATATGTAGTTTTCGTATAGAGATTTTTGGGTATATACGTTTTTGACCCCCCGTCGAAAATGTCAAGCTTCGCCACTGGGTCGGTTTGAATGCATTTTTTGATTTCTCTATTTCTGTATGTACAGTTGTTTTTTCTTATTATTTTTATTGTCTTCAACTTGTGCAGTAACTTCTTGCAGCTTCGGGATCTGTCCATTTTTTGTCAAACATAGCACTAACATTCATACCTTTTAGTATGCAGAATATTAGTTGCCACAACTTTTATCTTTCTGTCATACGTGTTATATTTCTACTTACATATTTTGCTTATATGAAGGTTCTTGTTAATTTTGTTTTCCCCCTTATTTGTTAGCCAACTTATATGGAGAGAGGCGAGAGAGGAGAGAACTCCGGCGGAACGGCCGGGCACAACAAAGGAGAAGGAAACAGCAACCGGGATGAAGGAAACATCACCAAAGAATTTAAAAAGGAAGACGCCACTACGTTTTACATATCAAACATCCACCCACACGTGTCCGATGGGCGATGGCGAACTATGGACGGAGTGCCAAAACTATGGGCACTTGGTCGATGCCTACATAGCCAAGAAACGAGACAAGAGGGGCCAGAGGTTTGGCTTTGTGAGATTCGTGAAAGTCAAGGACGTTGAGAAGATGGTAAATGCCCTGAACCATCTGTCGTTTTTCGGGTGGAAGGTTCGGGCAAATGTGGCGAGGTTTGTGAAAATTCTGAACAAATCACAGCAGGAACGAACACAGATGTGGGCAAGGAAATCTGAAACCAGTAAACAACAACAAATTTACAAGGGCCTGGAGGAACATCCGATGAACAGA
This sequence comes from Helianthus annuus, assembly GCF_002127325.2. NCBI lineage: Eukaryota > Viridiplantae > Streptophyta > Magnoliopsida > Asterales > Asteraceae > Helianthus > Helianthus annuus. The sequence goes on along the minus strand of NC_035443.2, from coordinate 185,714,279 downwards.
CCCACGTATGGGTCAACATACGCTGATATCTTGAAAGGGAACAAGAAGGATATGAATGTTCAAACGCTGAACTTTTGTCACGAGTCCAAGGCATATGGAAAGTGGAAGAACAAGGCAGTCGTGGGTGAGTTAAAAAACATCAGTCTACTAAGGAAAGCTGGTATGTTGTTATCCGATCTCCAAATTGACGGAGCGGTGCTCAGATACATTGGTGGCCTCAATGTCCTAATTACATATGAGACTGGGAAGCAGGTAGAACACCTTATGCAGAGCGGAGAAGGTGTTTGGGGCAGGTGGTTTACCAACCTTGCTTACTGGAATGGCGAGCGCTTGCCGTATCAAAGAATCGCATGTCTAATTATAAGTGGTGTCCCGGTGCAACTATGGGATGAAGGAGTGTTCAATAGCATTGGCGAAAGATTTGGCAGAATAGTTAATCCCTCAAGTGCTGACCCATATGACCTGAATCTGCAGTTTGATATGGTGGGTGTTCTTGTGGACAGATATGAAACAATAGATGAGACAATTAAAATCCGGTGGAGAGATAAAATATTCGACGTGGGGATTTCTGAGACGAACAAATTCTGGCTACCAGAGTTTCTATCTGAAGTAACCGAGGTAGGCATAAAGGAAGCTCCGACGTGTTATGAATCGGAAAAAAAGGACACTATGGCTGTGGATGATCAGTCACCGGAGGTCGCCGGAAGCATTCCGGCAGTGGAAACTGAAAAGCCAACAGGAGGGAACCGCAATGAGGAAGCCAAAAGACAAGGGAGGGTGACTCATTTAATTCCTTGGATAAAGAAAAGTCGCATGATGAAGGTTCCGAGAATAACAAAATTGACCTATCCAATGATGTGGGAGGTGATGGGTCCACTTTGAACTCAACTCAGTGGGGTAATCTCCCTCCTACTAACACCACTTTACCTACTGATCCAAAATCACCTGGGCCCAGCTATAGGGATGGTATTGGGCCGCAAAATGTAACCCATAATAAGAGGAAAAGGGCCTCCCTGGCTGTTGCTCGATCTCAAAATTAAAACCCACTTTTGCTATTAATAAAGGAAAGATTCCTGACTTGAATATTGAACTCTCAGAAGAATCTAGGTTGAGGCCTAAAAAAAGGATACTTAATAAAAAGGTGAAGGTCAACAGGAGAAAGAAATACAGGAGTAAAATTGAAATCCCTGTGGAGGATCCAAATTGGGTTGATGCTTCAGGTACTGGGCTGGTGGATGACTACGAATCTGATTGGGATGATGAGTTGGGTACGAGCGATTCGGTGGTACCAGAGACCCAACAATCTAACGATCAAGAAGAAAATAAAGCAAAGGAGCAGGTGGACAACGAGATTATAGCAACACAAGAAGTGGGTTTAAAGTTGGGAATCAATTTATTAGAGAAGGAGGGGCTGGTTAAGGATGTGATATTGGAAGAACAGGTGGATGCAACCCAAAGATGAATTTCTGCTCCTTAAATATTAAAGGTGCTGAGAGGGGGGGGGGGGGGGGGGGTTGGGAAAGGCAGCAGGGGTACGGGGTTTAATTTCGAAGTATAATTTATCCTTCATTGCGCTACAGGAAACGCAGTTCAGGGATTTGCCAATGAGTCTAATACAAAGGTTTTGGGATAAAACTGACTTTGAATTCTCAAAGGTAGACGCAGATGGCAGATCAGGAGGGTTATTATCACTTTGGAATCCAGGTATGTTCAAGAAAAATGTTGAACTCAAAAACCAAAATTTCTTACTTATAAAGGGGGAACTAATGGGAGATGATGAGGAACTTGTGATAGTCAATATATATGGATCAACTATTCAGGCGAATAGAAAAAGAATGTGGGATGAATTATTGGTTGCAAGAAACTCAATCCAGGGGAAGTGGATAATGCTAGGCGACTTCAACGAAGTCCGGGTGCCGGAAGATAGGTATAATTCTTAGTTTGACATAAACGGGGCATTATGTTTCAATAACTTCATCCGGAACGCGGGATTTCAGGAGTATAATATGGGTGGGAGAAAATACACTTTTTTGGCTGGGGACGGGAGTAATTTGAGCAAGATTGATCGGGTATTAGTGTGTGAGCATTTTTTATCTAAATGGCCAAACGCTACACTATTGGCACTGGACCGTGTGATATCCGACCATAGTCCTTTAATTCTTACAACGGTGATGAACTCTTTCGGTCCATCACCCTTTCGGGTATTCGATAGCTGGATGGAGCAGCCGGGGTTTGAGGATGCTGTCAAAAAGGGTTTAACAGTCACGGTGGAGTCCAGGTTTAAGGACGAGAAGTTAGCTCTAATACTAAAGGCCGTAAAAGAGGAACTCAAAATGTGGAAAAACAACAATAAAGAAGAAGACGAAAGGAGTGTAATTGAAGCCCAAAACAGATTATCGCTTCTCAATGGAGAGGCGGAAAACAGGACCCTGTTGAACAGTGAAATTGAGGAATGGCAGCAATTAAAACAGGTTATAAAAAATCACCAGGAGTGGAAGGCAAAAGATTTACAGCAGAAATCTAGAATTAAATGGATTGGGTTGGGCGATGAAAACACGAACTATTTCCACACGATTGTTAATAGTCATACCGCTAGAAATAAAATTAACGGTTTATGGATTGAAGGGCAGTGGGTAGCGGATGCGGCGGAAATAAAGGCACAATTTCAGAAATCCTTTGCAGCAAAATTCAATGAACCATTAGGGTCAAGGCCGAGAATAAACGGGGAAGGATTCAAGAAATTGAGGGAGGATCATGCGAAGTCTTTAATCGAGCCTTTCTCGGTTGAAGAAGTTCGAACGGCCGTGTGGGAGTGCGGTGGTGGAAAGGCACCCTGGCCGGATGGCGTCACTTTCAATTTAATAAAGAAGTACTGGACCGATCTAAAGGACGTAGTAATGGAAGTAATGCAACAATTTTATGTCCACGGCTCAATACATCACACGTGCAGTGCATCGTTCATAGCGCTCATCCCTAAGGTAACAGACCCTTTGACTTTTTCAGATTTTAGGCCTATTTCGTTGATTGGTGTAGTGAATAAAATCATTTCAAAAGTCTTGGCGAATCGAATGAGACAGGTAATAAAAAGTGTTGTTTCTAGTGTTCAATCCGCATTCGTATCCGGAAGGAACATAGTGGACGGTCCCTTGGTAATTAACGAAGTAGTGGGTTGGGCAAAAAAGGTGAAAAAGAGTATTTTTGTGTTTAAGGCGGATATAGAGAAGGCATATGACACACTGAACTGGAAATTTCTAATTTCCATTATGACACACATGGGTTTTCCATCAAAATGGAGGAATTGGGTCATGGGAATTCTATATGCGGGGAGGGGCTCGATATTGGTGAATGGGTCACCATCGGGCGAGTTTCAATATAAAAGGGGTTTGCGTCAGGGAGACCCCTTGTCTCCATTTCTATTCATCGTGGCCATGGAAGCACTACACGTCATGATGAAAAAGGCGGAAAGTACGGGATTGCTTTCGGGGGTAAAACTACCAAGTAATGGTCCATACTTAACGCACATGTTGTTCGCGGACGATGCTATATTTGTTGGTGAGTGGGATGAAGATAATATAAGAAATCTCAAGAGGATTTTGAGGGTATTCTTTATTATTTTCGGGTTAAAAGTCAATCCAAGAAAGAGCCAATTATTTGGAGTCGGAAAAAATGAGATTGAGGTGGAAGACATGGCATCAGTTTTTATGTGTAAAGCGGGCAAATTTCCTTTCTCATACTTGGGACTCAAAGTTGGCGCAAATATGAATAGGGTGCAAAATTGGAAAGAGGTAATTGATACGTTCAACAAGAGGCTCTCCAATTGGAAGGCAAAGGTTCTTTCTTTTTCTGGTAGGATTGTGCTTGTTAAAGCGGTACTTGGCAATTTACCCAATTACTATCTTTCGATTTACAAATGCCCAATTGCGGTAGTAAAAGTTCTTGAAGGTATCCGGAGAAAGTTCCTATGGGGAGGATGTAGTATGAACAAAAAAATTAGGTGGGTGAGATGGGAAAAAATAGTCGCATCGAAAAAGTTTGGGGGTCTTGGGGTCGGTAGCATTAGAGACCTAAACCTCGCCTTACTTGTGAAGTGGTGGTGGCGTTTAAAAATGGAGCCGGATCAATTATGGGTCCAAGTAGTACAAGCAATACATCAAAACCGGAAAATGGTTCAAGCAATTCCGATAAAAAAGGCATACTCGGGGGTGTGGAAAACTATTGGGATTATCGACAAGGAATTCAGGAAATATAACGTCGATGTTGCGAGACAATTGAAGTGCAACGTTGGGATCGGTAATAAAACCTTATTCTGGGCAGATTATTGGATGTGGGACGGCCCCCTTAGGAATCAGTTTCCAAACTTGTATCAGTTAGCTAAGAATAAAAGGGCGAAGATTTCGGAATGCTACACGATAAATAACGGGGCAAAGATATGGAATTGGGCATGGGCGAGGGTTCCGACTAGTATCATAGAAAAAGCAGAGATGGAAGAGCTGAAATACATTTTACTGCAGCAAAGTATATCATACAAGGAGGATCATTGGGTATGGAAAGATGAAGACGCTATGGGATTTTCGGTTAAAAGTATGAGGCAACAACTATCAACACAACTGGATCTGAATGTTCAGGCAAGCGACTTTATCTGGAATAAGTGGGCGATCCCGAAGTGCAATTTATTTGCGTGGAGGGCAGTCGACGAGAGGATTGCTACTGCATCTGCGTTGGCTTCAAAGGGAGTTGGCATACCTTCTATAGTTTGCAAAATGTGTGATGATGAAGAAGAATCTGCAGCCCATGTCTTGCTAAACTGCAGATTTGCTAGGGCAGTTTGGCTGCATATTTTTGGGTGGATGAATAAGGTTTTGGGGCGGGACACAAATACAATAAGTAGACTGTTGCAGGACGTTAATGATATGCAAGTCTCCAGAATCAAAAGAAAAGTGGCGAGCGCAATATGTCTATGCACGTTGTGGAGTATTTGGCAAGCTCGAAATGAGAAAATTTTTAATGGAAAAACGGGCGAGTTTAGAAGAATAGCGGAGGAGATCAAAGAAACAACTTTTTCATGGTTAAAGCATAGATCGAGAATCCACGTGCCGTCATGGGACGAGTGGAGAAGACTTAGTATAAATGTTTTATGAAGGCTCTGATGTATGTAATTGATTTTAAGCTTGCCTGACTTTGTATCTTTTTTGGCTTCCCAGCTTCTTGCTGGGTTGCTGATGTCTTATGATAATATATCTCGTTTGCCATTCAAAAAAAAAAACATATTTTGCTTATATGAAACTTGATAATCATAAGAGGCAAATTGCTACATGCTATACAAGGAAAAATGTTGGTTCAGGCCCTGGTTAACACACACAAACACACACTAGAACCCAAACTGGTTCGACCCTTTTATATTAAATAAAACTGATTACAAGAGTTGGAGTTCTAAACTAACCTACTTGACCCTATTTATAATTGAAATAAACAAATAAAACACATGCTAACAAACCCACGTAACTGCATGCTTATGACACTACAACAAAAATGGCTTTTTAGGACCTTTTCTGTGGGACGCTCGTAAAAGAGGGTCCTAAAAAACTATTTAATAGGACTAATGAACTTTTGGGGTCCTTTTATAATATACTCTACGAAACCGGTGTCCTAAAAAACTATTTAATAGGATGGATGATTTTTTGGGGTTCTATTATCATATAATTTAATAGGACACTTAAAATGTAAATCCTAATAAAGTACTTTATAAGACATTTAATTGTTAGTGTCCCATTATATGGTACTGTATTAGGACACTTGATCATCTGGGGTCCTATTATAACATCACTTAATAGGACACGTTGTAGTTAAGTCATAAATGTTCAGTGTTATAGGACCCTTTCTAGTTGAAGTCATATTAGAAATTAACTTAATAGGACCCTTGACACCTGGGTCTTATAACTTTAAACTTTATAGGACGCTTAATCATTGTGGTGTTATTATAATCCACCGTAATAGGACACTTGATATTTGAGTCATAAAACATTAGTTTTATAGGATAAAACATTAGTTTTATAGGACGCTTATTCGCTAGAGTTTTATTATAATATAACTTAAAAAGACACTTGACACTTGGGTCTTATAAATTTAACCTTTATAGGACGCTTAATCATTGTGGTGTTATTATGATACACTGTAATAGGGCACATGATATTTGAGTCATAAAACATCACACTTATTCGCTAGAGTTCTATTATAACATAACTTAATAGGACACTTGACACTAGGGTCTTAGTAGTGGTGGTGGCCGGTGAGTGGTGATCACTACTAGAAAATGAGGCTATTGTAACTTTTTATATGCAACCTTTATCAATTGTGTTGCATTTAACTCTAATGCAACTCCATTTAGTATAAAGGTTGCATTAATATATCTAATGCAACTTTTTTTAATTCAATCAAAATGGAAAAAAAAATATAGATAGTTTTGATTGTGTATAATAGATTACTTTCATTGTTATTTTGATGACATTTGATATTAACATAATATTTTTATATGTTAAAATATAAGGTATGATAAATCTTGACCGAATCTTAAGAGATAAATAAAATACTTCAATCGTTTTAGAAAAATTACCTATGGATTTCATGAAATCCAAAAGGTTAAAAATAGGTTTTTTTTAGCAATTTGACACACCAATACCCACAAAAACCTCACCAAAAATATTGCCTTCATAATCTACTTTTAATTTCAAAACTATATAAGTTTATCCTATAGTTTTCAATTTTAAAAAATAATAATATATTTTTCTATTTAATATCTAAATCTTTTTATTTAGTTACTTTTCTTTCAAAGTTCCCTCCTAAAATTTATGGCGATAGATATCTAATTTTGTGTGGGAAATAATAATTGAAGGAAAATTAGGAGGGAAAAACTAGTTTTAAGGAGAATTTTTTTTTTTATATCTTTAGTATATTAAAAACTAGGTTAGAACCCCGTGTATTACGGGGGTTGAATAAATGTAATTTTATATATTAAATAAAAAATATTATATTTTTAAAAACCTCATTTATTACACGTGTTGAGTAAATATAATTTTATATATTAAGTAATAAAAAAATATATTTTTAAGAACCTCGTTTATTGTGCGGGTTGAATAAATGTAATTTTATATACCACACAATAAAAAGGTTATATTTAAAAAAAAACCCTATGTATTCACAGGTGGAAGAAATATAATTTTATATGCTAAATAATAAAAAATTATATTTTATAGCAAATAATAAAAAAATGTTATATCTTTAAAAACCCTGTGTATTACACGGATTTATTTATTGTTAAAAAAATCTTTAAAATTATATCTTTAAGAACCTTGTTTGTTGTGCGGATTGAATAAATGTAAATTTATATACCAAACAATAAAAAGTTATATTTAAAAAAAACCTTGTGTATTCACGGGTTGAAGAAATGTAATTATATACTAAATAATAAAAAAAATTATATTTTAAAAAAACTCCGTGTATTGTACGGGTTGAATAAATCTAATTTTATATAGCAAATAATAAAAAAATGTTATATCTTTAAAAACTCTGTGTATTACACATGTTTATCTATTGTTAAAAAAATATTTTTAAATCAAAATGGATTTTTTTGTTATTTTTTAAATTAGGTTAATACTATTTTAAATTTTTGGTTTGATTAATAAGTTGTTTAATATAATTTCTCATAGTTAACAATAATAACATTAACAATAAATAATATGCATGTTTATCTACTGTTAAGTGAAACAATGCTTTTTAGTTTAGATAAGACTTTACGATTTGAAGTTAAGTTTATGCCAATAATTTAGGGTTGATAAGATTTATATTAATTTAATTGATATTTAATAATTTAAATTAAATAATAATTATCTACAATTAAGGATAGTTTAAAATAATGACAAGTGTCCCAAAGTTGATTTCTTTTATTATATAGATAGATTAGGAGGATGAATCTGGTTTTATGGAGAAATCATTAATCTATTAATCTTTACTGTATATCAAACTAAAATAAAAATATACAACAGCCTTTTACATTAATTAAATACATAATATCATTATAAAAAATAAAAATATTATATATAAAGAAGTTAAAATTTAATTAGAAAACTGAAAATCTTAAATTAATATTATTATCCGTATATTTAAATCTAATTACTCTATATAACATTTACGGTAGTTTCTTAAGAACAGTTCACGTTTCCAAGTTTTTATTACCGGCATCTGCCGGTCTTCCATCACACCACCGAAAACATCTACGCCCAGCCCCATCGTCATAAGAAAAAAAAGGTTTTCCTTTTTCCCCGCCAGCTGTAGCAAGGGCTAACTTGCGCTACCTATTGAAATTACGAAAATGCCCTACATGAAAACATACAATATTGCCATTTCGTTCTTTTTAAAACTTTTTTAATCAAGGAACAAACATAGAAGCACATGGTACAGGCACAGGTCCACCAGACCACCACCACCTTACGCCACTATCGAAATTGTCGCCAGAATGTGTTGCAGGCGTTAGACCCACCTGACTGATGCTAACACAATCCCTAAGCCGACAGTACAGTTGTGATAACCTTAGCTACAGAATGTCTGAAATCTGAAATTACAAATTTGTTTCAGCTTTTTTTCACCCATACGTATCATCAGTTGTCGATCTACTAAGAAAAATAAAGTAAGTCGAAAAGAGGTGAGAATATTATATGCCGGAACGCTAGATCGGTCACTGCATGTCACCGAAACCGCCCTTATCGCCGTTTACCGGAATGCAGCCAGATCTGATGATGGATGGGAAGATTGACTTTGGATCTCATTCAGTTCTTGCTGAAGCAGCGGCTGTTCCGACAAAGACGACAGGAGGCCGTTAGAAGTCGCCAGTGGTTTCAAAGAGAGAGACGAGTGGGGGAGAGGGGAGAGAGAGATTAAGAGCAAGAGTGACGGAGACGGTTACGCGATGGGGCTGTGGTGGTTGCGATTGTCGACCAGAGCCCCCGATGGATGTTTTGTGGTGGTGGTGGTCGTGGTGTTTTAGGCTTAGGATAGAGTTGGAGAGAGGACTCGGGCAGGGGCGGACCTAGCATATAAGAAGGGGCAACCTCCGCTACGGTTTGGCGCTCCGGCTTGGTGATCCGGCAGTAGTGTAAAATTGGTGTAAATTTTGGAAAAATTTGACCTTTTTACGATTTAGCTACGGCTTTTTTATAAAATGTTACGGCTTGGTGGATTTTCTAGATCCGCCACTGGACTCGGATGGCTCTGGTAAAAAAAAAAAAGAGTTATGCTTTTGTATTTCTTTCATTTACTACCCCTAGCATTTACTTTATTACATATCTAAACTCTCCTAAAATTCCAAATATCCCATCCTAATAAAACTCTCATAAAATTCTAAATGTTCCTGTTATATTTCATTATAGCAAATTTACTCTAGGACCATAATATGGATAATATATGTATATATATTGGTTTAAATAAGAATGTGAGTATATAATTAAGGTATATATCAGTAATAAAATATAAAAATAACGAAAATTGTTTTTTTTAATTATTATAATTATCATTATTTTAGATGTGGGTTGCATCTTTATATTTATTATTATTATTATTATTAATTTTATAGTATTTTCAAGATTGTGTTTACTGGTAATATGCCAAATTATAGATGTATATTACAAAATAACGACCGTATCACGCAGGCTAATCGATCCATATAAAACACGACATATTACAACAATTATTGTTTAGGTTTCTTTCGGTTGTTACACTTACACTGAGATTATACCAACACCATAATGAACCGAACCGATAACAATCGTGTTTCCGCGCAACGCGCGGGCTATCTTTCTAGTTTATATATAGTTTGTGTATTTTAATCTAATTTAAAAATATAGTTTACGTGTTACTAAAAAAGAACTTATTAATTTATATGTAATAATAAGTGTTATAGAAAATATATGAATGTAAATATGTAATTGATCAAGTTTGACTTTATATAGCAATGGAGCTTGTAGCTGGTCCATTAAGAGTCACAATATCCAATATGAGACGTTAAGAGATGTATATTCTATTATTACTCATTTATTATTTAGTATGTCTCACTATAAACCAATATAACATTTTAACACCTAGTTGACTTAATAAAGCCCATCATGGTTAATCAAGAGTTGTCATAATAGTTAAGGCCTAATATAGTCCGTTAATATATGTATGATCTATTATTGCCCATAATGATCTCATATAACCCTTTGGACCTAGTATGACTTAATAAAGTGCACCATCGTATATAGGGCTGTAAACGAATCGAACAAACACGAACAATGCTTTGTTCATGTTTGTTCGTTAAGGAAATAAATGTGTTCATGAACGGTTCATGAACACTCACAGAACGAGATTTTATGTTCATGTTCGTTCATTAAGGAAATGAGCGTGTTCGCGAACGGTTCACGAACACAAACGAACACAAATTAATTGGCGAGCGCGACGAAGGATAAAGATAGATGGCCCAGAGAGTAGCACTCGAACTTGAATCCCTTATTGTGGAACGGAGATCGATCGTATTCGCCAATGTAAATAATGAGAAATGAAAGGGAAATGATGCATAACGAAGTGAAAGTGGGTTTCCTAGTTTAATTGTTAGGGTAAAAAAATAAATAAAAGTTTAACAATATAAAAAATACAAATGAAATATAAGAAAGTACAAAGATCTTCAATTAAAACACAAACATACCAACATAAAATAACGCAAATCAACGAATGTTCACGAACACCTAACCGAACGTTCACGAACACAATCGAACGAATGAGACCTCTGTTCATGTTCGTTCATTTAACTAATCGAACGGAATTTCTTGTTCATGTTCGTTCGTTTATTAAACGAATGAACATAAACGAACTTCCCGCCGAACGGTCCACGAACAGTTCGCTGAACGTTCGGTTCGTTTACAGCCCTAATCGTATATTAAGAGTCATCGTGACTATTAAGACCGAATACATTCCATTAAGACATCTATGATTTATTGACGTTCATCATGGTTCAGCATGACTCGGTATAACTATAACCCGATAACCCTTAAGACTTGGTATGACCTAACAAAGCCCATAATGGCCCATTAAGAGCTATCATGACCGGTAAGACCCAATATAGTCCATGAAGACATGTGTGATCTTTTATTATTCATTGTGATATACTATTAGGGTCTGTTTGGTACGAGGTAATGGAGTGTACAAAAGGTTGAAATTGATCATTCCATTCCATGGTCTTGTTTGGTTACTACATATGAATGGAATGAATCATTCCCTTGTAGGATTTGGTAGGATAGGAAAAAAGAAGGAAGAAAACCGGTGGTGGGTGGTGGTTATAGGTAGTGGTGGTAATCGATGGTGGCAACGTCGGTGGTCGATAGCGGTGGCGCCAGTGGAAGCAGTGACGTTGGTGTTTGGTGGCGGTGGTTGGCAGTGGTGGCGACAGGTGGCGGTGGTGCTGGGTTGTAGTGGCAATGGTTAGTGGTGTTCGTTGGTGGTGGCAGTGGCGGTGGTGGTAGGTGGTGGTGGCACCGGTGGCGGATGGCAGCCGCAACATGGTCATCGACGACATCAGTGATTGACGGCTTAGGGTAGCAGTGGTGGGTGGCTAGTGGTGGAGGTGTTGGGAGGTGGTGACGCTGGCGATGGTGATTGGTGGCGAAAACGGTGGGTTGTGGTGGCGGTGGTCGTGGTGTTCGGTGGTGGTGGCGCCGGTGTTCAATGGTGGTGGTCAGCTTAGGTGTGTGGCGACGATGGGCGGCGGCGGGTGGTGGTAGCGGCGATTGGTGGCTAGTGGTGAGAGGGTTTTAAAGTTTTTATTTTTATTTTAGGTATAATATGTGTTAAAACGTTTTTATATTTATAACCAAAATATATAAACAATCATTTTAAAGTTACATTATATAATGTTTATAGTTAGAGTAAATTACTTTTTGAGTTCTTGTGTTTTAGTGGTTTTAACCATTTGAGTCCAAAATCAAAAAGTTTAACGCCCTGACTCCCTAGCCATTTATTTTATAACGTTTTGAGTCCAATTTTGTTCATTTTATAACGATTTGAGTCCAAAAAATTGGACTCAAGAGGTTAAAATTTGGACTCAAAAGGACTCAAATGGTTAATGAAAATGCTTATAGGGACTCAGTTCGTTAAACTTTTTACTTTTGGACTCAACTAGTTAAAACTACTAAAACACAGGAACTTAAAAAGTAATTTACCCTTATAATTATAACTAGTCGTTTACCCGCGCGATGCGGCGGGAAACATATCACTTAGGTTGGTGAGTTTAGGGCTATGTACGGGGCGGTTCGGTTTTGGGCCATAACCAAAACCAAATTCGCGATGCAAAGGAAACCACAACACTTGTTAGTAATTCTAAGGGTGTGCATGAGAAGGTCCAGTTCAATTGGGTCATAACTAAATTTTCGGTTAAGGTACTTCAAAATCGGTCATGGGGAATTAAAGAGTTTTAAAAGGATGTAAACAAACCGAACTGCGCCAAACCAACAAAAGCACAACCATATGCTCAAAACTAATCAAATCAATCCGGCTGTAATTTCTGATCTTTAACATTCAAATCGTCGACTTGAAGGTGTTCAAGAGCGTCAACATAAGTAGCAATAAATACGTAACTCGGTAAACTCATATAATAACATAAACACGTATGAATCATGCATAAATTTAAATTCATATACATGGAACTATGAATTATGAATACACACATACTAACATACATGCATCATGGCTCGACTTTATTAATTTTATGTGTTAGTGATCCTAGTTGATCACATATCTCATCACCAGAACAAGAACAAGATTATTACATATCCTATTAATCAATATCACATACATTATGTCTCCTTGTAGGTATAACTTTGTTTTTAATATAAGTGGATAAATGCACTTTAAATAATTATAAACAAATATCTAGTTTAAATCACTGATAATAGCTGATGTGTAAACCAAATACAACATACAACATTCTACATTAAACTGTTTTCTCAATCATGCTTCAGCTATTCACCCATCAAATGAAGCAATAACCTTCATTTTATCACTCCATTCACATTATCAGTTCACAAAACATTATAAAAACCCGATCTGAAAATTTTACGCAGATCTAACATAAATACATCCAAAACCCGTAGCAAAACTGTTTAAAACAACTTATAACACATGAAATTTAACGTATAAACATAAACTACACAAATACCAAACAAAAAGGTAGATCGGGTAAGGATGGTATCTTCTACACCCTCAGCCTCAGCTTCACGGCTTCACTTTTCGGCTTTACCTTTTATAACTCGAAAAGCTTTCTGTAACATAACTTGCAACATGTAATGTAGTTGTTATGTTAATCACCCAAAATAGGACAATAAAAGGAGAATGCTTACCTGTCCTGCAGGTTTTATTGGAAACTTTCCATTAGGACTGAAGATGTACGCTACAGAGGCCTTCAAGAAACAAGAACGATTTCAGAAGATGAACAAACTTTATTTATAGACAAATTTCAATCTACCTGATTTGGCTCAGATTTTTTGGTTCCATGGAAGTGTCGAACCGAACTGTGAAAGCCAGATCTTGAAGCGCATGTAGAAACCCTAGATCTCGTTTGAGAGAGAAAGCTGTGATAGCCAGATCTTGAATCACATGTAGAAACCCTAGATCTCATTTAAGAGAGAAAGCAGGGGTTTCTGAACGCCGAGAGAGAGAGAGAGGGAGGCGGATAGGAATAAGATGAGACATCTGAAACCCTAATGAGATAGTGATACCGTGTTTTTTTAATGAGTAGTACATTATGCATCGGATGTTGTACCCCGTGTGTTTTTTTAGTGAAGGGCATAATTGGAATTGTAAATTATATTGTGCTTTAAAGGGTTGTACAGCATGCTTTAGGGGTGTTTTAAGGGAATTTATATGATCTTAAGAAGTCCTTTGGATATGCTTATTAATATAGTATAGATATATAGTTTCTTCGTACATGCCCCTTCCCAAAAATTGTCTTATCTCCCTCTCATTCGTATATCTAAATCTAGGTTTCTCCAGCAAAAGGGTATATGGAAATGGAATTGAGAAAATGTCATCGGCTCCTTCCCTGTGACGGCGTCAATCTGTCTAGCGGTCACTTTTTCTCGCCTGCTCCGGCCAATTTCTCAATCGTATCTTGTTCGCTTTACATTCTCATTCTGGTATGTGAGTGAATTAGTAGTTTTCTTCTCTTTCCAATTTCACAGATTTTAGAGGTATGCCTTACTCTCGTTTCTTTTATCTTGAGAAACTTACAGATATGTCTTATATTGTTGGTTAACCGAGTAGATCGTTGTTTATAGATGTTGAATTTAAGAGAGCATTTTTGGTGTGTTTTCAATTGCGTCTTTATCATATCATGGAGTTTATTGGATTTATGTTTAGATATGTGATGTGAATCTCTATGAACCCGTTGCTTAAATCATTTTACTTATTAGACATGTTTGATATGAATTCTTTTGCACAAAGCTATTTATTTTTTGCTCTTATATCTCAACTGCTGAAATTTATCTAGGGTTTTCTATGGATATCTTGGAGTGATTAATCATGCCATCATGTTTAGTAACTCAAGTAAATAGTTAAGTATCTGGTACTTAGGCTTATAATGACAAAACTAGAATTCCAAAAATCATGAAATTTGTGGAAAGGGTTTTGTAATGTAAGTGCATATTTGTCATTCTATGTGTGGTCATTGTATATTTTTGCATATTAGATTACAAATTTGACGTTATTTTTTTTTACAGAGATAGGGGAATGAAAGCATCATATTGTTTCTACAAAGGAGAAAAGGAACGGAAGTATCACATGGTTCTGTTCTGTTCCTTTTCTAATTCAAAGCTTCTTATCTTCATTCCTAGTATTGAAAATTTCTTACATGGTAAGTTTAACATAATACTCTTATATACATGTGTGTGTATGCTGAAACAAAAGAAATATCTATAATTTGTTTTGCATCTTAGGACTCTATGGATGATTTGAAACTTTGAAAGGCGCCTCAAATTGGTGTATCGATGTTTTGTTGAATAGGACATAGATATGGCTTCTTGATGGAATATGCAAATTTTCAAATGTTTTGTTGCATGTTAGTGGCAATTCTGGCAAGAAACTAGTGAAGGTTAGCCTATAAGCAACACATAAACATAATATTATTTTTAGTTCTCTGCCTGGTGCTTGTTATATTGATTTTTTTACTGGCGTTATGTTATAATTTTAGTGACTGAATGTGTGCCTATGTCGTTTGTGCTGCAAGGTGCGTATGGAAAGGCTATTTCAGTTGGTGAACTTCATCCTACCTTTAATGGAAGTTGAGACTATTCACCAAGCCAGGTTTGTTAAAAATCGTACATTTCTATTAGTAAGTAGCTTGAAGCCAACCTCTCAATTAGGCCATATGGAAGTTGAGACTATTCCCGTTTAATAAGTTTGTCACAATGCGCGAGTCCTAAATCGAGTTAATTATTATTTTCTATGTTTTATATTATTGATGAGTTAGATTTAGATGATAATGAATTATTGATGAAACTATTAGTAATGTATGAAATCTAGTTATAATTATTTATAAATAATATTAGTTTTAGTATAGCTAAATACAAAATATTTATTAAGATGTTTTATATTTATAAGCAAAAAAAATGAACACCAAAAAAGTGGGGAACCGGGAACCTCCTTTTTAGCCTTTGGATCATTCAATTAAACGGTTGAGATCTAATTTAAAGGATTCAAAGTGAACTTCAACTAAAATACACGGAGGGGCATATTTGGAATAAAAAGTTGTTCTAATCTCCACATCAAGATAGCAGCGCCTCCCCCAAATCACAAATTCTTCTAAACCCTACCGAACTGATCGATATGGCTGGAACCCTAACTAATTACGTCGGGGCAACCAATGGTGATCGGTTATCTAGTGCAAACTCAATGAATCGACCTCAAATTTAAGCATTGCTTCATGCCGTAACCGATGAACCACTTTTTGAATCTATGAATATGAATTGATGAGTTTGTATGATGTTTCAAATGTGAAGATAAATGCTACGTATTCCGAGATTAGATCTGCATATCGGATTTTAGCGAATCGATATCATTCTGATGCTACCGATTTGATTTGAAACAGGATGATGATCGTTATTTTATTGGCTTTGCATTTGGCCTCTGCGGAGATTCTACCGATTTAAACCTTTTGGCGTTGTTTATTTGGCAGAGGACGGGTTACGGTTGGCTTCTTAAAGGTATTATAAACTCTAGCACTATCACTTTCAATTTGTGTCTTCTGACTGTATGAACATCAGCAAATTGATGATATCGCTTTTAAATTGCAATGTTCTTTTGAGAATTATTAGTTGTTTAATATTCTGTGATTTATTTATTTATTTATGATGTCATGCTATGTGTTTTTAGGATTTTTGGCTGAAATGTTTTGAATTTTCATGTATCAACATTTTTTAGTTAAAGTAGCAGATGATTACCACACATTGTCTTTGGTTAAACTGATGAAGATAGTCAATAAAGACTTGACTAGAACTCTGGTCTATCCATTTTTCACAGAGATTCTTGTTGTTTTTCTATGTTTAACATGTAAAATCTAATCGTAATTTGAATTTTTTAATGTGTTTTTTTTGTGACCGTATATATTTTCCTTTTAGGTATGGTGTTCTTGTATATTATTTTAACTGACAAATTTTAGTTTTCACATAATTTTTTACATGTAAATTAACTTCTGAGAATTCTAAATTAATATAAGAGTTGTGGATTCTTATGTTTTGTATGTAAAGTACAAGGTTTTTAAATGATGTTTATGAATTAGTAATTGATGCAATGCCTTTATTATTTTAGCACATCAATTTTATAAATTTAGGACACGTAGTTGGTGGTACAGAGATTGGACCAGAATGGTGTGAGGTAAACGTTCAAGTACCAATAAAAAAGATGAAAACTTGGTAAGACCATATGGTTTATTTTCTACAATTCAAGATTGTATTGGTGCATCCATCTCATGGCCCTATCCATTCATCTCAGTATGTATTTGTTAAACTTGTGATACAACTAATTTTAATATCATGGAACTTAATGCTTATACATGGATGGTTTATTTGTAGGTAGCCCATGAGGATTGAGGACGCATGATGACTCAACATTTTTTGATTCTTATTTCTTTAATTGCTTTTAATTTCTTTGTTAAATGTTAGGACTTTATGTTAGATAATGTATAACTTATTTATGGTTAGTATTTTTGTTATGAACATGCTTATTTGAAATATAATAAAGTTTTATTTCTTTCATTAGTTAATGTTATACAATAACTATTAGGATGTTATATGTTGATATCTGTTTATAAAATTGGTTTTATAATCTTATTTGGGATATTAGGACCATTTTCTTGATATTATAGTAGCTATAACATTACATCATAAGGGTCCTATAAATTAATTTTTAAGGACGCTTGTATGTGTATCAAAAGATTAAAAGTAGGTAATCACATATTAGAACATTGTAAACGTGTCCTAATATGTTCTTTTTAGGACGCTATTTAATTTGTCTATAGACATATTATGCGACCATAAAATTGTTTCATAATCTTATTTGGTATATTAGGACCCTTTTCTTGGTACTAAATTAGCTATAATGTTGCATCATAAGGGTCCTATCAATTAATTTCTAAGGACGCTTGTAAGTGTATCAAAAGATTAAAACTATGTAAGCACATGTTAGAACATCGTAAAAGTATCCTAATATGTTTTTATTAGGACACTATTTTGATTGTTCAAAGACATATTATGCGACCATAAAATTGGTTTCATAATCTTATTTGAGATGTTAGGACGTTTTTTTAGTTCTGGGACTTATTACGACCCCTTTACATAAAACGCTTTTAACGTTAGTCCTATTAAATGAAAGGTCTTATAAAATAGCATTTTAGGACGCTTTTACGCGTACTAAAAACCCAGTTTTCTTGTAGTGTGACTTCCACTTTTTCTCCATTTTACTCGGTCAATCACTACCTATTCAACCGAGACCCGTGACCCATGTGTATTCCGACTCATGACCCGTTGACCACAACCCGTGAATGAACCCGATTAACCCAACAAAAAAAACTTATGCGCTACTGGAAATTCCCGTTTCTTTTGTTGACGTTTCAGGACCCCATGTGAGTGTTTGATTAAGTATATGGTTGGAGCTGCAAGCTTAAACGGGTTAGTGTTTGGGGTAAATGGGTTTAGGACCACACATTTGAAAGTTATAATCCCTACACATCCTAAACTACAAGGGTTTATTAGTAATTAGTGTAAAGTATGGCGGTTACAAAGTTCAGGGGGTAGTTATGACAAACCAGAACTTCATAACCACCACCCCAAGGGTTGCGAAACCCCTTGGGAGGCACCCTTTTGTTCTCGGCCACAAGGAGAAGGAGGAAGGGACGCAACCATTCGTTTAGAGACGCACCGGTTCAAGTTTGTGGCTACAAATCAACGTACCCCTTCACGATCAATCTCATCCACATATTCAAGGGACACGTCTATTCACGAAGAGACACGTCTATTAGTCGCACCCGTTGAAAACTATAAATAGGGATCATTTGTTTTCATTTGTACAACTACATACTCTCATTCGAAATCAGTTGTACATATACACACATTCAGATTGTAATTCGATTATTGTTCAAGTTATACAAGTTTGTTTATCACGTTCTAGAGATCAAAGATCCTTTTTGGGGCCAACAATTGGTATCAGAGCGTCAGGCTCTAGGCATTGGGAATCGCAAGGCAACGAATCGGCGGGAAGTCATTCGCGATCAGGTTTCATCATTCTATTTTTCAATTCGCAAGTTTTTAGTTTTATGGGTTCAAGGTTATCGAACCAGGGTTAGGAATCTAAGGGTTTTTTGATTTCGGGGTTATAGTGCGAATTAGATTGTCAGGAATTCAATTAATACGCGTTGTGGTTATTCGCGGGATTAAGATTTGAGAGTTTGTTGAATTCAAGGGAATTGAATTTTACCAGTACAGTGGTTCGTATTGGTGGTCAAGAAATTTTAGAATTCTAAGTTAGCAATCGGACTAGGGTTCGTGAGTGAATGAAACCGAGCACAGGAGCACAAAACAGGGTTGTTTTTGTTTCATTGGAGTGCCAAGAAGAATCAAAATTTAATCTGGTGGTTATACGCTATCAGTTTTATTCGCGGGTGAAGGTTTAAAGGCCAAATTCATAAGTATAGAAAAGAAAACTGAGCGAATCAATTGGGAAAAAGAAAATCGAGTGAGTCGATCACGAAGAAGAAGCGAGTAAAGACGGAATCATTCGAGTAATTTGAAGTGTGTTTGAAGAATCTAGAATTACCAAGTGAAGGCTCGAAGGTTTTTCAATCAGAAACAAAGTGCAATGCAGAATAGACAATTGTAGATGCAGTGAATGCAAAGAAACATGATGATGCAGCGAATACAGCAAAGGGAAAAATGATGTAGTGAATACAGGAAACAAGAAGAAAAAAGTGCAGTGAATGCAGGAAAAGTTGAAGTTATTGAAACAATGAATACTATTGGTGAGACATCAAAAAAAAAAAAAAGAAGGTTTGTGCGATTCGAAACCTTGGGGAAAAGTGTAGTCGATTTGTGAGGAGTCGAAGGAAAGAAGAATCGTGTGATGCGGAGATAACCCGTGAGGGAAGCAATCAAAGATGAAGAACCCGTTGTGAGAAACAACTATGATGACGAGACTAAATCTGTGATAGACCAAGAAGAAGGCACGCGTATGAAGGAAACAAGTAATCCTATGACTGGGTCAAAAGAAAGAATTTTTGTGTGACACAACCGCAAGAGATCTGAGTGAGTTAGAATGTCTAAAATCTGTGCGATATGGATTCAAATCATGTGATATGATGGTAGAAAGTAAATCAAGACCGGTGAAGTTCGTGTTGAGACAACTACACAAGAAAAGAGGTTCATGAGATACAAATCAAGTGCGGTCAAGACAAGTGTGAAGCAAAATGTTTGTGTGAAGCATGGTTAGTGAGAAGCAAGTTCGTGAGGAGCAAGGTTGGTGAATAAGAAGATCCGTGTGAAACGTCGGATACCGAGGAGTTTCAAGAAGATGGAATTGATCAAAGTTCAAGATCTACAACTCAAGGATGTTCGTGATTAGGGGGGTGAATGAAAGTTATAATCCCTACACATCCTAAACTACAAGGGTTTATTAGTAATTAGTGTAAAGTATGGCGGTTACATGGCGGTTACAAAGTTCAGGGGGTAGTTATGACAAACCAGAACTTCATAACCACCACCCCAAGGGTTGCGAAACCCCTTGAGAGGCACCCTTTTGTTCTCGGCCACAAGGAGAAGGAGGAAGGGACGCAACCATTCGTTTAGAGACGCACCGGTTCAAGTTTGTGGCTACAAATCAACGTACCCCTTCACGGTCAATCTCATCCACATATTCAAGGGACACGTCTATTCACGAAGAGACACGTCTATTAGTCGCACCCGTTGAAAACTATAAATAGGGATCATTTGTTTTCATTTGTACAACTACATACTCTCATTCGAAATCAGTTGTACATATACACACATTCAGATTGTAATTCGATTATTGTTCAAGTTATACAAGTTTGTTTATCACGTTCTAGAGATCAAAGATCCATTTTGGGGCCAACAACATTACTCACAAGATTAAAAACATATCCAAAAGGGTTCAACCCATTTATGATACTCATAGCACGTTTAACTTACCGTGCTAAATAGATAACTGGATAGTGCCAAGGGGTGTTATGGCAGTGTTGCATCAAGTAAAAGCTTTAAAGGCTGGCGCTTTATACATTTGTTCATCCGTGTCTCTGGCTGCGTTATGTGGGTTTGGAATTCTTGCAGATTGCCATCTACTATTTTACTTGTGACATTGGCTTACTTATGCAGGTCAATTCAAGTCAAAGGTAAAAAATTTAGAAGTCAAATGCTTGTGGTCAATGGTCAAGTTTATGGGAGTTATTGGAATATTGGGTCAAAGTTTGCTATGAAATTGGTAAAGGGAGAAGCAGGTTAAGAAGTTATCTTTTTTTTTTGAAAGATCAACAAAAACTTTATTTCATATTCACCTGGGCAACCAAATTGTTGGCCAGATGATCACCAGATTACAACTATTACATCACCATTATACACCAATGTTAATTAAATCGAAATTACACCATTCGCCCCATGAGATATTAACGTTCTTAGCCCTACTTTTTAACCACATGTATCCAGCCATCTTCATTTCTTCTTTCATCCTGTTCACACATGGTTGTTTCCCTTGAAACACCGCCTCGTTTCGGCTCCTCCAAATAACCCAAATGGCAGCTTTGGTCACCATGCTTACGACTTTCTTCCACCTTTGAGAGCCATTATTAATCTTGTGTATATTCGCCAAATCCTTTAGCTCTAACGCGTAGACCTGTTGGATTCGACACCATCGAGCTACGAACTCCCATACTTGTTCCGCAATTCTGCATGATGCAAATAGATGAAAAGTCGATTCAGCCACTTCGCCACACATCTTACAGATATCGTCTTGGAATAGGATGTTCCGTCTCGCCAAGGCCGTGCACGTCGGGATTCTGTCTTGTATTAGCCTCCAAACCATAAAATTTACCTTTTTCGGGCACCAATTGTTCCACTCATAATCCACATGCAGATCCGAGAACAGCCGCTTCTGGAGGCAATCTTTTACACTGCCAACAGAGAACAATCCCGAGCTATCTAACGTCCAGGCCCACGTATCCGAATTATGCTCGAACAGAAAACAAGTCAAAGCATCAGACAAGGAATCCAGCTCCAGTATTTCTTCTGTAGACGACGGAGAACGGGTCCAAGAGAAAACCGGCACCGGTCCGGGACTCCCATTTATTACACGATCCTTCACACGAGCGTTCTTTTGTCTTTCAAGCTGAAATAGAATCGGAAATTTTTCGCACAATGGAATCTCATATAGCCACCTTTCTTTCCAGAAATTAATGTCACTATCACATCCTGGTTTACCTCGAAACAAAGACTCCAGACATACCCCAGCAGTGTTGAAATCCTCTTTAATGCTGAAAATTTGTTTCCACGGGCTCGTTATTGATGATTTTAGTGGAATAAACTTCCAATCTCTTGCATTCTTATGAATCTCCCACACAACTTTCCTCCATAGGCTATGCTTTTCTATCTTAAACCTCCACCACCACTTTGAGAGCATTGCTAGGTTCATTATTCTAAGTGATCCGAGCCCCATACCTCCCAAGTCTTTCGGTGTCATCATATTTTTCCAAGCCACCCACTTCATTTTTTCTTTTTCTTCAATCGATCCCCACAAGAACTCTCTACGTATCTTTTCCAACTTTTTTATTACCCCCATTGGAGCCTTATACAAGGAGAAGTAATATGTAGGTAAAGCATTAAGAACGGAACATACCAGAGTAATACGACCACCAAATGAAAGTGTTTTAGCCTTCCAAAGCGATAACCTTCTTTGAAATATTTCCACCACCGGGTCCCAATTTTTTATTAGGTTCATGTTGGCTCCTACTTGTAATCCCAGATGTTTAAAAGGAAGCGACCCTCTTGCACACCCCATCATATTTGCCAATAATTGCGCCTGATTGTCTTCCAAACCAATCCCAAAAAGACTACTCTTTTTCAGATTCACTTTTAAACCTGAGCTTAAATAAAAACATCTAAGCAAGCGTTTCAAGACTACCAAATTATTTAAACTCCCTTCACCCACGAATATTACGTCATCGGCGTATAAGAAGTGGGATATCGGAGTCCCATTTTGTGACAAATCTAGGCCTTTAAACTCCCCAATATCACAGGCCTGCTTCATTACTCCTGTAAGTGCCTCCATCGCTAAGACGAATAGGAAAGGTGACAAAGGATCTCCTTGCCTAAGCCCCCTCGAGCAATTAAATTCCTGTGTTGGGGATCCATTTACGAGGACCGACGCTCTCACCGATGATACAATGGACATGACCCAGTTCCGCCATTTCACTGGAAAATTCATTTGGCAAAGTATGGAATTAAGAAAATCCCAACTTAGAGAATCATAAGCTTTTTCGATGTCGACTTTGAAAATCATTCCTTCCCTTTTCTTTCTTTTAAGCCAAGGTATAACCTCATTTAAGATAATCACTCCGTCAAGAATACTTCTTCCCGCTAAAAACCCCGTTTGTTCCTCCGATACTAGTTTATGAATCACCGTCTTCAACCTGTTCACTAGTACCTTGGACACCACTTTGTTGATGCACCCTATTAGACTGATCGGTCGGTATTCATGGAGTCCACCTGGATCCGTTCGTTTTGGAATAAGGGCTAGAAAAGAGGACATACAACCATTATTTAACTGCTCGGCCAAGAAAAAGTGTTGGAACAAATTCACAAAATCTCCCTCTAGTGCATTCCAGAATTTTTTTATGAATTTGAAATTTATCCCGTCTGGCCCAGGAGCCCGGTCTCCCTCACATTCCCAAACTGCATTTTTTATTTCTGATAAACTGAAAGGACATACCAGAAGTTCTGCTTCCTCGGCTGTCACTTGGGATAAGAACGGGCACGACAACATTGGCCTAGTATTCACTGGTTCAGTAAACTTATCCGCGAAATAAGAGAATATGTGATCTTTCACCAATGGCGGATCCGAAACCCATACCCCTTCAATATGTAAGCCGTGAATTCTGTTGTTGCTGGTGTTTGCGTTTATCACCCCGTGAAAGTATTTTGTATTTTCGTCTCCTTCTTTTGTCCACTTAACCCTTGCCTTTTGCTTTAGATCCATAGCTTTTAATCTGTCCGCCTCTTGAATAAACGACTTACAACTTACCCTCTCCTCTAGTTCGTTTTGTTCCAAACTCCTTTGTTCCGCCGCAATTTCTAGACTTTCTAACCTTTTTAGCTTTAAAGTGTATGAATTATCCATTTCCGCTTTCCTAGCTCCAATCCATTCCTTTAACCTTCTCTTGACCCACTTCAGTTTTACATCTAAAGCCAAATCCGGTGGGCCTTCAAAATGAAACGACCCCATTAATTGTAAGACGTGATCCACTGCCCCCGGAATCTCGAACCATGAGTTGAACATTCTTGATGGAATCTTCCCGTAATCGGTTTGGACCGTAGACAACAAAATAGGACAATGGTCCGAGGCCATGTTAGATAGTGCCATACATGACGCCAAAGGCCATTTCCCCATAAAATCCCTACACACCAAGAATCTATCTAATTTGCTCATCTTAGTTCCGTTATCCGACCTGTAGGTGTATTGTCTGCCCCCCATTTGATACTCTACTAAGTCCGCCTCTGCTATAAATTGATTGAAGTGCAATGCATTTAAAGCTACGAATTCTGAGTTCAGACGTTCTTCTTGGCATCTAACGTCATTAAAGTCACCTAAGAATACCCACAACCCACTAAATGTATTTTTTAACTGGATCAAATCAGCCCATAAAATGCGTCTATCACCAGGATCGTTTTGAGCGTATACATTCACTACCGCTATTGGTTCCCCTGAACTTAACATATTCCCAAACACCGCCAAGAAATTCCTGTTTTTTACCACCCCGGATTTTACAAAAATCGATGGGTCCCAGATGGTAAGTAAACCCCCCGACCTTCCCGTTGATTCTACTGCTACAAACTCAAATAACGACCTTCCCCAGAATCGATTTACCATATAAGTTATATTACCTGGCACTTTTGTTTCTTGAATCGCAATGAAATGTGCTCCGTGCGTTGTTTTTAATCCCCTGACCCAATCCGCCTTTTTGGAGTCCCGTATCCCCCTTAAATTAATGGACAAATAATTCATGATAAACCATTTTGTCCACCTTCATCCACAATTGCCTTCTTCACCTGCCCTACTGCTCCATTCAAATCAAAACCTAGTCTGGCCCCCAACTGAATTGTTTCGAAAACTTCTTTGTCAATCTCATGCACCTCCTCTGCTCCATCGGTTGTAGCCTCAAGCGGCCCGGATTGGTGTTGGACTGACGGATCCGGCGCCTCTTCTTGACTTCTCTGTTCACCGCTTCCAATACCGATCCCCTTTTCTATTGTTCCTTGACTTCTGTTGCTTTTTTCATTTTGTTCCGAATTTTGACCCCTAACTGGGCTGTTAAGGTCTAAACCACTAGGGAATTTGAACCTTTGGGCCCAATTATCGTTGCCGTCCTTTTCTTGGGTTGTTGGGCTCCTCATGCACCTCCTTCTCTTCCTAGAATTTAATTCATTTCTTTGGCCCATTTTCTCGTTATTCCCCATATTAAAAGGATTCCCCACACATGCATTACTGGCCCCACCTTCATTTAATGTTTCCATCATCCTAGGAAAAGAGCTGTCTAGTTTCGAACCCCCCTGTTCCCCATGCACCCCTTCCACATTCCCATGCATGCTTCCATAATTTGACTCTTCATCTCCTGTCGCCGCTTGAACTACCTCCTTCTCCGGTTGGATTACCGGCTCCGACAAAATCGGTTCTCCCTTTCTGATTTCGCCTTCTTCCATTTCATCGGTATCCCCTGCCACCGATTCCTCATCCGAACCATCCTGCATTATCGGCTCCGTTATCACCGCTGACACCAATTCCTCCAGAATACTATTGGTGGACGTCTCGATAACCTCAGAAACCCATATTTGATGAGACCTCTCCTCCCAGTCTACCTGGACTGCTTCCTCAATACGTTTGCCAGATTCCGTTACAACCGCACATACTGACTCATGATTCTTAGGTGTACTCCACGTAAATTCTGACTTCATCACAATCTTACCATATAATTCTGCAATCGTGTTATAAAAGTCTTCGTCCCTAAGTTGCAAGGGCACCCCGGTAATTCTTATCCAAGCTAGTCTTTCACATCTCATTTCTTGTCCTTCCCATAATGTTGCTGACCAGAATAATTGTTTCCATAAAATTCCTTCTTGATTTATGAAATATAGAGCCTCCCTTTTTGTTTTAAAGATTATTAAAAATTTTAATCCACCGATATAGCTAATCGCACTTTCCTGGTGACCACTTTCATCTAGCATTTTCCTCATCTTCTTTGCTGCATCTATACTCATTGCCTCAGCTATCACTGATCTCATCATGCAATGACTTGGGTATAGTGCCGGCCTACCCTTGTACTCAATTCTCTTTCCCACCGTATCCATCGGATCCTCGACATTCTTTGTTTGCTGGCCTAGCAAAGACTCCTTGAATGAGACCCCTTTCTTTACGTACGCCTGATTCGGGACTGTTCCACCGGCTGGTTGTTTGTTACTCATTACCGGAACGTATTTCTGTGACTTGGCTTGTTGATTCTCGTGAGAACTGAACCGTTTATTGCCTTTTCCAAACTTTGCCGGAAAGACTTTCAATCTTGCTTCAAAAATAGTAACCGTATTCATACTCTCTAATGCCTTTTTCATATCCATCACCCCTTGTAATCTAACAAATCCAAAATAGTTCCCCCTGGCATCTCTCTTTTTTGCTACGTATGCATCCTTCACTATTCCGTGCGGTTGAAAGGCTTTCCAAAGCAGTGACTTCGAGATTTCGCCTGGTAGATTTCCCACATAAAACGTTGTAACGTTATACCCCTGTCCTCCGTTGTTGTAAGTACTCCCCATAATTCCAGATCAAAAAATCTCCTTTGCCCCTCGAAAGTGAACAAACGAATCAGTGGCAACCCGACCCTAAAGGTGTTAATGGGATTCGAATCGATCTAGCTGAACTATACTCGGATAGCCGCGATCAATATCAGACCCGCTAAGCCCCAAAGAAGTCGAGAAAACCACTGCGGGAAGTGAGGGTCAATGGGAGATGAAAAGACACGAAGAAAATTGAGGAAAGCCAACCCAGATGCGACCAGAAGGCTCACCGAATCAAGATAGATGGACAGGTACAACCAGAGAAGAAGAAGATCCGGGACCTGTGCAGCTATTTCGACTAAGTTATCCCCTTTGAACACACCGGCGGCGGTTCAGTATTCCGGCGACATTGAGAGAAAACCCGTCAACGTCCATCAATATTAAGAAGTTATCTAAAAGTAAAATAGGGACAAGGGATGAATGACCCTGATCATGGCAGTTAATGTGGAACATATCTGGGTTTTGATCATCTGGATTTGGTCAACGCTTCTAAAAGGTGGGCCACAGTCAACCAGAAGTCAATGCAGTCAAAAGTCAACAATTGAAGCATGAGAAGTCAATGCAGGAAAACACTCCAAAACAACATGAATAATACAGTCAAAGTTGGAATTCTACTATGTTACCATATGAGTGAGAGCATAAAGAAAACTGCTTTTCACTTTGGGTACAACTTGTGAAGCAGAAGGTACAATTGACAATGCACTGGAAATATGCAGATGATTTCCTGTTGGGTTGGTTTTCTATCTTCTATTCGGCACGCATTCCCAGGTCCAAACTTTAAAAATATAAACTTGCTCTTAATTACTTTATGTTAGGGGCGAGCAAAAACCGAACCGTTAACTGAAATTAACCGAAATCATTCAAACCCAACGGTTATGGTTAGGTGAATCTAATTAACCAACCTATCGGTTACGGTTAAGGTATCTTCATTAACCGAATTTAACCAAATTTAACCGAATCGAACCTTTTTTTTATATTTATTTGTTATTCTCTTTTACATTTACCATCGAAGTTAAATATTTAGTAAGTATCAGAGTTATTTTTTTATCATCTTTCTCTTAGTTTCCTGTCTCTTTTTTTTATTTATTGCGTTAACAAACTAAATATCTATATCCAAAATATGATTACATTAGTTACTTACTTATGAACTAAGTAGTTCATTTTTTAATATACGGTATATGCTCTATAAGCTAAAATAGCCCGTATAAGAACATAATTAGATTTTATTTATTGAAACATCAATAAACCATATACAAGAATACAATCACATTTTTATCTAAAAACACCAAAAAAAATTATCGTTATAACCCAAATAGCCATAACTGCCAATTAACCGAACCACGGTTAACCACCTATCGGTTATGGTTACGGTTAACACTTTTAGATTAACCGAATAAGCAGTTAAACAACCTTCGGTTAACCGACTTTGCACACCCCTACAGTTTGTGTCGTTTAACATTTTAATTATTCTTTTAAGTATTTACCTGTTTCAATTCTCGGATAACTCATAACTAAGTTTGGTCCTTTTTTTTAACGGTGAACTTCATGTATAAGGTTACTGCACTCTCCAAATCGGAGAGCCCCGTATTGCCACACTTTGGCCAGAGTATGTTATCTTAACCGGGACCACACTGGCTTCAACGTTTGGCTTTTTTGGGTGTTCCCCCGGGAAACCATACCGCCAGCTACCACTTGATAGTCATTGTGCCACCACAAGAGCAGAACTCTCTGGCGTAACACACGGTTGGACGAAAACCTGGTTGGGCTCGGGAATCGAACTGACAACCTCACACAAGGCCTATTCCAAATCCTTCATTGCCTATATCCGACCTAGTATGACACAAGTAAAAATTGAAAGTAAGTCTCAATTGGAAAACTAGCCTCCTACCACTAGACCACTTGGGGAAAACTAAGTTTGGTCTATAAATCTGGATTTATTTATTATTTATAGAATTCGTGAAATGGTGCCAATTCCATCGGGTACTCGCCCCTCTCGAGTCTCAACTCCGAGCTCATTGACTATCCATAGAAAAACTAATGAAACTGGTGGTTTTGCATCCATAAACATACATCTCAACACAAGGCTACATAATCATAATATGTGTGTAGTACTTTATGCACATCATGAAATTATCAAGACACTAAGGGGCATTTTTCACCACATCATCATCATAATGCCCTTTTAAAAAATGTGTAATGGTTAATGCCCATTTCATTTATTAATTTCCATTATTTTTCTTCTCTTTGGGCATTATTATAGAAATGCCCCTCACTCTTCATGCCCCTATAATGCCCATGAGTAATGGTGTAAGGGCATTATCAAAATCTTTCATGCCCTTATAAAGCCCCATTACATATGGTTTTACCAAGTAAAATGTTTATACACATTAGACCATGGGTAATGGTTAATGCCCTTTAAGGGGCATTTTTTGCCACATCACCATCATAATGTTTCATGTAATGGTTAAGACTTTATAATGCCCTTTTATTTATTAGTTTCCTTATTTTTCCTTCTTATTGGGCATTATTCTAGAAATGCCCATCACTCTTCATGCCCCTATAATGCCCATGAGTAATGGTGTAAGGGCATTATCAGAATCTTTCATGCCCTTATAAAGCCCCATTACATATGGTCTTATAACCTGTTTTCTCTTATTATATATCATAATAAACCGATTACATAAATATGTAGGAAGTTTCTTGTAAATACTTCAATTGTTCAAATATAAAAAGAAACACGTTAAGTTGACCTGACTTCTCAAATATACACATACACATACTTATCTAAACTCATCACACCCCACATCATCGGAAAACCTTCTTCTCCAGCTAAAAATGAATTCCAGCGACTACTCGCCAGCTCCCTCGGCTACCTTCGAACGCTCGCCCAGCATCGATCCTACGAAGCACGTCAGCTAGTATCCGAGCCTACAGCTCCGACCGCCTCATCTATTCATAATGGACACTCCGAACCTCAGTTGACCGCAACTAGTCAGCACTCGATGCCTCCTGGACAAGAAGATGTACGCCAACCGATGAAGTCAGCTAATCAACTTAGCGACAGTGGGTTGAATTCAACCAGTTTTGGTCAACCACCGGGGCGTTCAGGTGAAGTGCCCAATATCATGTCTGCAAATGAAGTCACCAGCAAAGTTGCTAGTGAAGCAAAAGCGCCCACATTCACCCCCATTGTTGAACGAGATCAGAGTAACAAGGGAGAATCGGATGAAGCTGAGGCGGATAATGATAATCAACAACAGGAGCATGTCGGAGTGAGTATGGTTGGAAAGAAGTTCAAGCCGGTTAACCCGGAGGCATACTATGTGGAGGATGATGATGAATATTAGATCATCCATCTTACTGATTTTAATTTGTGTCAAAAGGAAATTCGAATTTGTATTTCTCTTCAGTGAATGTATTGTAAGTTCTAGGTCTGCTTAATTGTTAGACACTATTGATTGTTGTTTTGGTCAACGTTTGAACAATTATTTTTATGGGAACGATTCTGGCATGTTATAGGAGTCATATGGTATGTAAACATAGTATATATGCTGTATCTGATATTAACACATAAGGGGATGCACCAATAATCGAGATTTGGTTTCGGGGATTTATAATACGGGTTGCGATGGCGAGTGGTGGTAATTGGGGTATATGGCTGGAAATGGAAGGGTAGATGCATGGCTGGTGGATTTTTTGTTACCGCAATCGAAGCTTCTAACCGTAGCCGAATTGCTTATTCGGTTTTTAGTTTGCTTATCAGGTCCACAAATCTTGCTTATCCAATCGAGTAAAACAAATAATAACCGGTTTAATCGGTTAAAATTGAATTCGGTTCGGTTGGACACATTTCTAGTTCCGATTCGTTACCAGTTAGGCCCGAAAAAGTTTCTAAACCCAATAAACTGATACCCAAACCAATGAACATCCCTAGATATAGTGGGAGAGAGAAACAAGGCACATTTCTACTGTTTTTTTTTTATTACTGAAAATTGGATTACTGTTTTTTTTTTTTGCTTGCAGCGCAGCCACTCATTTTGACTTGAAATGAACTGAATCACTCAGTTTTGGGCTAGTTAGCTGCTAACTTCGGTTCATTTTTTCAACAAATTTTGCATTTTAGTTTTTCAGATTAAGCAGCAATTCGTGACACAACACAATACGAATCCATTACAAAATATGCGGGTTAGTGACCAGTCTAAAGCCTAAACGGGTTCGCGTTAGTCTTGTGTCAACTATGTGAATACGTTTAGCTAAACGGGTCAATACCAGGTTGTGTTGACCCAGTCGTCTGCAACAAACACCTTGCTGCATGGTTGATCCAATTCCCCAGTTTGCAGAAACTCTCCATTGACAAGACATGATGTTATTTTTGTTGCGCATTACGTCGAACAACTTCAAAGCATTCTTCCATTCGCTATAGGGCCTGTATTGATGTCCAAGATCAGATCACATACACCAGCCCCTCTGTGACCTTTTTATTTCTTTGTTTTTTATATCACAATTATTGTTGATGATATTAGCACTTAATGCTTCAAAGCTTTTACCTATAGTAGTAAATTTCTACTTATGTTGCAATTATCTTATTATTGACTTTGTTCTAGCACTTCTTATGGGTGGATATTCCCGAAGCAATTGCCAGTTATACAACTATATTTTTATTTACCAACTTTAATAATGTTTCATACTGGGTTGATACTATCTATCCCGTGTTCAAACAGTTTCGGTGTATTTTTATGATTTGTCACAACGTGATTACTATAATAATATGAGTATGTTATTATCATTGTGTTCATACTGATTTTACATGAGGATTATTGGTGAGATGGACTAATAAAGTTACAGAAAATATGTGAGATTACTAGCAAAAGATGAAGATGATAAGCTTGTCGAGGCAACCTCGTATGATGTAATTCCACCATATGAAAAAGCATGAGTACTTGGGGAAAACTTCAACGCAACTTGTATAATGAAGGTAAGTAGTAAGCTTTCCCGTTTTCGTTCTTACTGCAAAAAGTTACTTTTATGATTAGAATCATTAACATTTTGAGTTTATCGTCTTTCACAATAGATACGGTATAATGAAACTTTTAGATGTATACATGTTCCCATGTGGGTTGGGTTGTGTAATGGCTCCAAACAAACATGACTGCCTGGGTTGGGTAAAGGGTCAAAATGGGCAGGCTTTTAGAAAACATGTCGAATGGGTTCGTTTCAAATGGGTCGGGTCAGAGCAAGTTCGCGTGCTATACATCCACCATTCCACCCAGTTTTTGAACAAAAAAAAAATACTTAATAACATTTAATTAACAAAACTATCATTCAAATTTTTGTTTCTGTACTTCAATCGCGTGCTATACATCCACCATTCCACCTAGTATTTACCAAAACGACCCCTGAAGTTTCTGCATATGTTGGTGGATAGCACGATAGTGTTGAAGAAATCAACACTGAAAAGTTTGAATTGGATCGTGGAATTGCCCCAGTAGTTGTAAAAGGATCTGAAATTAATCATTCAGGGGGTGTCAGTGAAGATATCAACCACGAAAATTTATCAAACCATTTCAGATTCGTGAAGCTGTCAAGGAACCTGTTGCAATTTTGACCGGAAAAAAGGATCTTGAAGCACCGGAATTAGAAAAAAGGCTCAAGAGAACATGTTCGAAGAAGAAGCTGTGACAAACACGTTGCAGTTTTGATTGAAAAGGAGGATCTTGGGGGACCCATGAAGTTGTAGGAAAGCCTGAACGAACCTGACACAGTTTGGACCGGAAAAGAGGATTTTGGTGCTTCTGAATCCATTCAGTTTAGAGTGGAAAAAAATGCTCAAAACATCAAGTTATACAACAAAAAGTCAACAATGGCCATAATCTTAGTTGATGATATTAGCACTTAAACTGTATGGATTGAGACAAGCACCAAGAGCTTGGAATACGAAGTTAGATCAAACCCTAAAGTCACTTAACTTCAAGAAGTGTACTTTAGAGAACGCAATCTATACAAGAACGAGTGAAGCCTCTACACTAATAGTTGGAGTCTATGTTGATGACTTGATAGTCACTGGAACATCAAAGAAGGAGATAGACATCTTTAAATCTCAGATGAAGAACAAATTTGATATGAGCGATCTAGGATTGCTAGCATACTATCTGGGAATAGAAGTAATTCAAACAGGGGGTGAGATAGGCATCAAGCAAA
Source organism: Helianthus annuus (assembly GCF_002127325.2). NCBI lineage: Eukaryota > Viridiplantae > Streptophyta > Magnoliopsida > Asterales > Asteraceae > Helianthus > Helianthus annuus. The sequence goes on along the minus strand of NC_035443.2, from coordinate 185,681,415 downwards.
CATGATATATCAACAAGATACTCAAAGACGCTCATATGTTATCCTGCAACGACACGAAGACACCCATGACTCCAGGAACACAATTAACAAAGACTGAAGAAGGAGATCTAGTAGATGCAACACATTACAGAAGCCTGATAGGTTCTCTCAGGTACTTATTGCATACAAGACCAGATCTATGTTACCCAGTCAGTCTACTTAGTAGATTCATGCAAGAACCAAAGGAACAACACCTGAAGGCAGTAAAGCAAATACTACGTTACATCAAAGGAACTAAAGAGCATGGAATCATCTACAGAAGACAAGGAGGATGTAAGATCACAGGTTATAGTGACAGTAGTTTTGGAGTTAATACAGACAAAGGAAAAGGAACAACTGGTCTGGTATTCTACTTTGGAGAATCACCTATAACCTGGTGTACACAAAAGCAACAAACAGTGGCACTATCATCATGCGAATCAGAATTCATGGCAGCCACTGCAGCAGCATGTCAAGCACTATGGCTTAAAAGATTGTTAAGTGAAATCACAGGCTGGAAGGAAGAAAAGATAACACTCAGAGTAGATAACGTTTCAGCAATAGCACTCATGAGAAACCCAGTCTTTCACGGAAGAAGCAAGCACATTGACACACGTTATCACTTCATAAGAGAATGCGTGGAAAACGAAGATATCACTGTGGAACACATAAGCGGAGAACTACAACGGGCAGATATACTAACAAAGGCATTAGCAAGGATCAAGTTTGCTACAATGAGGGAACTGCTCGGAATTCAAGATTTAAAGCAACTCATGGATGTTCGAGATTAAGGGGGTGAATGAAATCGGTTAATCTCTTAACATCATGTACATAGTTAGATAGTTAGAATTATTATTAAGTAGCGGTTACAAAGTACGAGGACCAGAAGTGACAAAATGGAAGTTGAAAACTACCCTCAATAACCGAATGGGTGTGTCTCTACACACATACCATTTCGAATCGGTGCAAGGCAAAGAACAAAGGGACGCGACTGTTGATCGAGTGGACAATATTCGACGCACCTCTTCAAGATTCAATCTCAACCACATATCCAAGAGACGTGTCCTTTCACGAAAAGACGCAACCATTCACTCGTACCCGTAGAAAACTATAAATAGGGACATGTAGATTCATTTGTAACATTATACTCTCATTCGATTTGTAAACATTCATTCGATTATTACAAGTTATTGTTATTCAAGTTATTCACGCTCATTTAGAGATCAAGATCCAAGTTCGGGCCAACAGTCATCACATAAAAAACAATTTGGTTTCGGGGCTTTACAATGCGGGTTATGATGGCGAGTGGTGGTAGTTGGGGTATATGGCTTGTGGATTTTTTTCATTCGGATACGTCGGTTTGAAGGTATTCTTTGATTTCTATATTCCTGTATGTATAGTTGCTTTTCTTGTATTTTTAATGTCTTCGACTTGTGCAGTCACTTCTTGCAGCATCGGGATCTATCTGATTTGTGTCAAACATAGCACATGCACAAAATAGTGGCTGTTAAAGTATGTTATAGAATCTGCAGCATGTTTATCTCAATATATATTAGTTCAAAGTAACTTCACTAACATTGATACCTTTTATCTTGCTAATGCAAGTTTTTCTCAAAGTTACCTTTACCAAAGTTGTGCTATTATCTTGCTAGTACTAGTATCTATTATATATAGAGGGGTGTTTGTTATCAATAGGATTAATTATGTGCTATTTACTAACAACAGTAGAGGTACGACTGGATTTAGAACAAATATTCTCTATCTGCTTCCATGTTTGAAGTTATTTTTATAACATAATTAATTAGGTGTACGTTTTGAGTGTCTGACTGTAACATGAAAATATGATTATTTTGGAAATCAATACACAAAACACACCAAAAAGGACAATTTTTGTAATAAAAACTCAAAATTTCAAGTGTCAAATCATAGTAAATAAGTTTTTTTCTTTGGCAAATTGGATTTAAATAATCCCAAATTGCTCAATTTGGCCGATAATAACCCCAACTCAGTTATTGGCCGATAATAATCCGAATTGGTCCACTTTTGGCCGAGGGTTGAGATCCTGTACAAACAGTGCTAATTATAAGAACCGTAAGAACAGATCTGAACCATTGTTAATTTAAATCAAGGGTTGATATTGATTATAAATAAAACTCTTATAATTAAAAATTATTACTAACAAATTAGGGGTAATTTTGTAAAATTGCTAGTCATTTGACCATTTTCTATTAAATACAAATTCCACCAAGGTTTTTTAAACTAAAATAACTTTTATATACTTCATTATTTTTTTTAAAAATATATACCATAAAATCAAGTATTTTTTTATCTTTAATATGAATACCATATTGCTATACCTTTTTGTATTTATAAAAGTGTTTTTTAAAAAAAGTTAACAAAAGGTGTTTTATATTTGTGCTAATAAGGTGCTGATTATGTGTTAATTACAAAATAATACAAACAAACACCAAAAGTAGATATAATCAGCACATCTGGTGTGCTGATAATGGAGAACGATTGAAGATGTTGTGCTAATGTCGTTTATGTTGATAATGGAGAACGATTCGAGGACGATGTGCTGATAATGAAGAACGATTAATGATGTTGTGCTAATTATATAGTGTTGTGCTGATTATATTTTTTGTAATTATTTTTAATTACTTATAAATAAATATGGTCAAAAAGTCTAAATTACCCCTAAACTAATTTTTTATTGATGGACACTTGTCAATTATGTATTGGTTCTTATGGTTCTTACAAACTTAAGTGTTTGTATTTGATCCCATTCCCTTTTGGCCGATAATAGTCCGCTGTTAATAATCCGAATTGGTCCACTTTTTCCGAATTACAAACCGATGTTTTATGGATTTTGATCAGAACGAGGATACGAATTGATTGATATAAAATTTACCTCGAAATACTACCCCAAACGACGAAAACGGTGCTTCAATTCGGGTGTTTAAACTTCCAATTAACAAAAATCAAGTCGTTTGAAGCACCGTTTCGAGGTAAGTTTTACATAAATCGAATCGTATCCTCGTTCTGATCAAAATCCATAAAACATCGGTTTGTAATTCGGAAAATAGCTTAACTCCGTTAAGCTATTTTTAACGGCGGACTATTATCGGCCAAAAGTGGACCAGTTCGGATTATTATCGGCCAATAACTGAGTTGAGATTATTATCAGCCAAATTGAACAAGTTGGGATTATTTAAATCCAATTTGCCTTTTTTTTTTGCAGTTGGTATGAATCTGATTGAATATGTTTGTTATGTAGCATGTGTTCAATCTTGCAGGAGAAACCTTAAATTAAGTTGTTTTGTTCGGTTGCAATTGTAAACACCTTTCTGTTGCCCGAGTATATATAGCATGTTGTCATGGTTTTTATGGTTTTTTTTATTAGCAAGTTACCATGTTGAGACTAAATTATGGTTCACCATCTGTGTTCCTCCTGGACTCTGCAGTCCATATGATTTCTGACGCAGGGATGCTGATGTGTACAACAACTGATATGCCACTCTCATGTGGAGGCATGGAAGAACTTTGCCATTCCAAGTAAATTTCATATATTCTAATTTTATGTATATCAGTTGTTGGATTATAGTCTTGACTTTGCTGTTTCAGGTTGCCAGCATGTTATTGTTTGATGGATAGTCATAGAGATTATAGTTATATATAGAGTATCAGCTTAATTTGTCTTGAAGTAACCATTATAAAGTTAATTTTTTATTTCCCTCAATAAATTTGACTTTCTGAACAGCAGTGATTGTTGAAAACCTGGATACATTATATGCTTCTTTCTTGAAACAATCATTATTCAGTTGTCCAAAATTGATATCGACTTGATAACATATCTGGAGTTAAGGCTGTGCAGGCAAATGGATCTTTTAAACAACCCTGGATGATTGATGGTGCTCGATTTATACACTAGTAACTTTCCACTTATATTGCAATTATCTTATTATTGGCTTTGTTTTTGCACAACTTAAATAATGAAGGTAAGGATTAAGGGGTCTGTTTTTTGGTGTTGGATAAAACTTCTTTGTGTGACTGTTCTTTTATTTTTTTGCAGCCTTCAACATGTATGATTAATTGTACACTGGACATGTTAATATAGAATGACTAGATGAGGTCTTCAAAGTTGGTCAGGTATGTTTATGAGAGCAGGGGCGTAGCTTTTAAGGGGTCGGAAGGGGCGCCCGACCCCCGAACTTTTCGGTCGGTAGTGTTATGTTTCGTATAAACCCAAAAAAATTTATGTATGTACGTTAATTAAGTAGATACGTGACAACTGAAATTTATACGTTTCGACCCCCCGGGTATATAAATTTAACAAATAAAATTTATATTTATAATGTAACAGTATCACACATGACAACTGAAATTTCTTGTATAGCAGGTGATGAAGAAAGAATGATGAAGTTGTGAACAAAGGGATGCTGCTGTAGCTGACGTTAATTAAGTAGATCGCCAATATTAGTCCTCTGCTTAAAGACAAACTCTAGCTAACATAATCATAACTAAAACAGTTACCTTATTAATCATCTTCTTCTTCTACATGCAGCAGCACATGGCTCATGGTTGGTCTTGCATCCTTATCTTCCGCACAACATCCTAATCAGAGTTCCCATTACACTCATGTCGTAATTTCCATTGACAACTTCTTGGACCTTTCATCAAACAGGTCGCGCATAAACTCACAAAATTAATGAAAATAATAGCAGCTGTTTGCTCAATTCATTGGACCTTTTAAAAATCATTGCTCAAATCACTAGACTTCTAACAATTCAGCTGATTATAAGTTGCTCAGTTTACTGTTCAGCTGCTCCTAATCCAGTTAGCTGCCTGATCGAAACCAACAGAACACGGAAAGCAACGAAGTCGTTCGATCTAGGTGGTACTCCTAGTAATGTGATCAATATAATACAATTGTCCCGTTACAGCATCAGATCTGACCTCATCAGAATCCAATGTCCGCAGATGAAGTAGTACAATCATGCATAGCTTAAAATTCAGATTTCAACAGTTTCTCTTCAACCATAACATCCACCTCAACCACCTGATTGTGTGATTCACTGGACTTACAGTCAACAACAGTTTAAGATGCAATCATAATTACGCTATTGAAGTTATATCCATCCACAACTACTTTTTCCACATACGTTGAATCATCATCACCCATACTAGCACTTATTTCACTTCTAACATCGTTCAGGCATTTCATCAAGGGGCAATTTTGTTCGGTTCGAAACGGTACGCGTCGAAACGGTACGCGTCGAAACGGTATGCGTCGAAACGGTTTGCGTCGAAACGGTTCGCGTGAAACGGTTCGATTCGAAACGGTAACAAACCACGTAGAGATGCCTAAATGATCAATTATTTATTGAAACGACTTGTGATAATCAAACGAAAGTTTTTGTCGACATGGAAGGAAACTAGTAATGTTTGAAAATTGAATTCATATAAAAGTTTCTGGAGTAGATGTTGTTTGGCTGAATAAATATATGCAAAGTTATTGCTGCATCAAAATTAAACAATAAATCTCTTGGATCTCTTGGGAAATTAATTATTCAAGCATGTAAAGTAATGTACATTTCTACGATATTTCCCACGAGTGTACCTACGTTAACTTTTAGTTGTAAAATACAAAACACCACGGGTCGAAACGGTACGGGTCGAAACGGTACGCGTCGAAACGGTTCGTGTCGAAATGGTACGGGTTGAAACGGTTCGATTCGAAACGGTACACATCGAAACGGTACGGGTCGAAACGGTACGCGTCAAAACGGTTCGCGTCGAAACGGTACGAAACCCGTCCCGACCCGAAACTCGTCTCGTGCGGAAACTCGTGTCGGCCCAAAACCCGTTGCGATTCGAAACCCCATCCCGTGCAAAAAGTCGTGTCAGCCCGAAACTCGACCTGAACCAACCCTGTTCCAATACAAAACCTGCGTCGTGCCGAAACTCGTCTCGGCCCGAAACTCAATTTGAAGGAGAATGAAGGAGACTGAAGGGGGAAGAGAGAAGTAACCAGGTTTTCGGAGAGAGAGAGAGACACGTGATTTGAAATTAGAATTTGAAATTTGAATCAAAATTTTGAACCTGCCGCACAAAAGTAGGTGAGAGAGGTTGACAAGTAAAAAGTCTATCCAGCAAATTGATACAAAAATTCAAAAATCTCACAAATTGACACAGGGAATTAGAAGGTGGGAGGGATTGACAAGTAGAAGAGAGAGAAGGGAGGGGCCTTGTGGTGTTGACACATGGGATTTTGAAGCTTTGATTTATTATAATAGAGAGATTATTCAAAGTTATATCTTATAATGATAGGACTTCTTACATTGGAGCTGAGCACATGATGTAGAAATATAAAATGGTAACGTGCAATTATCATAGTCTGGAGATTACTATAATATTATATTCCAACAACTACAAGATGCCTTGCTTATTTTATAATGTAAATCTACTCTCAACAACTACTATTATTATAAACGTACCTACGTAGTGTACATTTGATAAAGTTACTGATTAGCACAAGACGGATACCCTAGCTAAATATAAACGATAACTTGCAATTATTAAAAAGTGTTATGCCGGCCGGAGATAATGATATTCCAACAATACAAGACATCCAATGAAAACACTTACGTTGTTAGGCCCTAATATCTAATGTCACAATGCACACGAACATAAGCAAAATTTTACTGAGGATGTTGCGTTACTCGCTTGAGTTCTTAGTCAAGGCTTGCGGGAAACCAACGGGGAATTCAAATTCAGAATGGGAAAAGAACTGTTGTTGCCAAAGATAGATATTACCTCAAAATTTTAATGACTATTTTTTTCAATAATATGCGTCATGCATGAAACCATTGAAGCAGGCACATGAGGTTAGGGCTGCAAACAAATCGAACGAACACAAACAAGACCTTGTTCGTGTTCGTTTGTTAAGAAATATATGTGTTCACGAACTGTTCATGAACATTTACCAAACTAGATTTATCACAAAATAGGCATCACTTACAATTGACCACACATTCAGAACTACAAGGCTTGAAATTGCATACAAAATCACTGCTAATGGTATATAATGGGAAGACCAAAATTAAGCTAGTATGATTGTAATTCTTTAATTTTATGTAATGTTTATCTTGATTTTATATCAATTTGAAGCTATGAAGAATTTTCCTCTTTGATTCCTTGGATCTCAACATGTTTGAGTCAAATTGGGTCTCCAAATGGAAATTAAATCGAAATAGAAAGTAAACGGTCAACAAGCTATACCGCTAAAATCTGTGATCAGACACGCATTCCTTTTTGTCCCAACCTATCAGCATAATATTATAAGTGACTCAAGGGTCAATTGACCACCAAAGTATTTTTTTTTTCTTTTGAAATATTATAAATTGACCATTGGCTGGTATTTTTTTTGTATTATAAGTGGCTCAAGTGCAAATCGACCACCCAAAAGTCTTTTTTTTTTTTCTGAAATATTATAAATTGACAATTGACCTGTATTTTTTGTATTGTGAAACCATTGAAAACTTCCTTGTTTTCAAAAGATTTTTTATTACACTATTTGTTTTAGTGTTTTCTGAGTAGTAGGTAATTAGAAACATAAAAGAATTAAATTATTTGTGTAGTAGGTAATTAGAAACTTAAAAGAGTGTAGTAGGTAATTAGAAACTTAAAAGAATAAATTATTCATGTAGTAGGTAATTAGAAACTTAAAAGAATTAAATTATTAAGACCTGTGTATGTGAATCAAAAGCATGTGAAGCAAATCTGTAGGTCCCGTTTTTTCGGTGGATCGATAACGAAAACCTATCCTTGTTTATCACAAACACGGTAACGGGTGCGGAATCCCCGTAACGGTGCAAACCAAACAGTTTTAACAAGAACACACGCATAACGAAAACCTCGAGTTCCAACATCGGTCAATCAAAAATAAACTAGAAGCAAAATCTTTTTGGATTTTATAAAGTTTATATTAAAACACACCTAAAATCTTTTTGGTATTTTTCATTTTTCAAATGTAAAAACGGAAAACAATAAATAAATATATACAAAGATGCAGAAACTAAAATCAGTAAATAAATATTTACAGACATTCTTTTTGCGAGTTTCGATGGTAAGAGAATCATATCATTGTACGGTCACGTCAAAACGCTCTTTTTGTTCAATTAGTTAATAAATATTTACAGACATTCTTGAGCCGGACCTAACCGTGTCGAAACCAAGTCGAACCGAGCCGAGTCGCGTCCACACAAAGTGTATCAACAAAATCTATGTATATATGAATACAAAAAGGGTTCCTGAAGTGAGTCTAAAAATGCTAGTGAAAGCAAATCTCACTACTTTCAGGATGACTGTAGGTCCCTGTTTCGGGATCGATTCCGTGATTTTCATGATTATGTTCATAGACGGAAGAAATTAGAGATGATAAACAAACAAACTTTGTATTAATCCGGTAGTAAAACATTACAAGTCGGCCCGATTACATGATAACCGAACTAATACCAAAGAAGTATACATCCGGGGAGAAACCAAGTGGTGATTTCTCCCGGTGAGGTCTCAAACCTCCTCTAACTCTCTTGTGTTGCAAATGACCAAGTGTTGGTATTTATACCCAACACAGGTTGTATGGTCGAAGGATCTAACTGACTGATCGATAGATCATCTGTCGATCATCCAGCTATCGAAAGATACACATATACCTCGAAGGATGACATATCCTTCGAGGTCCATCATCATCTATCGATGGATATCTTTCGAGCTCATCGAAGGATATACACAATCCTTCGATGCCTTATCCTTCGACACCAAACATTATACAACCATAATTTGTCTAGCAAACACACACGGTCAAACGAATAACCCTCTCGTTTGACCACTTCAAACGAGCGGGTCTATACACGTTCGATAGACCGTTTCACTAGTTATTACAAATTCAGCGTAAAATAATAACTAATCTATTCGACAAGCATCGGACACAAAATCTGCATCAACAAATTCCCCCTTCTCTGTTGCTGTCGAATGCTGAACATGCAACTGCAATCGATCTTCAGTCAAGTATTCATCTTCTCTGTGTTAACAAATTCCCCCTTGACCGATGATCCAGGTAAGTAGTATCTTGATGCTTCTTGTATAATATTTCCCCCTCAAAGTACGCGTATCCGTGTTGAGTGTTGTGCAATTTCCTCAAAAGGCTCAATTGACCGATCTTCCGCTGATCTTCCAATACTCCAACCGGCATTTGATAAGGGTTCCATTCTTTAAAAAAACTGCATCAAGTCTTGATCTTCAAGCATACTACATTGATAGAGATTTCTGGTGAACTGTCTTCTGTAAACCGTCTTTGTGGAATCGACCAAGTAATGCACTTTAATCTTCAGCATCAACACTAAGGAAAGTCAGCTAGACCAAGTGTATCCCTTGCAAGCTCAACCAAACGGCACGCTTAGTTGAACCACATCCAGATCTCATTGTCTCGCCTTTGTGAAGTTGACCACGTAATGCACTACGGATCTTCAGCATCAGTACTCAGGAAGTCAGCTTGACCAAGTACATCGTTTGCAAACTCAACGAATTGAGTTACCCCCAGATCCCTGTAAAATCCCAAAGAAACATCAAACCCAAAACCGAATCCTGCAGGTCTTCAGCCTTGAATTATCAACTTCCATAAAGATTCCCCCAGGTCTTCAGTAAACAGCGCTTTGAGACAACTGTCGACTTTAGATACCTGTATGTTTCCATGCAAAACCCTTCACGCTGATTGGAGAATTAATTAAAATCCTCAAATATGTGTCTGTGCAAAACATTCCACTCCGAACCGTTTGTATCACCAGAAAATCACAAACTCTACCACCTGTGATTGCTTTTAGAAATTTACCGAAGAAATTCAACATCTGAAAATTTTTATCCCCCCATTTCTTTGGTAAAATCTCTAAACCTTAACAGATTCTTTCCATTTCAAAGAAACTGTCGTCAAATGTTCACCAATTCCCTCCACTGAGCGGAACTGTCATCAATCTTCATTGACTGTTCTCGGTTCCGAAAAATCACGAAAAACGACTTTCTTCTTTGCATATTCTAGTTGAATAAGAACGTCCCCTGGTACCCCGTAGGATCTGACTTGTATCCCCCCAAAGAATTTGTGAACTCGTTAGGACCGGTATTGACATTCTAGGTTCATTCGTTACCAAATGCGAGAATATGACAATAAACAAAAAGATTTCTTCGTTGCATATTCTAGTTGATAAAGAAATTTCGCCTAGTACCCCGTAGGATCCGACTTGTATCCCTCCAAAGACTTTGTGAACTCGTTAGGACCGGTATAGACGTTCCAGGTTCATACGTTCGTTTTCAAATGCGAGAATATGACAATAAACAAAATGCCTTCGAACATTTCCGAATAACCGGTAACAATCATAAATATTGACGTGCGGAAGTGAACATACCGTGTTGTTTTTGGCCCATAATAGTCGCGTTACCATTTTTGCCATTTGCATCGGTAACCGTGACTACCCCACATTTTTCAACAATCAAGTTTTCATCATCTCTTGTTTTCATCATGCCGCATCATCCCGCGCGCTCCCAAATTCGTACGGATTTGGCGTTGAAAAATAGAAGCACGATTCAAATAATCTTTGCGGACACCCGACCAATATGAGAATTAGTCCATCACTTCCATCAACCACTAGCCCACATTGATTGTATAAGAAAACTCTACACTTTGAGTTTGGCCCAAATAAGAGTTATCACCACGCAATCATGGCCCACTTGTAGTGATAACCTTGACCTTATACTTGAATTGCTCGGTGTTCACTACCAAGTCCAAATGATGGAAGTTTATCTAAAACATCATGGCCCACTGTTAATTAGATGGAGCTAATCCTTACATAGGAATAAGACCCACCAAAAATTATTTGTTGGGCTTAATCATAAGGTGTGTGGCCCGAAACACCAAACAAATCCAACATAAACAACCCTACTGCAACTTTATTCAACCAGCCGACATACATCCTTTGCCTTCCTCTCTCTTTCTTCGATAAACAACAAGCAGCCAAACATCAGACTTTCAAATCTTCTTCTGGATCCTTCGATGCACAACAGCAGGTAAAGATGATCCTTCGAAACAAAAAAAAAAAACTGATCTTTCGATTCTGTTGTTATGACCCTTCAAAAAAAAATATCTGATCTTTCGATTCTGTTCTATCCAGATGATGATCCTTCGCTTCAGAACAAGGTGATCTTTCGAAGTTGTTGATGTTGATCGTGATGATCCTTCGATGTTGTTGAGGGGTAAAGGTGATTGAGGTGACCCTTCGAAATCAGTTTAAGCTTTCGAAGTATGAACACACCAAGAACATCAAGAACACAGAAGGCTGTGTAAATCTGCAGATTTATGAAAACACTTTGTAGATAATTTTTGATGATGATAACTTGAATATTTAGGAGAAAAACATAAAACCCAACACTCGTTTTAGCACAGATCTGAATATTCGGGTCCAGATCTGAGTTTTTCTCATTTTCACCATTTTTACATCTTGAACAAAAACGCACAAAAATCACAGATCTAGAGCACATGTGACTTAGTAAACGGTTAGATTTACTAAATCGGGCACCATGGCTCTGATACCAATTGTAGGTCCCTGTTTCGGGATCGATTCCGTGATTTTCATGATTATGTTCATAGACGGAAGAAATTAGAGATGATAAACAAACAAACTTTGTATTAATCCGGTAGTAAAACATTACAAGTCGGCCCGATTACATGATAACCGAACTAATACCAAAGAAGTATACATCCGGGGAGAAACCAAGTGGTGATTTCTCCCGGTGAGGTCTCAAACCTCCTCTAACTCTCTTGTGTTGCAAATGACCAAGTGTTGGTATTTATACCCAACACAGGTTGTATGGTCGAAGGATCTAACTGACTGATCGATAGATCATCTGTCGATCATCCAGCTATCGAAAGATACACATATACCTCGAAGGATGACATATCCTTCGAGGTCCATCATCATCTATCGATGGATATCTTTCGAGCTCATCGAAGGATATACACAATCCTTCGATGCCTTATCCTTCGACACCAAACATTATACAACCATAATTTGTCTAGCAAACACACACGGTCAAACGAATAACCCTCTCGTTTGACCACTTCAAACGAGCGGGTCTATACACGTTCGATAGACCGTTTCACTAGTTATTACAAATTCAGCGTAAAATAATAACTAATCTATTCGACAAGCATCGGACACAAAATCTGCATCAACAATGACCAAGCAGTAACCCGCATAATAACCAATGAATTTTGCTTATCTTTTGACTTCTCATAGAAGCAAAGTGGCACCAATACAAATTCCACCCAACTTCTGGTCAACACGCTGGTTTGACCACTTAACTGGAACAATAACCAGAATTTCCATATCCACATTAGACTAGTTTTCAAAAGTTGCGAGCCTGGCTCGCGTCAAGTCACTATGGTGCACCGCCTCCTTGGTGTTGAACTAAATTAGACAATCAAGTAGGGACTAGTAATATGTATCACAGGTCAAAAATCAGTTCATAAATAAGTTTATCTACTGATTTTTACATCTGCGAGCCAAAGGAAGATTGACTCTTCTTAAGCAATGTCGCCTTACGTGTCATAATCTATTGTTTTCAGTTGTGTTTATTGTAATTCAAAGTTATACAAAGTTATGGATTCCAGGTAATGGTCACCAATTTACTTCAGGTGATGCGTATGTTGCAAAATAGACATCAGTAAAACTTTATACTTGTATGGATTCCATGAAAATAAATTGAAGGACGTTTGAGATATCATGCTTCAACGATCACATGAATTACTAGAAAGTAGAATCATAAAACAATTTCTTGAAAAACATTTAATTTCTTAAATTTTTTTCATGGGTTGGGGCAACCGTATATTATTGAAGAATCATACATAAAAGTAATAATTTAGAAAATTAATCATGTAGATACCATACTCTGCAACTGAAAATGGATCAGATAAAAAGTTAGTTGAATAACAGTTTGAAATTAAGAGGTTCATGAGAAAATAAAAACTCTAATTCGAAAACAGAACGTAGAAAATCAGTGATCTTACCAACGACCAACGAGCATCACCGGTAGTTAAACATTAATCTTTCTTTATAATTACATGTTTGCATCCAGTAACTAACAAGAATAAAACAAAGAAAGGTGATAACAGCTAAGTTGTTGTGTATGGATAGGGCTTGAAAATCTATTTGCTTCAAGAGCATTTCCACATTATAAAAGTTAAACAAAAACCACAATTGGATCCATACGAAATTGAGACTTGAGAGTGTGTTGTGGATGCTAATAGAAAAGACTACAACTGGGCCTAGTGTGGGTTGGAATGAAGAAAAGCCAGTCATCACATGATCTATTGGGCCTCATTGCTGGGCCTAATATGCATCACATCGTGGATATTATCATGCAAGATTAGTAACTTAGTTAATTATATTCATGCAATTAATTGTTTTAAAGAGTGGATTACCATTATCTAATTGAGTGAACAGTTATCGTTTTCAATAGCAAGTAGTGGGTATTGTATTGAAGGCTCTATATCAGCCAATTAAAGATTGTTTAGATTATGAATGAAAATTATGAATTAAGTCTAATTCTCTCCAACTTCTTTCAAGCTTCATTCTTTTTTCTTTAGATCAATTGGATTACGATTCGGTTCGTATCACATTCATGCTCTTCCAAATCAAAAGTCCTACGAGTTTTACAAATCTCACATAAAAGCATGCAAAAGGCAGTTTTCCAAATCAAAAGTATTACGAGTTTTCCAAATCATATTTTCCTAAAATCAAATGTGGGTCTTGTTGCAAATTGGTTTCGAATTCACAATTTGAAAAACAACAACTGCTAAAAGGCAGTCATAAATTGTTTTGGATTCTCAAATCTCCCGAAAATCAAATCGCAAACGATCTAAATTCTCCTTTCTCTCCCCCCCCCCATAACGTTCTCTCCGTTCTTCCTCTTTCTTTCTCAAACGCACACAAAAGTCGTGTGCAACACCTTGCATGCTTATCCAATTCAGGTGGCCAGCATGTTATTGTTTGATTGCTGTTTCACGGATAGTTGTAGAGATTATAGTTATATATATAGAGTATCAGCTTAATTTGTTTTGAAGGAACCATTATACAGTCAAGTTTTTATTTCCCTCAACAAATTTGACTTTCTGAACAGCAGTGTTTGTTGAAAGCCTGTGTATATATGCTTCTTTCTTCAAACAATCATTACTCTGTTTTCCAAAATCAATATCGCAACTTTTCTTTGCCATCGTTCTAATTGAGTTAGTTAGTTGTTATCTATTTGATTGTATATAGGTAATATATTAATTATAGATGAAACATCTGTCATGCAGTCTCTGTTGATTCTAGATGAACATGCATTTTGCAATCTATTAATTCTAGAACATGTCTATGCACAATCACATTGCACTTTCTTCTTCTTCTTCTTCTTTATGTACTATCTCTTGATTTATTCAAGTTATTAGTTACTGATTTTATTGTTATTATTTAATGGTAATAATCATGGTTACATTATGTTCTTTGTTCAATCTGCGATATATATTCTATTGGGATATTAATTTTTTCACAGACCTGGTTCTGGAAGGGATAGTGAAGCAGAAGACATTTAATATGCAGAAAAGCTTTTTCAAGTTAAAGCAGTTCTTGAAGAGGCCCAGATTTAAATTATTTCATATCCTTTTCTTGATATAAATCTGCAGTTTTTTTCTGCTATTATAGGCTAGATTGAACGACTTGATAACATCTGGAGTTGAGGCTGTGCAGGCAAATGGATCTTTTAAACAACCCTGGATGATTGATGTGCTCGATATATACACTAGTAAGTTTCCACGTATGTTGCAGTTATCTTATTATTGACTTTGTTTTTTGCACAACTTAAATAATGAAGGTACGGAGTAAGGTTCCATGTTTTCATGCATACAATACACATTCACTTTTTGGTGTTGGATAAAACTTGTTTGCGTGACTGTTTTTCTTTTTTTTCTTTTTTTTTTCCAGCCCTTCAACATGTATGATTAATTGTACAATGTCTTAGCCGATAATTATGATTATATTTATTGTGTCCATAATTATTTATAGTATTGATGTATTATATATATATATGGAACCTATTAAGTGACGGTTACCTTTGAAATCAATATCATCCGTTCGATCATGTTGAGATTAAATCTAGGCCGTATAAACTCTTCATTTTAACCGCTGTCTTGATAGTTCCGAGCGGTTACTTGCAGCTAGCATGTTTTTCTGTCCATGTTCCTACATAACTGAAGAGGTGGTTTTGACGAGTGGATTCAAATGAGGTAATTGTAGGCGACGTGGGGAAATAACTCACAAAAAAACTGCTATGGTGGCGGTTGTGAGCGGTTTCTTGCAGTTTCCATAGCTGGTGGTTATCTCCATCTTTCTCTGCCCACGTCGTCGATAACCTCCATATACATTTCCTTCAAATTTGCATATTTTATGTAGGGATTTTTGTGCAATGTTTAATCATCTTAGAGAGGGCCAGAGACATGACATGTGGTTGCCTATTCAAAACATAAAAATTTAAAGATTGCATCTTGCAGTTAGAGTTATTGAGGCTGGTGAAAAGGTATTTGAACAACCGTGTGATGGTGATGCACCAAGTGAATTCCAGAAAAAAGACAGTTCATGTAAATCTCTTGAAAATTCTAAAGAAATAAAGCAAATCATCTAGAACCGATTAATGTCGAACGGCAAAGAGAGACTAGCATATGGGTTCACTTCCCGGGTGCTGATGTAGCACAAGTCTGGTTTGGGAGCCTAGAAAGAGGAAGAACCACGTGGTCTATAATGATAGTGAGTAAGTGAATGGTAGCATTCAATCTGATCCGTTCCTTTAGTTTATATGCAACTTGGTACTATTTTATGGAGATATTGGGATTACCCGTTTTGACCCAGGTACACATCCATATCAAATGATTCAGAAAGAGTCTATAAACCTTTTAAATTATTCTATTTAAAACAATCTTGCAATTATATTTAACACACCAACAAATTATAATAGATTTTTTAATCCTGGCCCAAAAGTCTTCGTTGACCCGACCTGTTTTCTACTCATCAAACTAAATTGGCAGAGTTTTGACCCGAAAGTAACCACCTCTACTAATCTTTTTATCTATTCATCACTAAATTTTTGTTGAAAGTGACCCTTTAATTGAAATCTGAATGCATATTAATGATTAGTTACAGTTGCTCTTTGTAGAGTATTTACTAATGGATTGATGTCACTCATGGAATTGATTAATGGTTGATAGCTCTTAAAAGGTGCATATCTAAATATAAATGACTCGATAGACATGCTGGTTGGTGGATATAAAGATTTGGACTCATCAAAGAGACTCAATACTCTTAGTTTTCTTGTGATGAAGTTCTTGGAACTGAGTAAGATTATTATACATACTTTTAAGAAGTTAAAATCTTTTATATTAAGTTATTTTTACTTAGTAATTTAATACTTGAAAATTTTAATAAAAAAATAAGAAATTGGATTGATGATCAAAATACTAAGTTTTTTTGACAAGAGAAAGGAAGCAGAGGATAAACTTTCTGTTGCAACAGGTAATGTATAAACTTTACTTTTGTTTTATTCATTTTATGTGTTGATGTTATTATTAATTACCTTTTGAATTTAGGGACAAAAGTTGGAAACAGAAAAGGTGGCATAAATTATAGGTGGAAAAGGTGCGGTAAAGCTTTTAACCTTCTTTGTTTTTACACATGCCTGTTAAATCGCCGACTTTATTTGATGATACAACTTATAGGTGGCTAATGGCATAATCAAACCTTTTATAGGTAAGGGGTCAATTTGCTTTATATCTCTTCTCAAACGTGTCAAATGGTTTAAACTGGAAAAAAGCTAAAATGTAAATGGGTCAAACGGTTTGAAAGAAAATCATCCATAAGCGTATTTTATTTTTTAACAATGCGAGATTATTATTGTCATAATGATATGATGTGTTATAGGAGGGAGGCGACGTTGGTTAAAGACAACAACAAGAGTATTCCAGGCTCTAAGAATAGTTGTTAATGATGAACTAAAGATGCTAGAGTCTTCTTTGTATGATTGCTACTGAAGTGTTACACCTGGCGAGAGGCTTGCAGTCATGTCGACTCACATTCTAGAGGACAAAATAAAAAAACAAACATTTCCCAACATCATTAACACCAGTTTAGTTTGGTTGACGAAAACAAAAATGTTAATTCTGAAAATGATGATGACAAAGAAACATGTGTCAAACAGGTGATCCATGGGGTTGGTGTAGTAATCCTCACAAAGAGACCCGTTACGCCTTCTAAAGCTGAAGAGAAACTGAATGTTCGTTGTAGTAGTGCCAAACTCCGGGTAATACAAAGACACCGAAGTAAAATCAGAGGGTTAGATTAGGAATGGATTATAAATCTTTATGTCTCTCATTTGGTAGCTTAGATGATGCCATCAATTTCAGATGTCAATTTACAGTTGGTAACTTGGATGCTTCTATCCAAATGCTTTGGGTGGTCTTGTACTTTCATATGCAATTTCAATATCTCTATATGCACTAGCAGTTAATGTAGGCAAAGACTTCTGTATTTACTTTTTACTTTCTACCTTGAAACATGAAAGTGTTAACGATTGTCAACTTGATGACTCATTTTTACTCGAACCTTGAAGTTACCCATTTTGACCCGTTATGACGTTATCCAAGTGACTAACCCTTCTAACCCGGCATTTTTGCTAGATCTTTTGATGATGATGATTTTGTTGAACATTTGACTTATGTATGGTTGCAGCATTGTTGTCATCTAAAAAGGTTTATGCGACTCTTTCAGTATATTAGTTATAAAGCCATATTTGATTAGTTTGTTGATATTATAGCCTGTTGGTTTGAAAACTCAAGTCTAGCATATTTGTAAAACTGGTCAATGGGTGTAAAAGAATTCTACACGATTCGGATGCTTCTACGTGAATGTGATTTAAAACGGTCAAAATATCATATTGGAACAGAGGGAGAAAGTCTATTTTATGTATTAGTTGGTTTTCTCACATTGTATCATTTGTTGGCTTAGGTGGTGGTTAGTCGGTTGCCTCTGAGTAGTCAAAAAATTGAGGACATCACCAATAAAGGTAAGTTATTCTCATGTTTGTCTCTATTGTACATGAAGTATTTTTGGTTAGTGTAATGTGATCATCTCACACCTAAGAATTACATCTATAAATGTGTAGAAAAGGGGTAGAAAACGCAGCTGTAAATGTGAGCAAAAAATGAAAAACGCAGCTACAAATATGATTAAAAGATAGTATAAAACGGAGCTGCAAATGTGATTAAAATGGCCACAAATCGCAGCTGCAAATGTGATCGAAAAGGGCATAAAACGCAGTTGTAAATGTGATAAAAACTGTTAATGTGATCTTCAAATTAAAGGAATTTTCTACTAATACGTGGAACAATGAAATTGAAAAGTTAAAAAATTATATAATGAAACAAAATGCATTTTGACCTGTACTTATGGTTGTATATTCTCATGTCAATTTCCTATTGCAATGATGTTATCCATGCATAATACTTCGCTTTTTTACGTAAGATAATCTGAAATATGTTTACTTTTGTGATTAGAGAAGCTTAGACTATGGTTCTGGGGCGGGTGTTGGGGCGTGGGTTGGGTACAAATGCCCAAGTCATCACCCCGGGTGGGCTTGGGTTTCGGCGTAGCCCCTTGGGCGGGGGTTTCAGCCCGGGCGTTGGGCGTGCCTAGCGGTCTTCCGTGACCGGCTCTCATTGACTGGGTTGGCTAGGCTATAGCGGCTAGGTTTAAAATTTAAAAAATAACCGTTTGACCAAGCCAAACGGTTCACCCAAGTACTATAAAACCCCCCATCGCCTGTCCACATCGCTACCCCAACCCTTCACTCCACCTACCCGAACCCGCTACCCACA
The DNA here is from genome assembly GCF_002127325.2 of Helianthus annuus. Lineage (NCBI taxonomy): Eukaryota > Viridiplantae > Streptophyta > Magnoliopsida > Asterales > Asteraceae > Helianthus > Helianthus annuus. The sequence goes on along the minus strand of NC_035443.2, from coordinate 185,662,391 downwards.
CTTGATAAGTGGCCTCTTGGACGCACGAGGAAGAGCTAGCACTTGTCACGAGCGTCGTGGACGCGATGAAGGGCCGCCAACCCGGTGAGACCCGTTACTGGCTGGAAGCTTTCGCTAGCTACCGGCACAACGTGGGGAACGACCAGCACAATCTAAACGCGTGCCAACACAAGTGGCGCGAACTACGACCGAAGCTCGACCGTTTTAAAGCCTACCACGACAGCGTCCCGGGCGGTGATATAAGTACGAAGAACGGGTGACGGTGGCCAACATCGAGTTCCGGGGCAAGGAGCGGAAGCCGTTTGACAAGCTCGCCCTGTTCGAAATCTACATAAAGCTTTAGGCTTTTTTTTTAAATTTTGTAATCTTTTTTTTTGTAGGATTTTGTAATTTTTAGGAAATTTTAATAATAATTTTAGGCTTTTTTTTTTAAAAAATTTTGTGTGTAAATTTTAATTTTAGCCTTTTTTTTTAATTTTTATAACACTAGCCAACCCACGCGGGCTAGCCACGCCCTGCCACACCGACCCAACACGTCACTTACCAGCGGGAGGCTCGAAGTCCACGTGTCAACCCATGCCTCAAACTCCTGCCCCACCATACCCCATGGTCTTATATCATAGGTTATACTGCTGTAAGGTGTGTGCTTCATCTTAGGAGGTCATTTACTATTTTAGTGATGTTAACAATGCATAGTACTTTGCAATCTTAATTAATGTAATCTAATATATGTTTACTTTTGTGATTGCAGAAGCTTATATCATATGTTATAATGCTGTAAAATGTGTGCTAGATGGTCAGAGACCGGGTGAAATTCTGTCACACAAAGGCGATATGAAAAGAGGGGAACAAATTAACAAAACTTCTCCTTAGGATTTGTCTAAACACATTTATACCGATCTCGATGTTCAAGCCAAATTACCCAAAATTTTGTACACACAAACCCGTCATCAATTTAATGTATAGAAAACATAACATAATTATAAGAATATAAACTAACCTATGCTTTTTATATAATACATATAATTATTTTTATTTGTGATGTTACTAAAAACAAACCCATTCCACAATCATGTAAATTTAATAAAACATACCCAGCTGTTATAATTGAAATATTTACATCATCACAAAAGAGCAGAACCCATTCCACCATTATGCTTGTGAGCAGTGGCGAAGCTTGACAATGAAGACGGGAAGGGGGGGGGTCAAAAACGTATATACCCAAAAATTTCTATAGAACTGGGCGGTAGAAAACGTATATACCCAAAAAGTTCTATACGAAAAATACATATATAACACTACTGAGTGAAAAGTTTGGGGGGTCGGGCGCCCCCGGCCCCTCCCAGTGCTGCCTACCATTTACGTTTGCATTAAAATGACAGTATTTCATGTTTTATCTCTCTATCAATTTTATTTTATACTGTTTGTGGTTGTATACCGCTCACGTAGGTTTTCCTTTTATAAGTTAAAAATAGTGCTTTTGTTTATAATGTTCTTTAGACTTGTGTTCACCTAACGTGGGTGTTTGAGATTGTTTATTCTGAGCTGCTTTTAAGTTTTTGACTTCTTAAAAGTTAATATGTCATTTTTGTAGTGTTTGGATAATGTGTTTTGAAAATGCGTTTCAGTGGTTTGAAAAGAAGAAAAAGAAAAGTTCGATGGTTGTAATATTTTCAAAAAAAGGATATGGAAAAGAAGAAAAGGAGAAGCGTTCCCAAACACACTCAATATACATTATCTTTGTTTGTTACGTTGTTAGCGTAAGCCGTCCAACGGACGGGTATTAAACTAGTTTGTATTATTACAGGATTGTAATTCCTTATTAGAGATAGGGATAATCTTTGTATCTCTCCCTATTTAAAGGGTTTCTCATCATAATAGACAGACACAGAGAATTACAAACCATGAACACTTTCATGGTATCAGATCCTCTGTTCTGATTAGCCCTATCTTTTTCGCAAACCTGCTGTTACGAACAATACCCTGCTGTTTTGAACATGCTGTTTAGCAAACCTGCTGTTACGAAACCCTATTTTCTTCTTTCTTTTTTTTTCGCAAACCTGCTGTTACGAAACCCTATTTTCGAACCTGCTGTTTTTTTCGGTTCTGATTACCCTGCAGCCGACCCTTAACCCTCTTCTTTCCTGTTTCCAAACCTGCTGTCCCCCACCTCTTCTGTTTTCTTGATTAATCCTCTACTGCCGCCATCATGCCAAAGTCAGATGACGGCCCTTCTCAGCCCGACAAACCTGCTGTCACCCCTCTTCACCCTGCATACACTGTCACCAATGTTCAGTCCAAGATTCAGACCCTTGATGGCACCAAAGTAACATATTCCCAATGGGTCAAACTATTCACCTTTCATGCCATCGCTTACAAGGTCCTAGACCATATCGATGACACCCAAAAACCAACCAAAACAGACCCTGATTATGAAACCTGGAAAGAAATCGATTCTTTGGTTACTCAATGGATCTATAGCACGATATTTGATGACTTGTTGGGCACCGTTCTTGACATCACCGCTTCAGCTCGTACCACTTGGCTTCAACTTTAGAAAAAATCTTGGGAAACAAGCAAGCCAAGACAGCGGCTCCGGAGACTCGTTTCGTTAACCTTACACTCGCTTCATGTGCTTCAGTCGATGATTATTGCCAACAGTTGAAAGAACTAGCAAACCAACTCTCGGATGTCGATCAACCCGTTACTGAGAGCCGAATGGTACTGTTGGTCAGAGGTCTTTCAGCCGAATTTGACAACATTGCCCAACTCATTCATTCACAGCAGGCCGACTGGGACACGGCCCGTACTATGCTTAATGATGAGGTTATCAGGTTAGAAGCTCGGAAACAACAATCCTCTTCGGTCCTCTACACATCCGCCCCTACAAACCACACCACTAATCAGCAACAACCTGCTCACCCTTCAGATAATAATCAACAGCAGCAGCCTTCCTCGTACAGGGGCAGAGGCCGCGGACGAGGTCAGGGCTACCGTGGACGCGGAGGAAGAGGAAGTGGAAACAGGGGTCAACCACCTCCAACACCCTGGAATTTTCTGAACTACACGGGACAGCAACAACAATTCCCACAATGGGCGTGGTGGTCCACCCCCCGTGTCCATACCCCACTCAGAATACATGGAAACCCAACCCCAACCCGACCCCACAGCATCCGTCAGCAAATTTTGCGGGTCAGCCACATCCGGCCCCACCCCCATACGGGTATTCCCCTTCGGGTTTCGATGCTCTCAGTCCTTCGGATCTCAGTGCAGCCTTCCAAACAATGCAGTTACAATATCAGGATCCGAATGTTGTTATGGACACTGGAGCAGAACAACATGCCACGGAAATCGAGGTATGATTCCTAATTTGAATTCTAATGCAAATACTAAATTAATGGTTGGTAATGGCGAACTTATACCTATTGAGGGATCCGGTACAGGCTACCTTCCTATTTACAACCGAACATACATTTTACCAAACATCCTTTATACCCCAAAAATCATTAAAACCCTCATTTCAGTTCGCCGTTTCACCCGTGAAGGATCTCACAACGGGGTATCCATTGAATTTGATCCTTTTGGTTTTTCCTTGATGGATCTCACAACGGGGCGTCTGCTTTCTCGCCACAATAGCACTGGCAACCTCTATTCCATCACTCCACCTACACTTTCACATTGGACATGTTAATATAGAATGGCTAGATGAGGTCTTCAAAGTTGGTCAAGTATGTTTATGAGAGAACCAGGGCCGGCTCAACCATTTTGGTGGCCTAAAGCAAATTAAAAACTCGAGGACTTTTTCCAAAAAAAAAAAAAACTATTTGAGAAAAAAAAACCCTTCTTTACCCGGGCTTGGGACCGACAAAATAAACTAACAGGTTTATTGTTGGCATTTTTTTTTTGTATTTTTATATATTGTTTGTATGTGTAAAGAAAGATAAGTTCAGAGCCCAAATATTATTATGATTTTTTTTTAAAATAATTGAAGGCCCTATTAATTTAGAGGCCTAAAGCCCAAGCCTCAAAATACTTGGGCTTGGGCCGGCCCTAGAGAGAACACATATTCCCCTTCTTAAAAGGTGAATCTTAAATCTACAACTATCCTAGACAGTCAAAGTGGGTGGGTTGGGTTGGGTTATGTATGTGATGGTTTAAATTAATTTTTCTCATGTCTTAGAATGTCATTATCATGACTGATGGTGTCGGGCTGGTTGGGTTGGGTTTGGTTGTGTAAAGGTTCAAATTGGGTTCAAGTCAAAATAGGCAGCTTTTATAAAAAAAATGTGAAATGAATTAGGTTCGGGTCAAAACAGGTTGGGTCAGAAAAGGTTCGCGTGCTATATTTGTTTTATGGCGGTTAGTGGTGACGGTGGCAGCGGTGGAGGTTACCCTTCTTGCTCATACATGATTTTCCTGTGCAGGTTTTTGATTATTATTTATAAAATTATCATGGTGCAGGTATTCTACAGGTAAAAGGGATGCTTATATACTCCGTTCATTAGTCTCTCGGTTGCCTTATGTGGAATTAGAGTTCATCCTGATTGATATCTGCTGTTCTATGTTTGAGATTCGCTTACTTAAGCAGCTCAACTCAACTCAACTCAACTCAACGGTCAAAAGATAGAAGTCAAATTCTTGTGGTCAATGGTCATGTTTATAGGAGTTATTGGGTTAAAGTTTGCTACAAAAATGGTAAAAGGAGAAGCAGGTTAATTAATGTATTATCTGAAAGTAAAAAACGGACAATGGACAAGGGATGAAGGACCCTGATCAAGGCATAGAGTCATAGCATATCATCTTTGTTCATTGCACAACCCATAAGCTTGACCCGTTAGTAAGTCCTAATTTGTCTTAATAGCTCAACTGCAGTTTCTGTCCAACTAGTCACCGACATAAATTTAACAAATAAAATTTATATTTATAATGTAACAGTATCACACATTACAACTGAAATTTCTTGTATAGCAGGTGATGAAGAAACAATGATGAAGTTGTGAACAAAGGGATGCTGCTATAGCTGACGTTAATTAAGTAGATCGCCAATATTAGTCCTCAGTTTAAATACAAACTCTAGCTAAAATAATCATAACTAAAACAGTTACCTTATTAATCATCTTCTTCTACATGCAGCAGCACATGGCTCATGGTTGGTCTTGCATTTTTATCTTCCGCACAACACGCTAATCGGAGTTCCCATTACACTCATGTCGTAATTTCCATTGACAACTTCTTGGACCTTTCATCAAACAGGTCACGGATAAACTCACAAAATTAATGAATATAATAGCAGCTGTTTGCTCAATTCATTGCAGTTGGAGTCAAATAAAAACAGAAGTCAGAATCCAACGTCTGCAGAAGAAGTATTACAATCACGCATAGCTTAAAGTTCAGATTTCAACAGTTTCTCTTCAACCATAACATCCACCTCAACCACCTTATTGTGAGATTCACTGGACTTACAGTCAACAACAGTTTAAAGATGCAATTATAGTTATGCTATTGAAGTTATATCCATCCACAACTACTTTTTCCTCGTTCGTTGAATCATCATCACCCACACCAGCACTCATTTCACTTCTAACATCGTTCTGGCATTTCATCAAACACCTTGTGGTCAAACTCGACTTTTGTAAGTCAAGAAGAATAACATGACCCAAAATCTCTCTGTTATTATCATTGCTGATAATAGTACTATTTTGATGTTGGAGAACAGAATCACTTACATGAGTACTTTGTTACCTTTAACCATCAAACAAACCTGGCACCATTTTATAACTTCTTCCCATATTCAGGAGCCAAATATAACAACACTTTTTATTTTTATTCTGACACAACTAAAAGTCACTAAAAATTGAATATTATTTCCTTTAAACGAATTCTACCGTTTCCTGTCCCTCCAAATGATAGAACTTTTTTTTTTATCAAGATATATAATAAAAACTTGCGCCATGAACTAACTGGCAATTGGCCTACTAGTTTGATATAAGATATTGTTCAGGGATAACAACGTTTTATAAGATAAGGTATAAAGTATAAACTCCAAATGTCAATCGCCCTCCCGTCCAACTTGTCTAACATCTATTCCCATTTGCAACATTACCAACTTGTCTAACATCTATGATGACGAGAAAGCATCCTCCGACTACCAAAAGATATTTACAGAACTCACGAACATATCATATTATTATAGAACAATATGTAACTGTTACAGAGAACTCTTATACGAATCAATCTTGCAGAAGAAAATTGCAAGGTCATGTGATGGTAATTAGCAGACTGCATTGATCTGTCTTTGATGTTTGAAGGGTCTGTTTTGTAAAAAGAGTATAATTTAATACTCATCTTCTTGAACTCTTAAATGTGTAAAAAGACTACTCAACCAAGATATATCATCAAAGACAAGACTAGCACAAATGGGTAGGTGTGTGAAGGAATGGTGAATCAGTCTAATAATGGAAGTTTACATATTGTTTCGGTCTACCTCGGCTATGGCTAAAGGGAATGGAAAGGACCAAAGAAAAGAGACAAATTGTGAATCAGTCTAATAATGGAAGTTACATTTAAATAGGTGTCTAATTTACTTAAAATTACATCCGAAAATACCGATTTTATGCTTCATAAACAGAGCGTATGGGATCATATTTCTTCTTAAAGTTGAGAAAACACCCAAATCTCCTACAATTTGAAAGTGAATGTTTTTGAATTTACCATTAATCCACTCAGCTCAATCTTAGTACCGCAAGTCACAGTGTAAGACTGTAATAAGAACAAAGACGCAAGATACTCGTGTGAATAGGTCTAAGAAATTCGACAACAAAAGGAATAACAAATCAAATCTTCAGCATTACAGAGTAAACTAAAAGGGAAACCATATAAAACAATGCTTGATAATGTATCGACATGACAACCCTTATTTAGGATTTCAAAATCAACAGCAGACACGCTACGCAATTGCAAGTATAAACCAAAGAAACGCCAACGAAAATGGTAGTTTAATCAACATTCAACTAAATTTCGGCGTCGTAAACAATTAGCATACCAGGTACAAACTGAAAAAGAAAAGGCCAGATACAAAATAATCAAAATCTAGAAGAGATGACTAATCAATATATTCAAACGGATGCACATAAGATGCAAATATACCTTTATGTTTTCTCCAAAGTAAATGATCTACCGGATTATTATTATTATACAACCACATAATGAAATAGCGAAGTCAATACTATAATTGGTAAGTGAGAGCGAGTAATATTATTATCAAAGTCAAGAATTAGTGACTAATAAACATATTCAAACTGATAGTCATGATAAGATACACATACATCTCTCTTCTTTCCCAAATTAAGTAGATGATCATATGCAGGATTATACAACCGACTAAGGTTTAATAAAAGTTTTAGCCTATAAACTGACACTGACAACTATTTCTTTCAGATCACTTATAAGTTGCATCACCACCATCATGTCTAATCGCCACAAGCTTAACCAAATCAATTAAATAAAATACAAACACTTACCAAGTGAAGGTGATCACAGTAAACAAATACGTTTTATAATCCCATCCATGAGAGAACCGGACGTGTGAGTGAAATTGAGGAAATAGGAATATACGGGAAATATATACATAGAGATATTGAGAAGCAGCAATAACAAGGAAACTTGTAGGAAAATAGGAAAAGTTGTGTGTTTATAAGAAAATTATCAAAATAGCCGTTAATGTTTATTTTTGTGATTATGGGACTCAGTTGAATCAGATTTGACATGTATATGTTGGCCCCAAAATGGATCTTGATCTCTAGACAATTGAATAACTTGAATATAAACTTAATATCTGAATACATGAATGAATTACAATTGAAATCTAAAGCCCTATTTATAGTTTCTAATGGGTGCGATCCAATAGACGCGTCTCTTCACGAACGGGTGCGTCCTTTGATCTTGTGGTTGAGAATTAACATGAAGATGTGTGTCTCCTTGTCCAAGAGTCGCGTCCCCCTTGTCTTCTTTGTGACCCTTTGATCGAACAGGCATGTCTCTAAGGAGACATGTCTTTTCCTTTAGTGAAGCGGTTATAATCTTTCAGTTTTACACCTTCAGTCCCTGAATTTTGTAACCGCCATATAACCACCTTTTAACCGCCACATAACTAACTTTATACTAATAACTAATAAACCCTTGTACTTGGATGTGAAAAGATTAAGGATTTCATTCACCCCCCTAATCTTGAACATCCTTGAGTTGTTGTAGATCTTGAACTTGATCAATTCCATCTTCTTGAAACTCTTCGGTATCCAATGTTTCACACGGATCTTCTTATTCACCAACCTTGCTTCTCACGAACCTTGTTTCACTTGAACTCGTTTCACACGAACTTGCTTCACACTTGTCTTGACCGTACTTGATTTGTATCTCACGAACCTTTTCTTGTGTAGTTGTCTCAACACGAACTCCACCCGGTCTTGATTAACTTCCCCACCATCATATCACATGATCAGAATCCATCTCGCATAGATTTTTGATAAACTGACTCACTCAGATCTCTCTTGCGGTTGTATCACACAACAATTTTTTTCTGACCCAATCACAGGATACGAGTGTCTTCTTCTTGATCTATCACAGATTAAATATCCTCTTCACGGTTGTCTCTCACAACGGGTTCTTCATCATTGATTGCTTCCCTCACGGATTCTTCACTTTTTCCTGATCCATTCACTAGATTGTTTTGTTGTACCTTTCACAGGTTATCTTCCTCCGCATCACACGGTTTTTTCCCTTTGATCGTTTCACACGACCAAATTCCATGTTTCTACCACTCTTCATCGTCTAGGCACATCAGAAGTGCCAGTTCATCATCATCTTCTATTTCGACCAAGAGTGTCTTACTTTCTTTGGTTTTCTTGGTTAGGCATTCATAGGCATAGTGCCCAAGTTTCTCACATCTGTAGCAAGTGATTTTTGACTTATCTCTCATAGTCGGTGTCTCTTGCTTGCTATCATCCCTTTGTGGTTTGTCGGTTCCTTCCGAATCGTAAGAGGTGTGTCCTTCACCCCTACGTTGATAATTGCCTCTCCCTCGGCCTCGTGATGGACGGAATCTCCCTCGTCCATGATTTCCAACATGTTGTCCATGACCCGCATACAAAAGTTCTTCTAGATTGTTCACGGGGCTTACCTTTTTCTTCAACTTTAACCTTTCTTCATACGTTTTTAATCTACCAATAGCCTCGTCTAACGTCATTGTGTCTAGATCGGAGTATTGCTCGATTTATGCAACTATTTGAGTAAAACTATCTGGCACGTCGTTTAGAAGTTTTCGTACCAGAGTGGATTGATTCAACGTTCTTCCGTACTCGCTTGCCCGTGTAACAATATTATTGATCTTTGCAGTGAACTCGTCTATTGTGTCATTTTCCTTCATTTGCAATAACTCAAATTCTGACATGAGTGTATGCAAACGCGCCTTTTGCACACGGTCTACACCAACATGTCTAGTCTTGAGATTTTCCCAAATTTCCTTTGCAGTCTTGCAACTTGCAACTTGCAATACAACGTCTTCCGGTATTGCTTGGAATAGATAAGCAATTGCCGCCTTATCTTTCTTAACATCCGTCTGTGTATTTTCTGTCGGTTCAATCGTTTCCCACTGTCCATTCGCTTCTAAAATTGTTTTGATGCGAATTGCCCAAACCGTGTAGGTTGTCGGTTTCAGGATTGGACACTGAAATTGGGAAAGAGAACTTCTTTCCTTTTGAATTACTATTTGTGGATTCGGTCCGGTTACTCCTGACATATCTTCCGACCGAACAATCTTCACTTTCAAAAAACTTTATCTTTCTTGGTTTCAACAAACCTCTAATCCTTAACCCCCCGCGTATAATCCAACGCGTAACAATCGATCAATCTAAATCGCACTAAACCCGGAATCAAAACCCTAGATTCCTAACCCCTGGTTCGACCCTGAACCGAAAATAAACTAACTTGCGAATTGAGAAAATATAATAAAACCTGATCGTGAATTCCCTGCGATGCCTAGAGCCTGATGCTCTGATACCAATTGTTGGCCCCAAAATGGATCTTGATCTCTAGACAATCGAATAACTTGAATATAAACTGAATATCTGAATACCTGAATGAATTACAATTGAAATCTAAAGCCCTATTTATAGTTTCTAATGGGTGCGATCCAATAGACGCGTCTCTTCACGAACGGGTGCGTCCTTTGATCTTGTGGTTGAGAATTAACATGAAGATGTGTGTCTTCTTGTCCAAGAGTCGCGTCCCCCTTGTCTTCTTTGTGACCCTTTGATCGAACAGGCATGTCTCTAAGGAGACATGTCTTTTCCTTTAGTGAAACAGTTATAATCTTTCAGTTTTACACCTTCAGTCCCTGAATTTTGTAACCACCATATAACTACCTTTTAACCGCCACATAACTGACTTTATACTAATAACTAATAAATCCTTGTACTTGGATGCGAAGAGATTAAGGATTTCAGTATACAATGTTGCTAACAAATGCACACCAATTGCTTGATGAAATGCATGTATGAGACTTGCCTTTGACTATTTGACATGAACTTCAATACTGCTTTCATGACACAGATTTAATAAATGTCTGGTAAAGCAAAGTGATTAAACCCCGTGTATGTGTACGTGTATTGATCGAAGCCTAAGCGGCCTGGTGATCGATTAGAACCCTATTTGATATGGAATGTTGAAAACGATTTGTTTTCTTGTGAACTGATTACTTTGTGAGTTTAGTTTGTTTGATTTTGTGCATTAACAACATGCTGAAGAATGTGTGTTCTTACGAATTAATATTGTTACCACAAGCGATGTTTTTGTTCCTCATTAGTGATTTAAAGGCTATTTGCAGGTTTTGTTGATACGTAGGCTTGTCTTGCAGAAATTAAGGATAATAAAACAATAAATCTATTTTCTTGTATATTAAAATTTATCTGATAAGCAACCTTAGGTCAATTCTGTTGCAGTTAACTTTGATGCAGGTTCCCATGAAAAAGGTATTGAACCATGTGTATGGCCCTGTTTGTCTTATTAATATATTGTTTTGGCTCTTGCTAAGGTGTTGTTTGTTTTTGCAGACATAAACTGTCTGCAAGCTGATTTCATCTGTTTCCATGTCTGCAACTGAAGATGTGGTCTGAAGCTCTGCAAGCTGAAAATATCAGACTGTTTGTTTTTAGTGTCTGTATAAACTGAAAATCATCAACAAACATACAAGATCTTCAACTCTAATCCACACCCAACTGTACTTTAATTCCACGATTCACCTCACCAGTTGACAATCACACACCTACACCTCTACCCCCCTCTCTCGGTTTCTCAGTGACCCACACCCGAGCCGGCAGTCCCCTCCGGCCACACACCCAGATGCAAGCAGAGAGAGAGAGAGAGAGTCTCGACGGAGAGAGAAGGGTTGCGAGAAGAGAAGAGTGACCGGTGAGAGAAAGGGGAGGCCGACCACCTTCCCCATGGCAGCGTGGTGGCCGTCACTCTGACGAAGCTCAATGTTGGCCGACAACTCTGATTTCACTTGAGATTCTCCGATAATGATATTGAAGACGACTCAACGTCACGACTCAAAGTCTCTCCAGTAAACTGCAACTCTCATTCTCCATTTGAGGGAGAAGACGACCAGACGGTGGTGGTGGTGGTGGTGGTGGTCGGCCGGTACAAAGATCAAATGGGGGTGGTTTAGAGGGTGTGGATGTGTGGTGATCGGAGTTAGCTGGTACGTCGCCGGAGTCCGGCGACTCGATCTAAGGGGGAGAAGAAGGGTGGATGAGGTCTGTGTATAAGGTCTGCTCTTCATTTGTGTTTAGGGTTTTTGTTTTGGTTCTTTGTGAAGATGTTTTAAGCAAGGAATCATAGCTTAATTTTTAAGATGAAAAAAGGTGATTTCAGATCTGTTTAAAGAAAAAAAAACAAACAGTCTTCAAGACCTTATGTCTGCCCGCCTGCAGACGTAGGCTCTTTGCAGACCTTTTAAGCAAAAACAAACAACCCCTAAATGAGCAGACGTCGTTCCAATGCTCATGAAAACCAAATGCGTATTAAGTCAATTGGATATATTATGATATGACGCTCTTACTATCCATATGTTCCTATAAATTACTACTAGTTAATCAATCTATGGCTAAAAGATAAATTAGATAAAACTAAAGAGTGCAGAGGACTTGTTGGGTATTCATGAGTTGCAAGCCATTTACTCTTCCAATAATAAGCCTTAAGCTACTTCTCCAAATATCTTAGTAATTAACTGGTTGTAAATTTACCATTGGAAGTTAGTAGCTGCGGTTCTAATTTCTAAATGAAAATGTGGATCTTGGTGCATCCGAATCCATTGTTGAAGAACCTGATTCAGTTTTGATTGAAAAGGAGGATCTTGGTGCATACAAGTATACAACAAAAAGTCAATAATGGCCATAATCTTGTTGATGATATTAGCACTTAAAACAGTTAAAGATAAAACATAACATGAAAACCCATTTTCAAATTAGTTTGTTTCTATCTATATGTTTCTTTCAGTGCTCTCTAAAGCTTCAACTGATGCCGAAACTTTACAATCGGCTGAAAAGTCAAAAGTCAACTCTGGGAAGTCAAATGCAGCAACATCTGACATTTCTAGCCTACATCACAAGAGCAATCAAATTGTTACTTGTTTTGTATTTGACAATTTTTGTATAGAAGTTCGATCAAAATAGGTTCTTTTAAGTCAAAGACAATTGTTGATTTGTAATTTGAACTGTTGGGTTAATCGGTTTATTCATGGGTTAAACGGGCAGGTTAGCGGGTCACGGGTTAACGGGTACAAGTCAAATTAGCAGTTTATTGTGGAAGACTTGAAATTTTATTAAATTGTTATTAGGAACGTGTGGGTCATATTCCTATTCTGCAGGTCAACTGAAGTCAACGGTAAAAATAAATTAGAAGTCAAATGCTTGTGGTCAGTGGTCAAGTTTATGGGAGTTATTGGGTCAAAGTTTGCTGTGACACTCTAGGTTTTCCGAACAACTACCTTGTATTACATTGTGCGTGTATATGTGTTATAAAATGAAAGTTGTGATTTCTTTTGCGCTATGTACCGATAATGTGTTGTATGTATGTATGATATAAATATATATTAGAGTAGGAGTGAGCCGAGACCACGAAACCCAACTCGAGACCACCCGGTCTCGAGTGAACAATGGACATTTGGGCCGGTTGGGCCATGCCACTCGGAACCAAATGTGCCGGCTTGAAACGGGTATAAAAACCCAAAACCCTCACCACACTCTCCTTTACACTCTCATTCATTTCACCCTCACAACTCTCACACTCTCTACCTCTCACTAAAACCCTAAAACCCTAGCAACCAAGCATCACCCTCTCCCCTCTCTCGGATCCAACCGAAACATCAAGGCTCTCGGATTCTAGCTCGAGATCATCACTCGGAACTTGGCTCATCAATCTCTTGTACTCCTCCATCTAACCGGTTAGTGTCTTAAGTGTTTACCATGATTTTTGGGTTGTTGATGATAAAGTGCATTAGGGATTTTAGCATGATAGAAACAATGTGTTTTAGCTATAATGTGAAGATTTACATATTATACAACCCCTTGTATTGTGATAACATGAATGATGATCTTTAATGCTAAGTGGAAATCGAATCAAGTGTTGTTATTGTTGATGATATTCATGTTCTAATGATAATGTGTGATTAAGAGTGCCTATTTACCGAATGGTTGTGACGTTAACAAGTGGATCTTTGAAATGATTGTTGAATGATGATGTGCTTGTTGAATGATATGCTTGAATATATGATGAACTAGATGAATGTGATATGAATATTCAAAAATGCCTGATTTGATCTGTTTTGCTTGGTAAATAGACAAAGAAACATGTTTGTGTATTCTGATTGGTTAGTACAAAATTTCATGAAATCAAAATGCTATTGGCTAGTACATTTGCCAGGTTCTAGAAGGATTCAGGAGCACGTAACAGTGGTTGCGAGTCGGAACCCTTGGTTGCGACTCGAGACCAGAACGTGATCCTTCGAGATCTCCCGGTTGCGACTCGCAAGCAGCACACTCGAGACCAAGCATGATGAACCGAAACCAGGGTTGCGAGTCGGCATTCCTTGGTTGCGACTCGAGACCAAGCATGATGAACCGAAACCAGGGTTGCGAGTCGGAATCCCCCGGTTGCGACTCGAAACCGTGCATTCTCGAGTCGGAACCGCCCTTGTCTCGACTGGGCTACCTAAGTGTTATTGGGCCAAAAGCTTGTTGGACTATCTGTTGACTGGACTGCTTGTGTATCTGTTACTGTTGTGAATGTTAGAACAGGCCCAATAACCCAACTGTTGAATGTGTGCTTATTAAGTGTGCCTATACGTGATTACTTGTACCCCAACTTGACCTATATTTGGTAACCATACTAGGACGTGGTGACCAACGTGTTTGACCAAGTAAATAATCTACCGAGCAACCCAAGGTGAGTTCACAACCTAAAGCATGCGTTCCCGGTGGTTTGGGAAACGGAACTACAAACAACACTATCCCCTATGAGGGATACAACTTACTTTTCTTCCCTTGTTATTGGGAACCTTTGGTTAATTACTGTTTATACGGATTGCAACTAACGACACTAAACAAAACTCTATCACTCAAGTCCCTACTACATAATACCGATTAGTCGCCGGGGCCAGGCGAACGGGTTATTAGTTGATAGCGCTATTTAGGTTTTACCAACCTCACACCGTGCCATGGTTTGGGATCGGTCGTGAACTAATGTACTCAGGCATCCGTCAATGATGATAGAACATTGACATCGGGGCATCCTGCGGAAACGCAAACGGTTACCTAGTGTTCGGTATTGGAAAAACAGTTTAGTCGCTAACTTTTGGGGTAGCTCCCCATGGCATGTATAAACGAGTAAATTAACTGGTGAAACAAGTTTTTGGTAATTAAAACTGGACAACTAGTGAACTCACTCAGCATTATTGTTGACACCTTACTGCATGCTTTGCAGGTAACCAGTGACTGAGGAGCTGCTGCTTGGGGATGTGTAGTGTTCGTCAAAACCCGTGTGTTGGGTTTTACTTATCTTGAACCATGAACTATCTTTTAAAACTATTTGGTTTATGCTTCCGCTGTTTTGTTTAAACTTACTATCGAACTCAAACTACGATGTTGCTAACTACTTTAGATAGCAATTACTTTACTATTAACCAATGCTTAGTATAATTGGTGGCTGGATCCTGGTCAGTCACGCCCTCAAGCGGATGTTACTCCGCAGGTGGAATTTGGGGGTGTGACATTTGCTATGAATATGGTAAAGGGAGGAGCATGTTAATTAGTTATCTGAAAGTAAAATATGGACCAGGGATGAAGCACCTGATCATAGCAGTTAATGTAGAACATACTGGATTTTGATGGTCTGGATTTGGTCAAAAGCTTCTAAAAGGTGGGCCATAGTCAACTAGATGTCAATGCAGTCAAAAGTCAACAATACTTGAAGCATGAGAAGTCAATGCAGGAAAACACTCCAAAACAACATGAATTATGCACTCAAAGTTGGAAATTCTACTAGGCTAAGATATGAGAGCATAAAGAAAACTGCTTTTGGTCTTGGGTACAACTTGTGAAGAAGAAGTACAATAGACAAAGCACTTGTTTGGTTTGCTATCTTTAGACATTCCAAAGTCCAAACTTTATACAGTATACCTAGGCTTAAAAATTATGTTTCTTTGGAAGCTGGGAAAAAAGTGTTGACTTTTTTGGTCAATGCTGACCGAAAAGTCAACAGAAGTCACACTCAACTGGCTGGAAGACAACTTTAACGCAGCAGGGAGTGATAGACCTTATTTAAGCCCGATTGTTTTGGTAGTGTTGTGTGAATTGCAATGGTCCTACACCATATGGATATTATTCATACTTTATTTAATGGAGATTTGCAAATTCTGTAGAGAGCCCTTAATAAATCGGCATGGTGCAAGTATATGTCGGCTAGGATTCAGCCTAGTTTAAAACTGGATATTGGCATGACATTTTTTGTCGACTAGGATGCAAATCGGAATGAAGAAAATCAATAATTGAAATTGAAAACATAATCTCTTCACATCCTATAAGTATTAGGGTTTATTATGTAATTAGTTAATAGTTAGTTTTATTAAAGTTAGATTAGTGATAGAAGTGCGGGGACTAGATGCGACAAAAAGAAAGTTAGTAACCTACATGTTTTTGGATCGACACATCCAAGGGACGTATCCCTTCACTGATCGACGGCAGGAAACAAGAACACAGGGACGCAACCTTTCATCTTCAATTGAGAGCCACAAGATCAAAAGACATAACTGTTCGCGAAGAGACACGTCTATTGGATTCGCACCTCTTCAATTAGTATAAATAGGGTTAGATTTTCTATTGTAAAAACATTCTCATTCATTCACTTGTACATACATTCAAGATTTGTATTCTTTCAATCAAGGTTAGTTTGTGTTTATTTCATTCGTTGTTATATTCATTGTTTGTCAAGAAGATTCTGGGCAACAGTGGTATCAGAGCCTAGGGCTCAAATTCGTTTTGGAAAACAATCATCAGGCGGGTGGTTGAATTCCCCTAACAATTCTAATCACGCATGAGGCGTCGATTAGGTTGTTTTTCTTAAGTTTTAACACCAATCGCATCAAGCGGGTACGATTGTTGTTCGTTCGTTAATCGTTCATCAGGAGGGTGTTCGATTTTTATCTGATCATCACTCATCACTGAGGGTATTCAGATTCTGAGTTTTTTTGTTAATTCAAATCACGGCAAGAGGCTACGATTCGGGTTAAGAAGACGGAAACAAATCTGAGAAGTTTGTATTCCGGTTTCAAGAAGCAATCGCAAATCTGAGAAGTTTGGGTTGTTTGAAGTTTGCAAAAGACACAAAATCTGAGAAGTTTTGTGATATCAAAGCATCAAGAGGGTGTTCGTTTGAGAAGTTTAGTCGCAAATCAAGCGGGTCTGGGGCTGATTTTTGGTTTGTATTTAGAGAGTCGCGAATCAAGCAGAAAGAAAAAAAACGCAGCCAAGAGGGTTGTTAAGAAAAGTCAGAAACCGTGCGGAGAATCACGATAAGAGAAGTCGGTCGGTTCGCAAATTCCAGGTTCTACGTTCTATTTTTCTGGAATTTATATAAGGTTTAGAAATTGTTTTGATTCCGTTAGAAAATTAGTGTGAATTTTTTGGAATCATAGACTTCGGTTTTAGGAGAAAACCAAAGTTTAGAAAGTGAAAATTGTTGGAAAGGAAATTATGGCGGATTCAGGAGGAGCCTCTCCGTCAAACGCGGTAGTAATTAGAGAGGGTAGTTCGTTCTCCCAGTTTCAGTGTCCTATCTTAAAGTCTACAAACTATACGGTATGGGCAGTCCGTATAAAAACCATTTTGAGGGCAAACAGTTTATGGGAAATGATAGAACCAAAAGAAAATACGCAAGCGGATGAAAAGAAGGATATGATGGCAACCGCTTATTTATTTCAAGCACTACCGGAAGATATGATAATACAAGTTGCAAGTTGCAAGAGTGCAAAAGAAATTTGGGATGCATTAAAGACTAGACACGTCGGTGCAGATCCAGTGCAAAAGGCACGTCTTCAAACGCTCAAAACAGAGTTTGAGATGTTAAAGATGAAGGAGGAAGACACTATCGATTCGTTCACTGCAAGACTAAATAGCATTGTCACGAGGGCAAGTGGTCTTGGATCAACTTTTGATCAACCGACTTTAGTACGGAAACTTCTGAGTTCTGTACCAAAAAGGTTCGTTCAAATTGTTGCAACCATTGAACAATTCGCTGATTTAGAAACAACGACGCTAGACGAGACAATTGGAAGGTTGAAAGCCTATGAAGAAAGGACCGGTTTGGTGGATGAAAACCCGGTATATAATCAAGAGAAACTTATGTATACGCGACGCGACAAGAACTATGGTCGTGGAAGACGTTTTGGGAAGAATGGACAAGGAAGGTTCAACTCATCGCAAGACAAATGGCGTGATGGAAAGTTCAAACAAGAAGATGATGATGAAGATTCATCACATGATGCTTACAAGAATAGAAGCAACCAAAGGAAATTCGGGAAGGATTTAAGCAAGATAAAATGCTACAATTGCCAAAAGTTTGGTCATTATGCCTCAGATTATCCTGAGTCAAACCAAAGAGAAGCAGAATCAAATCTGGTGTAGGAAGACGAGGAACCAACTCTCCTAATGGCAATCAAAGAAAACTGCAATGATCTACTTCAACAAGCACATGATGGCAAGCAAGACATGGAGAAAGATCAGGGTGCAACATAAGGATGTTCAAGATTAGGGGGGTGAATGAAAACATAATCTCTTCACATCCTATAAGTATTAGGGTTTATTATGTAATTAGTTAATAGTTAGTTTTATTAAAGTTAGATTAGTGATAGAAGTGCGGGGACTAGATGCGACAAAAAGAAAGTTAGTAACCTACATGTTTTTGGATCGACACATCCAAGGGACGTCTCCCTTCACTGATCGACGGCAGGAAACAAGAACACAGGGACGCAACCTTTCATCTTCAATTGAGAGCCACAAGATCAAAAGACATAACTGTTCGCGAAGAGACACGTCTATCGGATTCGCACCTCTTCAATTAGTATAAATAGGGTTAGATTTTCTATTGTAAAAACATTCTCATTCATTCACTTGTACATACATTCAAGATTTGTATTCTTTCAATCAAGGTTAGTTTGTGTTTATTTCATTCGTTGTTATATTCATTGTTTGTCAAGAAGATTCTGGGCAACAGAAATGAGGCGGACAAAATTTTGGGTTTTTATATCAATAAATGGTCCACATGCAAGTCTAATTAGAACTGTAGTAATGGGATATATGATGTATGGGCCGAGAGGGGTAATCATGTATGACGGCCGGCAAGGTCAACGTACAATCCGAATACGAATGTGATATTGGTTCAATATGTTTATTGGGAATATATTTTTTGAAGTTATATAGATCCATCAACTCGGTTGTGATGAATAGAATGATTGGGCTTATGAATGTTATGTAATTTGTTGGGCTTAGAAAGTGTAACAAAAAGTTAGTTATAAAATGGAATCATTGGGAAGAAAGTCAACGCGTCAAAGATGGACGGCTAATTAAACCGCATTGTGAAGTCTATTAAAAGCGTGTGAAAGTGAAGGTTTGGACTTTAGAGAAACCGGAAGCATAGAATTTATATTGGGGTCATTTCTAAATGGTTTTGATTTTGTTTTGATATTGGGCCACTAAAAACCCAAATCATGAAGAAAAACTACAAGTCGTAGATATTGGGCCTGACGTTTCACCACTATGTTTAGGGCCCAAGACATTGTTAGACTATGGATTTAGACTTTTGAGTTGGGGACTTGTCCCAAAATATGTCTAAAATCTTTCCTTGTTGTAAGTAAATTTATAAAATTTTACCGAATTGACTTCCGTTTTACCTAAAACAAAAGTACGAGTTTCTGATTATGGAATTTAATAAAAAAAAACACAGCATATCAATAATAAATTTTGTTCATGTTGGTCAAATTAACAATTTACCTTCCATTCAATCTCTTAAAGTAAGATATGATCAAGTTCTTTTTTGTATGTCCATTCAAACATTAAATTTTGTTTCTGGATTTATAAATTTGTTGTCACTAGGCGAATTTTCTAATGAGCATGCAGCAAACTAAAAGGTTGGTCCTGTGGAGGCTAAAAGTCTTTTATTGCACTAATGCAACTTCATGCACTCAAGCAGTTAAATGTGGTTACTCAACAAAACTTTGGATGTATTTCACCTGTAGCGCTTAAATACGTTTCCCTTTATAATGAACGGTACCTTATCACTCTTAGCTAGCTTTCTCTCAGAATACATTCAAGCAAGTACAGAAAAAAACAACAAAGAAGGATATTCACAAGCAAGTTAAGAAAGATCAATTAGTTATTTCTTTAAACCCAATATAAACTCATAAGACGGATCCAAAACATGTTAATTTAGATATCAACATTTGAAAATAATTATTACCATGTGCATACTGCATGCTTACCACATCTATGAAAACACTAATATCAAAGTAATCACATCTATCAGATGTTTGTCTTAACTTTTATCAACATTAGGTATTTAGGTCAACACTTGTGTACTTAATTATTAAAACAGGATCATAGTGAATGAGAGAAGAAGTGATGATTCAGAATCCGAATCGCAATGAAAATGTAGGTCCCTTTTGTCGGAAGACGAACCTCAAACCTTGTTATACTAACCCACTAGCAAGTGCGGAATCCAAGCTAGTAGGCAAACCGGGATTAAGCAAGTACAAACACAACACACAAGGGTTCACCGATTAACACAACTTGTATTAATGCAAATGAAGGTTTCGGTTACAAGCACAATGTTTACAAACCTAACTTGTAAACTCTCAAAGTGTGTGTGTGTGGTTCCGGACAGAAAGCTCTCAACTTGTCTCTCTATCTCTCGGGTGTGCACTCTCAGAACTCAGAACTATCTAACACAACACACTGCATGGGTATTTATACCCAGCTCATGATGTGCAGTCCGAAGGATCCGATAGATGGTCCGAAGGATCATCTATCGAAGACAAGTCACTCGAAAGATCAGCAGGGACCTCGAAAGATCACCTTTCGAGGTCTAATCATTCGAAGCATATCTTTCGATGAGATCGAAGGATCCACATCATCCTTCGATCTCTTATCCTTCGAGACAGTACATCTTTCAACTTTTACCAACTGTTGTCCAAGTCAAACCGGAGGATGGTTGACTTGGTCAACTTACAACACAAGAACAGGACATCGTTTACATCGTGACCGAATACAGACAAAGTACAGACACAAGTGCACCAACAAACTCCCCCTTGGCTGTAGCTTTGTCTTTATCTTCTATAGTTGTAGACTCGTCTCGAACTTCGACGGTCTTGGGTCTTCGAGTTCTCAAAACTCTGATGTCCTTTCAAGTCTTCAAAGTCGGAGGATTTTCAAAGTCTTCACGTCTTGAAAGCAGAGAGTGTATCAACAAACTACCCGTATCATGTAGGAAGTGTGTTGACAAACTCCCCCTTGACATAAGCTCCCCCTTGAGTTATGCTCGTGAAAAGACTTTATCTTTATGAAGTGAGATCCTTGTGGTGTTGATGATGGCCAGCGGCAACTCGATCATCTTCATCTTTTGAGCGCCTTCTCGTCGTGTCTTCATTCCAATGCTTGTCATCGACCATGTTCTCCTAGCCTTTAGAATCTGCACATGCAAGAAATCTAAACGCGTAATGAGAACAACTGCTTGGAATAGTATAAACAAATGACACACGAGTGACCATGTCAAAATCAAACACCGTCCGACAGTTTGAAAGTTTAATAAATTTATCAATTTTAAATTTTAACTTTCAAAATCTGCAAATTTTGACCGTTTATGAAGATTTAGTCAGTTCGGTTTTCAGTCAGGTTTCAGGTAACGAAGACTTGAGCTCCAACATCGTACGATCGAAAACAAAGCAGAAATAAAATCTTTTTGGCTTTTATAAAGTTTATATTAAAACACGCCTAAGATCTTTTTGGTATTTTTGAAATTAAAAGACAACAATTTAAAATCCTTTGAGTGTTATCAAACGACATCACCGCTAATGTCGTGCTGATATGCACCAAACGACGAAACTGTTTAAAAGAAAAACAATAAAAGTTAAGCAGTAAATAATTATATACAAACATTCTTTTTGTGAGTTTCGAGGGTAAGAGAATCATATCAGTGTACGGTCATGCCAAAACACTCCTGTTGTTCAGTTAGTTAACATTAAGATAAGCATCCTATAACAATTATCGGTATTGTTGTCCACTTAAGCTCAACTTATCAGATGTAATCATGTTTAGAGGATACGTTAATGTATGATTTATACTTACCGACCGGTGTTCATCCACATCACGACACATTCCCGTATCAAGGTATGCACGAGGGTTCATCTTACCGGTGAGTATACCGATTATCATCTGTTTGACCGTATATGATGTGAGAAACTCACTTATTTTGATTTGAAAACAAGCCCTTTGTGATATAATCACTTATTGATGAGGTACTTGATTTTCGTATGCATGAGGGCACAGGTGCAAGTCCGTGAACAGGTCAGTACTTCCGTACAGCAGAGAGACGAACTTGACACCCGGATAAATGTGATATTTTATCACTTATTTGTTTGGACATGTGATTGTTTATCACTTATTGAGGTCGAATGCAGTATGTATTATGTACACGTATGTATAGTATCATGGAAGATCTAGACTTGCGTCCCCGTTATTTTTCGGTAAAAGATACAACCATGATACCCAGATGATAAGCAGCATAAAGACCGAATATCTCAGAACCTCGGCAATCTATCAAACGAAATTTCGGTACTAAGACCATATGCCAATGAATGGTTCCCACCTGATCTTCAGTCGATTAAGATTTATATCACCCTGCACACTTTAAAATGATTGTGAGCCTACCGATACATCTTATATAGAGCTGCTTATCGTTTTTCATTTAAGGTTTAAAGAGGTTTGGATAGACCACTGATGTACTATCATTTTCTCTTTTGCTCGCCAGGAAACTCATTTTTGATTTTCTATTGTTTTTGTGTTTTTGAAATTTTTCGATGTTTTTGGATTTTCAGATTTTTGGATTTACTCCCCCTAAAATCAATAAACTAAGACAAATTTAAAACACAAAGGTATTTACAAAAATGATTTTCCGATGTTGGTTTTACTCTTGCTTGACCTTAATGTCGTTTACCAATAATAAAAAGTCAAATCTTGATTTGTCAAAAGCTTTGGTAAATAAGTCGGCACGTTGGTCATCGGTGTGGACCTTAACAACATCGATTAGCCTTTTCTCAAAGCAATCACGTATGAAGTGATATTTGATTTCGATGTGTTTGGTCTTTGAATGCTGCACAGGATTTCTAGTGATATCTAACGCAGCAGAATTATCAACGTAAATAGGAGTAGTTAGGAATTCAAAACCGTAGTCCCGCATTTGTTGTTGGATCCAAAGAACTTGGGAGCAACAACTTGAGGCAGCAATGTATTCAGCTTCGCATGTTGATGTAGCGACACACGTCTGCTTCTTGCACTGCCATGTGACTAGGCGATTTCCTAAAAACTGACATCCAGCCGTTGTGGATTTGCCGTCGATTTTGCATCCGCCAAAATCAGAATCACTGAAAGCTACCAATTCAAAGTTATTATCCCTAGGGTACCACAGACCGGTGTCAGGGTACGCCTTCAAATAACGAAAAATCCTTTTAACAGCAGCAAGATGTGAGGCCTTCGGGTTAACTTGATATCTAGCAAGCAGGCACGTTGGGTACATTATGTCTGGCCTTGATGCTGTGAGGTACATAAGAGATCCAATCATAGCGCGGTAGTTTGAAGGGCTAACAGCTTCTCCCTTCAAGTCAGGAGTAATTCCGTGATTGGTTGGCAATGGGGTACCAATGGGCGTTGCATCAGACATCTGGAACCGGCTCAAGATGTCACCAACATATTTAGTCTGATGGATGAATATCCCAGACTCTGTTTGTTGAACTTGTAGGCCCAAGAAGAAAGTCATTTCCCCCATAGCACTCATCTCGAATTTATCCTGCATGATGCGCTCGAATTCCCTACACAAGACATCATTAGTAGAACCAAAAATAATATCATCAACGTATACCTGTACCAGAAGAAGATCTCCATCTTGTTCTTTGATGAAGAGAGTACAGTCGATAAGACCTCTACGAAAACCGTTCTCCAGCAGATAGTGAGATAAGGTTGCATACCAAGCTCGCGGTGCTTGATGAAGACCATAAAGAGCTTTGTTGAGCAACCAAACCCGATCGGGATGGATAGGATCTTCAAAACCTGGAGGCTGTTCGACGTACACCTCTTCTTCAACCACACCGTGTAAGAATGCACTTTTCACGTCCATCTGATAAACCTTGAATCCTTTGAAGGATGCATAGGCTAGAAAGATTCGAATTGCTTCGAGACGTGCCACTGGTGCATAGACTTCGTTGTAGTCGATCCCTTCAATCTGACGAAAACCTTGAACGACTAAACGAGCTTTGTTTCGGATAACAACTCCGCGGTCATCCTTTTTGCATTTGAAAACCCAACGGGTACCAATCTTCTTGTATCCAGCAGGTTTCTCTACTAGTTTCCAGACACCCAGCTTCTGGAATTGTTGCAGTTCTTCCTGCATTGCCTCAACCCAAGCGTTATCTTTCAAGGCTTCTTTCCACGTTCTTGGTTCTTCCTGTGAGACATAACAAGCGAAGGACCAATCGTTTTGTTGCCCGGATTCTCGAATAGCTGCATACAAGCCTGCATTGTTGTTGTTTCGCAACATGTTTCTTGTTTGTACGCCACTTTGCACATTACCAATGATGTTTTGTTGAGGATGGGTATTATGAATCCTTGTTTCTGGATTATCTGGAACTGGAACATTTATACCCAGGTTGTTCAGATTAAGATCATCAACCAAATCAAGGCCCGGAATTGACGAAGAGGATGATGCAGTAGCCTCAGCTGTTCTATGGGCATCCACTGGAGGAGTACCCTCTGAAGTACCATGAACTGCTGTTGTAGGAGCTTCCTGATCTGCATCTAGAAATTCATCATCCTCTGAAGATTCGTTCAATTCGTTTGCATCATGAAAATCCTCATTGTTGAGAGTATTGTTGTTCACCGAAGAAGATGGTTCTTGATTAACAAGAATTGGACGAACCACCGGTGAAACTGTTGCATCGTCACTCTCGAAAAACATCCTAGCCGCAGCATTTTCTTCAACGGCTTCAACATTGATCGAATTGAAGAAGTCATCGTACTCAAACATCCAAGGTTGACCCGGATTTTTGACTGGCAAAGTGTGCCGTTGTACTCTGACCTCAGACCATTCCTCGACCCTTTTAGTCTCTAGATTCCAGACTCGTAAGTTAGGGGTGGCATACCCAAGAAAGTATCCATCAATTGCTCTTGCCCCAAACTTTCCATTAGGATCGATGATTGTGCATGGAGCTCCAAACGGTTCGAGATAAGACAAATCTGGTTTCCGTTTTTGAAGAAGCTCAAAGCAGGTCTTGTTGTGCCTTTTGACTGTAAGGACTCTGTTCAATGTGTAACATGCAGAGGCCACAGCTTCAGTCCAGAAAGGAATGGGTAACTGCGACTCTACCAACATTGTCCTAGCAGTCTCGATCAATGTGCGGTTCTTACGTTCAGCGACACCATTCTGTTGAGGAGTATAGGCTGCACTAAACTCATGAAGAATACCTTTTGAAGTGCAGAACTCCGTCATGGAATGATTTTTAAATTCAGTACCATTGTCGCTACGTATCCGCCTAACCTTCAACTTATACAAATTCTCAATCTGAATGATTAAGTTTTTGATAATACCAAAGGTTTCATTCTTGTGTGCCATGAACGCAACCCAAGAAAATCTTGAATAATCATCAGTAACCACGAGGCAGTATTGATCACCCCGAATACTCTTGTGCTTGACAGGACCAAACAAATCCATGTGCAAACGTTCAAGAGGAACTGCCACTGTGTTGATCTTCTTTGTAGGGTGCTTCTTCTTTGTTTGTTTTCCTTTCTGGCACGAAACACAGACGTCTTGAAGATGGAAATTTTTGAGAGGAACACCATTCACCAATTCATTTGAAACCAAATGATTCATTTTTCATAAGTGAATGTGACCCATTCGTCTGTGCCAAGAGATAGTGTCTTTTTCTGTGGCTTTTGAAACGAAACAAGTTGCTTGTGCAGACGTAGTAATAGCTTGGCTCATATCAAGGACGTACAAATCATTTATCCTTGGAGCCGACAAGAGAATCCATTCTTTTGGAATTTTGAAGCCGGGTTTCAGCACATAACATCCATTAGCATCAAAGTGTACTGAGAACTGCTTGTCACATATTTGAGAAACACTAAGAAGATTGTGATCAAGTTGTTGCACAAAATTGATCTTGTCAAAGCTGACAATCCCGTTAGATATCATTCCTTCACCT
Organism: Helianthus annuus; assembly: GCF_002127325.2. Classification (NCBI taxonomy): domain Eukaryota; kingdom Viridiplantae; phylum Streptophyta; class Magnoliopsida; order Asterales; family Asteraceae; genus Helianthus; species Helianthus annuus. The sequence continues at coordinate 185,636,320 of NC_035443.2, read as the reverse complement.
GTAATGTATCCACCTTTATCTCCAGCAAAAGCAACATAACCTCCTCTAATAGATTTAACGTCGTAGAGAAGCTTCATGTCGCCTGTCATGTGCCTGGATGCCCCACTATCAACAATCCAATGACTACTGATAGTTCCTCCTGAAGCACCCTGCACATGAACTCAAATGAATTAGTTGGAGATGGGGACCCAAGCCATTGTGGTCTTGGGTCTTCCATTTTCATCAATGACAATAACTTCTTATCTTTGATGGTTGGTGAATTGTGATGGTCCCCCTGAGTCAGTAACCGATTTAGGTTTCCATGTCTGTTTTGTTTTACCAGTGTCTTTCTTTAAAATTTTAACTTCCTGATTGTTTGAAGTTTTAGAATTTTCTGGTTTTACAGCAACAGATTGTTTTTGAACCTCATCGATTTTAATTGCCTTTTCAATCTTCTTGACCTGTTGCCGTTTCTGTTTCTTTTCCCTTTCTTTTACAAGTCGGGGATCTTGTTTTGTGGAAACAGATGGCTTTCGGTCAGTCTTGCCACGGGGATCATCAACCTTTTCTTTTTGCTTATGAAGATATGGACAATTACGAATAATATGTCCAATGGTTCCACATTCAAAACATGATCTTCGTTCAACAAACCCCGAAGAATCATGTGATCGTCTAGCCGATGATGTTGAACTTTGTGAACCCGAGGTACTAGGCTTTGAACTGCTTGGTTCATTTCTTTTCTCGACAATAGTTTTCTTGACAAAATCTAAGTTAGATTGATTTTCAAACTTTTCAATTTTGTCTGTTCCCGTCGATTTCACAAAGTTAACATTTTTCTTCTTCTTTTGGTTTGGTTTCTTTTGGACTGGAGCCGGTGATTTTCCTTTGGTCTTGGTGTGATTTTGCTGTTTTGGCACTGTTGGTAATTTCTTGTTGCCAAATTGTTTTCGAATTTCAGCCTTTGGAATAGGAGGACACTGTGTAACTGTAACACGTGGTCCTGTCTTTCCCAAAAACTTACTTGTCGAATTTTCAAAGACTTTGCAGATTAAGGATTGATTAACATTCTTAATGGGAAAATCTTTGTCTGAGTAAATTTTATCATCACCAACTAGAGTGTACAGCAAATTCACACTCTCCAGCTCTTCTGCAGATGAGGACTCAGTTGCAACAGTCTTAGCGGGTTGAACAGGGGGATCACACAGAATGTGATTCTCAAGAGGTATGTCCTCATTTTTGGCTACCGCATCAGACTTTGCTGGGACAGTATCGTCAGATTCATCATCAGACGAATCAGCATCCTCAATCACAACTGGAGGATCTTGATTCTGTTCAGCACTCACAAATGTATCTGCTGACACATCTGAATCTGAGGATACTTCCTTTTGGTATTCGAGTCCTGCAGCAAACTCCTTAACATCTAGAGGCACAGAAGGTTCAAAGAATACCCTGTCCTCTTCATCAGGCATGGCATCATAATTATGTCTCACTGGTGGTGGACATTTCTTGTAGCCTATGCATGTGACATCCCTCTTTTCCTTCTGAACATCAATGATGTGATCTAATACATAGCTAGAGCTCAAATAACTGTCTAGCTTGAGTTGGATCGCATCACTTTCGGTTTTCACACAAGCCATCTCTTTTTGCATAATCTCAAGGCGAGATATATACAAATTAATATCAGTTTGTTTTCTTGAAACCATTTTAGTCAGTTCAGTTTTATCTTTCTTTAATGTTTCAATTACTGACTTAAATTCTTTTTCATGGTTTTCATAAAACATATTGGCTTCTGTGCATTTGGAAAGGTCCACAGTCAATTTCTGATTGTGGAGGAAAGTCACATCATACTTTTCTTGCAAAGCGTCATGCTTACTTTGCAAGTCACTCAAATTCTCATTCACAGTAGTATGTTTGTCTTGCAAGTCAAACAAACTAGCTTGTAAAGCATCATGTTTGCCTTGCAACTCAGACATACTTTTCTCCATTTCAGCACATCTAGCATGCAGCCTAGTACATTCATCACAATTAACAGCAATGGGTTCATCGACACATACCTGACTTGATGAACCGTCGACATTAGCCATAAAGGCTGAATGGAGAGAAGACGAAGTATAAGCAGCTTGATCCACCAGAATAGATCTTCTTTGAGTTTCTGCTGCAGCTTCCTCCAAGAGTTCATCAATATCTGCATCGATTGTTGCATTCGATGTCTCACCCACATGATCATCACCAGAATTGGATGATTCTTCATCAACACTTCTACTGTACCCAGAAGAATCTTCATCTTCAGACGATTCACCACCACTGGCAGAAGATTCTCCACCACTGGTGTGAACTAGCTCCTTCACAATCTGAGCAAAACATGCTGTTCCATCGGGAGTATCACCACCCAACTGGATTGACCAGTCACAACCTTCATCTACCTGAACCGCAAGTGCTCGGTTGGTTTGGTTGTTGACGGGTACCATGGTACGATCATTGTTTCTGTTCTGCCGGTTGCCTTGGTTTCTGAAGGGGTTTTGATTCCCGTGCTGTGCTGGCTTTGTACATTCCCGTTTAAAGTGACCCCTTTCACCACAGTTGAAGCACTTAACGGCCTGCTTATCGAACCCATACTTGGTGTCTCGCTTACTTTCCAAGCTGGTTCTGCCAGTACTTTCCATCCAATCCTTTGCTCTTCTCACAGCACTCGCAAAGGCCCACTTGATGTCCATCAAGTCCATCTCCTCTTTATCAATCTGCCTGTAGTCTTCTTGTGTCAGATTAATGTTGCCAATCTGACCTTCTATTAACCCACAGTACGCGCTCACTACAGTGTTAAGCAGCTCCATGTGTTCCTTAGCTACTTCTACACTGATTTTAGAGAAGCTTGACGTGTCGAGCTGTACGGTACTTGACTTTGATTGTTGAGCAGCAGATGATGTTCCTCCATAACATGCACGTTGTTGTTGAGCAGGAGGAGGTGGAGGTGGTTGGATTGGATTTCCATACATGTCTGTGGTGGGAGGTGGCTTAACAGGAACTTGTATTGGGTTGCCAAAACAATCTGTGCTTGTGACAAACGCTGTTTGAAGTGGAGCATGTGAACCGGTTCTTGCAGACGAAGAATTGGAAGTTCCACAGTACATTTCTGGATTCTGTGGCAATGGAACTCTCTTCGCCTTCAATGTTTCCTCCTGATCCTTGTTTTCCAAAAGTTGAACGAATTCGTTGATATTAGTGGTTCTCAACACTCCGTTGTACTTCAGGATTTCCAAGAAACTACTCCATTGAGGAGGCAAAGCATCAGCAAACTTCTTCACAACTTCAGCTTGAGTTGTCACTACACTATAATTATCCAATTCCGTAAGCAGATGATAAAATCGGCTTGTCATATCTCCCAAGGACTCCTTATCCATACAAGTGAAACCTTCAAATTCTTTCTTGAGAAGATCATGACGCATTTGACGTGTTGCTGCATTTCCCACTCCTCTGTTTTTCAATCCGTCCCACAACTTCTTTGTTGTCTTGAAGCTGACAAACTGATGGTAGATATCCTTGCTCAACGCCTGAGTGAGAATGGCGTATGCCTTCTTTTCCAGATCATAGGTTTTCTTTTTATCTTCTGGAAGATCAGCAAACGTAGCAGAATCTGAAGCAGCAACCTCTATGGCTTGATCGAAATCTGTGGTGAAACGTATCCACAGTTCGGTATTTTGACCAAGAACATATGTTTTAAATCTCTCAACCCATCCTGGATATTCATTCAAATGCATTAACTTTGGAGGTCGATTCAAACTTCCTGTTTCACTTTCGCTTAGTAGAATACTTTGAATGCTCGGAGTTTGATTTGATACCAAAGCCCATTGATTTCCTTGAGAAGAAGTTGATACCGGCGACTCAGCCCATAAAGGAGATGACCTTGTATTCGTGTATTTTCCATCGTCTGGAGCCGGTGTACCCCACCATGAGGGAGTGACATTTGATCTTGTATATTCACCATTATCTGGGGCCGGATTCCACCAACTCGGATTCATGATAGATAAGCAAACTAAATGCTAAGTGAGTAATCCGAAAGATATCACGGCCGAAGGATCCTGTTCCGAAAGATCTGAAATCACAGAAACTTGTTAACAATAACCTGACCACAATCGAAGGATCAACTCTTGTTCGAAGGATCAACAGTACTCGAAAGATTACTGTTGAATCTCGAACAATGATTTCGAAAGATTCAAGAACTCGAAGGATTCCCCTTTTGAAGGATCCTTATCTTTCGAATATCCTTATCTTTCGTATAGCTGACTTTCGAAAGAACACACTTGTTCGAATGATCAACAGTGTTCGAAGGATCACTGTTGACTTTCGAGCACTGGCTTCGAAAGATTCAAAATCTCGAAAGATTCACACTTGAAAGATCCTTATCTTTCGAGATAAATCCCTATCTTTCGGACACTTGACTTTCGAAAAGATTCCTTTATCGAAAGATATGTTTCAGACTTCGAAGGATGGGTCGAAGGATGATGATCTTTCGAGCCTTCCTTGATCGAAAGATGGTCGAAAGATGATCTTTCGATGTCGAAAGATATCTTTCGAGAGATTCTGACACAACTGACGTGGATGTGATAGGTTGGTGAAAAGGTGATGGGTTGGTAAGTCAACTTTCGGCAAAAGGGTATGGCAGGCTGTACTTTCTCACCAACCAAGATTTTGAAAGATAATTTACCCAAAAAGGAAAACCTTATCTTCAAACCAGTCACCGGAATATTGACCGGAATATGGCCGGAAATTACCAACACACTCAAAAACAAGTTTTTAAGTTACCCAACCCACTTACGAACACTCCCGGTAAGTTTAAAACACGTTTTCCAGTTTAAAAGTGTAGAAAAACCAACAAAAACGGGTGTTAAACCAAGTGTTCAAACACACCAAGAACTTGAAAAACCCGGTTTTAAACAAGGTAAAGAGCCAAGCTCTGATACCACTTGTAGGTCCCTTTTGTCGGAAGACGAACCTCAAACCTTGTTATACTAACCCACTAGCAAGTGCGGAATCCAAGCTAGTAGGCAAACCGGGATTAAGCAAGTACAAACACAACACACAAGGGTTCACCGATTAACACAACTTGTATTAATGCAAATGAAGGTTTCGGTTACAAGCACAATGTTTACAAACCTAACTTGTAAACTCTCAAAGTGTGTGTGTGTGGTTCCGGACAGAAAGCTCTCAACTTGTCTCTCTATCTCTCGGGTGTGCACTCTCAGAACTCAGAACTATCTAACACAACACACTGCATGGGTATTTATACCCAGCTCATGATGTGCAGTCCGAAGGATCCGATAGATGGTCCGAAGGATCATCTATCGAAGACAAGTCACTCGAAAGATCAGCAGGGACCTCGAAAGATCACCTTTCGAGGTCTAATCATTCGAAGCATATCTTTCGATGAGATCGAAGGATCCACATCATCCTTCGATCTCTTATCCTTCGAGACAGTACATCTTTCAACTTTTACCAACTGTTGTCCAAGTCAAACCGGAGGATGGTTGACTTGGTCAACTTACAACACAAGAACAGGACATCGTTTACATCGTGACCGAATACAGACAAAGTACAGACACAAGTGCACCAACAGAAAAGCTTTATCAAAATTAGGTATTTAAGAACAACTTTTTTAGAAAGCCAATAACTCATGTTTATAAACAATGGGCCGGGAGTGGCGCGAAAACAACTAGTTTGAGACCTGGAACTGAAAAAAAAAAACGGTGCCAAACCCATAGACAGACAAACCATTACCTCCCCAATATACAGACTGAACTCGAACTGGTTTGAAACCAAAACCGGTTTTGACTTATTGTCTACCTTAAAGACTTGTAGATGAGCTAACTGAGTAGAATAGGAAGATTACTTCGATATGAGGTGGCAATTTCAACTCATTTTACATGTTAAAGACTAGAAGAGTGTTTCAAATTCCTTTTCACTATCGGTCAAAAAATTTAAAATGTAAAAATTGCTAACAAGAGAACAAGACAATGAGTCGGAACAAATTGTGTGTATTTTAATGTATAAAACCATAAAAAAAATCATTTTACCGAAGCAAATTAACTTTCTAATTGTATACTACACATTAATTAATTATTTATACAAATTAGTTTCTATGCATTTCATATATATCATCCTAAAAGGAGGTATAGGATTTAGATTAAAAATAGAACCACAAAAGAAGATCCCAACTTAGTAAAGATCAATTGTTTAGTAGGATAAAACCTCAAATCAAAAGAAGCTTTATTTACTACATAATTATGCTCATGTTTAAGTCATGACCATTACCTCCTATGAAACCATCAGCACGAGTACACGTGACACAAATAAAACAGACCATGAAATTAACGGGGTTGTCTGAGAGTTTTAATTGCACAAATAAATTCCTACAACAAAAATATGAAGTTGATACTTGTTTAAAAAAAACTAAAAGAAAGTTAATTATCAATATAAACAATTACATAAAGAGCTAGAGAAGCATCAACATGACATTCACTTATACAAACAGATTAACTTATATGCAAAAAGGTCCAACAAAATCCACCCAACCTGTTTAAACTTAACCTATAAACATGACTAGTTGCAATGCAAACCGCTGTCCAGCCAACCCCACCTAATACAACAACCAAAAGAACCTGCAACTTAGCCTCCTTTTCATGTTGTGCACTTGTTTCTGACATATTTGGCCAGGAACGTGTAGCAGCCTTCCTGAGAGTCTGACTTTCCTGTACCCACATATCACCAGCTTAAGACTCCACTTGATAAATCAATTTTAAAAATTTAAAACATAGCAAACTTACAACAATCAGGTTCAGCTGGGTCATCCGTTTGGTCATGTAACATATTTTCCTTGTTATGAATTTCAAAATTTTCAGATTTCTCAGTCATTTTCATACTGTTCAATTCATTGGAAAGCTCAACTACTTGTGTCTCAATTACGGAAGCATGATTCTTCTCCTCCACATAATCAAATTTGACCTCTGAATTCAACTGGGACAGTGAGAAAGACAAATGAATATTAAAATTGTGATTACAGAATAGCAGCCCCAGGATGCCACATCAGGGCATTAATAACTTCATCAATAGTTAAGGGAAAAGAGTTAGTTTAAAGAGAAGCTTTGATAACTTCATCAATAATTAAGAACGGGCTTAGGACCAGAACACTAGAAGTTAAAAATTGAAGGGTGTTTTTTCAATATAAACGTAATGATTTGAGTACAAATACTATGGTACATATGAATACTATTAACAAGCATTTTGCATGTGTATAAAAAAAGATTAATGTTTTGGAACGTTGACTTACTTGAAATGATAGTGCTTTCTCAAGTTCCTTAACAACAACTTTCATTGTAGGACGTTGATCTTGAGTTTTTGCCACACATTGATATGCAATCTTCATGAATGTGTGTAAAGACTCCTTGTTGGGTCCTCTCTTTAGGACAAAATTGTATTCACTGGTTTCTTCCTTTAGTATAGGATCTATCATGTCCTCTAGAGTTCCTGTGCGGAAGCTTTGTCTTGCCATAGGGCCCAACCCTTTGTCACTCTCCTTCCAGTAAATTGGGTCATCGCCTGCCCTCCCACATAGAATTTCAAGCAAAACTATTCCAAAACTATATACATCTGATTCTCTTTTTAACTTATTAGTCTTCTCATACTCTGGATCTATGTAGGCCGGTCTGCCACACAAGTCGATATAGACAGCTTCGTCTTCTTGACAGTGGCGGACCCAGAAAATTTTTCATGGGGGTGCGGAATATTTTCAAAGATATTATGCCCCTAGCTGTATAAAAATATCAGTTTATAGCGGGCCGGGTCGGATCATGTAAGACAAAAGAACATCAAACTAAAATTTATAAATCATCAAAAACACGTCAAACATCATTACAAATTACAAACGTATTTAAAATTGTGCCCTACACATTTTTTTTTTGAAATATATCCAAAATATCATCTAAAGATACTAAACACGCCAAAAGTTCATTACATTCTTACTCATTGTTCCTAACACATATAATTTGCTCCATAAGTTCACAAAACAACATTAAACACTTAAACAAAATAAACAATCATGTTCAACCATAGCCCGTAACTTTCAATTATATTTTTAAACATTCAAGCCCTAATATTAAATGTTGATTACTTGTAACTAGGTAGAGGATCCTGTAAAAAGTGCTCAAAGTGTATTATAACACTATATAACACCATATAAACACCGTATAACAATATGTAACACCATACAATACCATATAACACTTTGTAACACTATATATCATATATAACAAATATAACACTATAGGTTGTCTGATAGCATGTCTATGATAGATGTATAGTGTTATATTTGTTATATAATGATATATAGTGTTACATAGTGTTATATGGTATTATATGGTATTACATATTGTTATACGGTGTTTATATGGTGTTATATAGTATTATATATAGTGTTATAATACACTTCTCACACTTTACGCCCTTTTTACACTATCCTTACCTACTTGTAACTAATCATTTAAACAAACAAAGCTATAAATAAAACAATAAAATCATTTAACTACAAGTCTAGAATAACAAAAAAAAATCAAAAAAATATTAAAAGATTAAACCCTTACACATTTATATTTTCTCCTAATCATCATATAAAACAAAATAAATAAATAAACCATACTAGTTCTATATTGGAATTCTAACGTAATATGGGTCGGTCCAATCGGAATTTTGGTTTTTCCGGTAAAAAAAGTCACCAGGTCGTGAGCAGTGACGTCAAGTCGCTGGGAGTTTTTTTAGGGGCGGCATTTGGAAATGGAATGTGTGGATGGGTTTGGTTTATTTTATTTAGTTCAAATTTCTTTAGGTTCGGTTTGGGCTTGTGTTAATAAAAATTTATTGTAGATTGGGCTTTAATTGGATTAAATAATTAAGTGAATAAGTGGTTAATAATTATTTTTTTTTCTAAGTGAGGCGGTTGAAAATTTTCAAGGGGTGCGGGTGAAAAATTCCAAGGGGTGCGGTCGGAATTTCAGACAAAAAATAACACTAAAAATATTTTTTTCATGGGGTGCGCCCGCCCACCCTTAAGCCAAGGTGGGTACGCCCCTGCTTCTTGATTTAGAGGCAAGAATACACATGCTCCAAACCCATTAATCTTTGCCCTCCAGTTCTCGTCCAACCCAATGTTGGAGCGACATATATCACGATGTATTATCATCTTTTTGTCTTCCATCTCAAAGTGAAGGTGCTCCAATGCGTTTGCAACTTCAATGCAGATTTTCAAACGCTTCTCCCATGTCAAAATACGCATATCATTGTCGTTTCTCAAATAATGATCAAGGTATCCATTAGACACATTCTCAATGACGAGGATCATCTCAGAATCTTCAATACAAAAACCAATTAAAGTGACTATGTTCGGATGCTTAATACTCGTAAGCATCTCAATTTCTGTAAAAAACTCTTCTTCTCCATACCACTCATACCGTTTTATGACCACAATGTTGTGTCCCTTGGGATGATCTCCTTTATTCTTCCCCTTTTCCGATGAAGGATTTTCTTTATCAAAACAGTGGAGCTCTGCTCTGTACAAAGTAGATTCGCCATCCCTAGATGCAATTGGGTATGTCTCTGAGAAATTATTTGTTGCTAATTTAATATCACCAAGACGAATCTTCAAGTGTCCCAAATTGTTTTCCTGCAAATATGTGACAAAGGGAAAAAGAGAATTACAAAACTGAATATAAATAGAGAAGAAATTATGTTCCTTTTAGAAATACTAAAGAGCACATTCAAATCTATTGACAGTTAGCCACTACTACAATTATACAAGGCAAATTGTTGCAACCCAGTGCTGCTATCTGATTAAATTGTTGTGAGTCTGGCGCCGACCCCTGATTCCCTTTTCCCCTGTGTTTCCCGTGCCCTATTTTTTATTTTTCCATCAAGACATCACGCCTGGGCCTTAGCAGATGGCCCAACTCGTTTTACCAAGCCCATAAACTTTTTATAATTACCCAGTTTGTAAATAACACCCAAACACAAATTAAAATTATGTATAACAAGATATATAAAAAGGATCTGAATCCTGTGTTTTAGTAAAGTTTAATTAAATTAAAATTTCCATTGCATATACTAGCCATGATAATAAATTTGCAGGACCCAACCCTGCATCATCACTGCGGGCAGTACCCTCCTGATCCCCCTCACCCTTAAACAACTGGCCTGGATATTTTTGTATCCTTTCGAATAATAATAAAAAATGGTGATCTTCATAAACCCAACCGTGATTTGCTTAGATATTTAAGAATCTTGGCGTTTTTTAAAAACCAATCATTAAGGTTTTCTCCAACAATAGGCATCCATATGCAACATGCGCTTTTTAAGAACACCAAAACCTTGAATATTTTTTTTTTGGTTTTTCTAATTCAAACAAAAAGAAATGATAACCAAAAGAAAAATTACACCAAAAACAAACATTCAAAGGTTACAGCCAAGTATAGATTAGAAGACTACAACTAAAATTTAACCACACCTGTTAGTGACTCTGATAATAATAGAAGTGCTATAAAAAAATAATTATCGAAGTAAACTGTTAATAATAAATTAAGTAATTAAAAATAACATGTTTAAATAGATTGCAAGTCAAAAAAGTTAAGCATAAAAAAGGTTAATTTTAAAGTATAAATTATTATTACCATGGTGATCAATACATAAAAAGTTTAAAACCAATGCGTCAACCCAACCACTCCATCTCATTCACTATGAATGGTAAAGGGTCGGTTTTGGTAATCTCAATTTCATACCCGATTATAAATTGTGTCTAATATTTGGTATCATACATGTATACATTACCCGTCGGCTACAAGGTATACCCGCACATATCCTCATATGGTCATGTGGTAAACATTACCCGTTAGGACACCCATTAACCAAAACCCAATCATAAACTAGCCAAATATCGAATTAAAGTATCGAATACTCACACAAACTGTAGGTCCCTCTCGGAGGATGAGGTTTAACCTTAACCTTGTTATACTAACCCACTAGCAAGTGCGGAATCCAAGCTAGTGAGCAAACCGGGATGAAACAAGCACAAACACAATACACACAAAGGTTCACCGATTAACACCACTTGTATTAATGCGAATGAAAGGTTCCGGTTACAAGCTCTATGTTTACAAATCAGTTTTTGCAAACTCTCAAAGTGTGTGTGTGTTCTTGACAGAATGCTCTCTATCTCTCGAGTGTATCTTTCTGTCTATGTGCATCTATCTCTGTCTCTATCTAACTTGAACACACTGCATGGGTATATATATACCTAGCACAGATGGTCTGGTCGAAGGATCATGATAACTGATCGAAACATCATCTTTCGATCAATCTGCCATCGAAGGATTCGCATATACCTCGAAGGATGGCATATCCTTCGAGGTCCAACAGTATCCTTCGTGGGATATCTTTCGAGCTCATCGAAGGATAGACATGATCCTTCGATGATCCAACCTTCGACACAGACCATTTACAATCATATGCTAACTGTTTGACCAAGTCAAACCAGGAGGATGGTTGACTTGGTCAACTTACAAGACTAACAAGGACATCGTTTTACATCGTGACCGAATACAGACAAAGTACAGACACAAGTGCACCAACAAACTCCCCCTTGGCTGTAGCTTTGTCTCGATCTTCGATAGTTGTAGATTTGTCTCGATCTGGATCGTCCTTGATCTTCGAGTCTTCAAGACTCTGATGTCCTTTCAAGTCTTCAATGACGGAGGATCTTCAAAGTCTTCACGTCTTGAAAGCAGAGAGTGTATCAACAAACTACCCGTATCATGTAGGAAGTGTGTTGACAAACTCCCCCTTAACATAAGCTCCCCCTTGAGTTATGCTGGTGAAAGACTTGATCTATAATGCTTAAGATCCTTGTGGTGTTGATGATGGCCAGCGGCAACTCGATCATCTTCATCTTTTGAGTGCCTTCACATCGTGTCTTCATTCCGAAGCTTTGTCATCGACCATGTTCTCCTTGCCTTTAGAATCTGCACATGCAAGAAATCTAAACGCGTAATGAGAACAACTGCTTGGAATATAGTTAGCATAAACAAATGACACACGTATGACCATGTCACAATCAAACACCGTCCGACAGTTTGAAAGTTTAATAAGATTTATCAATTTCAGTTTCTAACTTTCAAAATCTTGCAAATTTCGACCGTTTATGAAGATTTAGTCAATTCGGTTTTCGTTCAGGTTTCAGGCAACGAAGACTCGAGTTCCAACATCGTACGATCGAAAATAAAATAGAAATAAAATCTTTTTGGTATTTTTGAATATTTCAAATGTAAAGACTGAAAGCAGTAAATAAGTATATACAAACGTTCTTTTTGCGAGTTTCGAGGGTAAAAGAATCATATCAGTGTACGGTCATGCCAAAACGCTCTTGTTGTTCAGTTAGTTAACATTAAGATAAGCATCCTATAACAATTATCGGTATTGTTGTCCACTTAAGCTCAACTTATCAGATGTAATCATGGCGAGGGGATACGTTAAGGTATGATTTATACTTACCGACCGGTGTTCATCCACATCACGACACATTCCCGTATCAAGGTATGCACGAGGGTTCATCTTACCGGTGAGTATACCGATTATCATCTGTTTGACCGTATATGATGTGAGATTCTCACTTATTTTGATTTGAAAACAAGCCCTATGTGATTGAATCACTTATTGATGAGGAACTTGATTTTCATACGCATGAGGGCACAGAAGCAAGTCCGTGAACAGGTCAGTACTTCCGTACAGCAGAGAGATGAACTTGACTCCCGGATAAATGTGATATTTTATCACTTATTTTGTATGGACATGTTATTGTTTATCACTTATTGAGGTCGTATGCAATATGTACACGTATGTATAGTATCATGGAAGATCTAGACTTGCGTCCCCGTTATTTTCGGTAAAAGATACAACCATGATACCCAGATGATAAGCAGCATAAAGACCGAATATCTCAGAACCTCGGCAATCTATCAAACGAAATTTCGGTACTAAGACCATATGCCAATGAATGGTTCCCACCTGGTCTTCAGTCGGTTTAAGTTTATATCACCCTGCACACTTTAAAATGATTGTGAGCCTACCGATACATCTTATATAGAGCTGCTTATCGTTTTTTATTTAAGGTTTAAAGAGGTTTGGATAGACCACTGATGTACTATCACTTTCTCTTTTGCTCGCCAGGAAACTCATTTTTGATTTTCTATTGTTTTTGTGTTTTTGAAATTTTTCGATGTTTTTGGATTTTCAGATTTTTGGATTTACTCCCCCTAAAATCAATAAACTAAGACAAATTTAAAACAGAGGTATTTACAAAAATGATTTTCCGATGTTGGTTTTACTCTGGCTTGACCTTAATGCCGTTTACCAATAATAAGAAGTCAAATCTTGATTTGTCAAAAGCCTTGGTAAAAAGGTCGGCACGTTGGTCATCGGTGTGAACCTTAACAACATCGATTAGCCTTTTCTCAAAGCAATCACGTATCAAGTGATATTTGATTTCGATGTGTTTGGTCTTTGAGTGCTGCACAGGATTTCTAGTGATCTGTAATGCAGCAGAATTATCAACGTAAATAGGAGTAGTTAGGAATTCAAAACTGTAGTCCCGCAATTGTTGTTGAATCCACAGAACTTGGGAGCAACAACTTGAGGCAGCAATGTATTCAGCTTCGCATGTTGATGTTGCGACACACGTCTGCTTCTTGCACTGCCATGTGACCAGGCGATTTCCTAAAAACTGACATCCAGCCGTTGTGGATTTGCCGTCGATTTTGCATCCGCCAAAATCAGAATCACTGAAAGCTACCAATTCAAAGTTATTATCCCTAGGGTACCATAGACCGGTGTCAGGGTAACCCTTCAAATAACGAAAAATCCTTTTGACAACAGCAAGATGTGAGGCCTTCGGGTTCACTTGATATCTGGCAAGCAGGCACGTTGGGTACATTATGTCTGGCCTTGATGCTGTGAGGTACATAAGAGATCCGATCATTGCGCGGTAGTATGAAGGACTGACAGCTTCACCCTTCAAGTCTGGAGTAATTCCGTGATTTGTTGGCAATGGGGTACCAATGGGCGTTGCATCAGACATCTGGAACCGGCTCAAGATGTCACCTAACATATTTAGTCTGATGGATGAATATCCCAGACTCCGTTTGTTGCACTTGTAGGCCCAAGAAGAAGTTCATTTCCCCCATAGCACTCATCTCGAATTTATCCTACATTATGCGCTCGAAATTCCTACACAAGACATCATTAGTAGAACCAAAGATAATATCATCAACGTATACCTGTACCAGTAGAAGATCTTTGATGAAAAGAGTACAGTCGATAAGACCCCTTCGAAAACCATTCTCCAGCAGATAGTTAGATAAGGTTGCATACCAAGCTCGCGGTGCTTGATGAAGACCATAGAGAGCTTTGTTGAGCAACCAAACCCGATCGGGATGGATAGGATCTTCAAAACCTGGAGGCTGTTCGACATACACCTCTTCTTCTACCACACCATGTAAGAATGCACTTTTCACGTCCATTTGATAAACCTTGAATCCCTTGAAGGACGCATAGGCTAGAAAAATTCGAATTGCTTCGAGACGTGCAACCGGTGCATACACTTCGTTGTAGTCGATCCCTTCAATCTGACGAAAACCTTGAACGACTAAACGCGCTTTGTTTCGGATAACAACTCCGCGGTCATCCTTTTTGCATTTGAAAACCCAACGGGTACCAATCTTCTTGTATCCAGCAGGTTTCTCAACGAGTTTCCAGACACCCAGCTTCTGGAATTGTTGCAATTCTTCCTGCATGGCTTCCACCCAAGAGTTATCTTTCATGGCTTCTTTCCAAGTTCTTGGCTCTTCCTGTGAGACATAACACGCGAAAGACCAATCGTTTTGTTGCCCGGATTCTCGAATTGCAGCATACAGGCCTGCATTGTTGTTGTTCCGCAACATGTTTCTTGTTTGAATGCCACTTTGCACATTTCCTATGATGTTTTGTTGAGGATGGGTATTATGAATCCTTGTTTCAGGATTATCTCTAATTGGAATATTTATACCCAGGTTGTTGAGATTAAGATCAACAACCAAATCAAGACCCGGAATTGACGAAGAGGATGAGGCAGTAGCTTCAGCTGTTCTATGGGCATCCACTGGAGGAGTACCCTCTGAAGTACCATGAACTGCTGTTGTAGGGGCTTCTTGATCTGCATCTAGAAATTCATCATCCTCTGAACATTCGTTCAATTCGGTTGCATCATGAAAATCCTCATTGTTGAGAGTATTGTTGTTCACCGAAGAAGATGGTTCTTGATTGACAAGAATTGGACGAACCACCGGTGAAACTGTTGCATTGTCACTCTCGAAAAACATCCTTGCCGCAGCATTTTCTTCAACGGCTTCAACATTGATCGAATTGAAAAAGTCATCGTACTCAAACATCCAAGGCTGACCAGGACATTTGACTGGCAAAGTGTGCCTTTGTACTCTGACCTCAGACCATTCTTCGACCCTTTTTGTCTCTAGATTCCAGACACGTAAATTAGGGGTGGCATACCCAAGAAAGTATCCCTCAATTGCTTTTGCCCCAAACTTTTCATTAGGATCGATCATTGTGCATGGAGCTCCAAACGGTTCAAGATAAGACAAATCTGGTTTCCGTTTGTTAATAAGCTCGAAGCAGGTCTTGTTGTGCCTTTTGACTGTAAGGACTCGGTTCAATGTATAACATGCAGAGGCCACAGCTTCAGTCCAGAATGGAATGGGCAACTGCGACTCTACCAACATTGTCCTAGCAGTCTCGATCAATGTGCGGTTCTTACGTTCAGCGACGCCATTTTGCTGAGGAGTATAAGCTGCACTGAATTCATGAAGAATACCTTTTGAAGTGCAAAACTCCGCCATGGCATGATTTTTGAATTCAGTACCATTGTCGCTACGTATCCGCCTAACCTTCAATTTATACAAATTCTCAATCTGAACGATCAAGTTTTTGATAATTCCAAAGGTTTCACTCTTGTGTGCCATGAAAGCCACCCAAGAAAATCTTGAATAATCATCAGTAATTACGAGACAGTATTGATCACCCCGAAAATTTTTTTTGCTTGACAGGACCGAACAAATCCATGTGCAAACGTTCAAGGGGAACTGCCACCGTGTTGATCTTCTTTGTAGGGTGCTTTTTCTTTGTCTGTTTACCCTTTTGGCACGAAACACAGACGTCTTGAAGATGGAAATTTTTGAGAGGAACACCATTCACCAATTCATTTGAAACCAAATGATTCATTTTGCACAGGTGAATGTGACCCATTCGTCTGTGCCAAGAGATAGTGTCTTTTTCTGTGGCTTTAGAAACGAAACATGTTGCTTGTGCAGACGTAGTAATAGCCTGGCTCATATCAAGGACGTACAAATCATTTATCCTTGGAGCCGACAAGAGAATCCATTCTTTTGGAATTTTGAAGCCGGGTTTCAGCACATAACATCCATTAGCATCAAAGTGTACTGAGAATTGCTTGTCACAAATTTGAGAAACACTAAGAAGATTGTGATCAAGTTGTTGCACGAAATTGATCTTGTCAAAGCTGACAATCCCGTTGGATATCATTCCTTCACCCGTTATATAACCACCCTTATCTCCAGCAAAAGCAACATAACCTCCTCTAATAGATTTGACGTCGTAGAGAAGCTTCATGTCGCATGTCATGTGCCTGGATGCCCCACTATCAACAATCCAATGACTACTGATAGTTCCTCCTGGAACACCCTGCACATGAACTCAAATGATTAGTTGGAGATGGGGACCCAAGCCATTGTGGTCTTGGGTCTTCCATTTTCATCAATAACAATAACTTCTTGTCTTTGATGATTGGTGAATTGTGATGGTCCCCCTGATTTGGTAACCGTTTTTGGTTTCCAAGTCTGTTTTGTTTCGCCAGTGTTTTTCTTTAAAACTTTAACTTCATGGTTGTTTGAAGTTTTTGAATTATCTGGTTTTACAGAAACAGATTGTTTTTGAACCACATCGGTTTTAATTGCTTTTTCAATTTTCTTGACCTGTTGGCGTTTCTGTTTCTTTTCCCTTTCTTTTACAAGGCGGGGATCTTGTTTTGCAGAAACAGATCGCTTACGGTCAGTTTGATCACGGGGAACATCAACGTTTTCTTTTTGTTTATGAAGATATGGACAATTTCTAATAATATGTCCAATTGTTCCACATTCAAAACATGATCTTCGTTCAACAAACCCCGAAGTATCATGTGTTCGTCTAGCCGATGATGATGAACTTTGTGAACTCGAGGTACTAGGTTTTGAACTATTTAGTTCACCTCTTTTCTGTACAGTCGCTTTCTTGACAAAATCTAAGTTAGATTGGTTTTCAAACTTTTCAATTTTGTCTGTTCCCGTCGATTTCACAAAGTTAACATTTTTCTTCTTCTTTTGATTCGGCTTCTTTTGTACTTGAGCCGGTGTCTTTCCTTTTGACTTGGTGTGATTTTGCTGTTTTGGCACTGTTGGTAATTTCTTATTGCCAAATTGCTTTCGAACTTCGGCCTTGGGAATAGGAGGACACTGTGTAACTGTAACTTGTGGTCCTGTCTTTCCTAAAAACTTACTTGTCGAATTTTCAAAGACTTTACTGATTAAAGATTGAATAACATTCTTAATAGGAAAATCTTTGTCAG
This sequence comes from Helianthus annuus, assembly GCF_002127325.2. Lineage (NCBI taxonomy): Eukaryota > Viridiplantae > Streptophyta > Magnoliopsida > Asterales > Asteraceae > Helianthus > Helianthus annuus. Next base: position 185,618,586 of record NC_035443.2, on the reverse strand, counting down.
AATAAATTTTATCATCACCAACAAGAGTGTACAGCAAATTCACACTCTCCGACTCTTTCTCAGCAGAGGACTCGATTGCAACAGTCTTAGTGGTTTCTGCAGGAGGATCACATAGAATGTAATTCTCGAGAGGTATGTCCTCATCTTTGACCACCGCATCAGACTTTGCTGTGATAGCATCATCAGATTCATCATCAGAAGAATCAGCATCCTTGATAATGACAGGAGGATCCTGATTCAGTTCAGCAGAAGGCACACATGTATCTGCTGACACATCTGAATCTGAGGATACTTCTTTCTTGTATCCGAGTCCCGTGGCAAACTCTTTCACATCAAGGGGAACAAATGGTTCAAAGAACACTCTATCCTCCTCATCAGGCATGGCATCATAATTGTGTCTAACTGGTGGTGGATATTTTTTATAGCCTATGCATGTGACATCCCTTTTCTCCTTTTGAACGTCAATGATGTGATCCAACACATAGCTAGAGCTCAAATAACTGTCTAGCTTAAGTTGGATGGCATCACTTTCGGTTTTCACACAAGCCATTTCTTTTTGCATAATCTCGAGGCGAGATATATACAAATTAATGTCAGTTTGTTTTCTAGAAACCATTTTTGTCAGTTCTGTTTTATCTTTCTTTAAAGTTTCAATTACTGACTTAAATTCCTTTTCATGGTTTTCGTAGAACATGTTGGCTTCTGTGCATTTGGAAAGATCCACAGTTAATTTCTGATTATGGATGAATGTCACATCATATTTTTCTTGCAAAGCCTCGTGTTTGCTTTGCAATTCACACCACTTGGCACTCAAGGAACCATGTTTGTCTTGCAAGTCAAACAAACTAGCTTGTAAAGCATCATGTTTGCCTTGCAACTCAGACATGTTTGCCTCTAAATCAGCACATTTAACATGCAAGCTATCACAATTATCACAATTAATAGCAGTGGGTTCATCGACACATACCTGACTTGATGAACTGTCGACATTAGCCATAAAGGCTGAATGGAGAGAAGACGAAGAATAAGCAGCTTGATCCACCAGAATAGATCGTCTATTAGTTCTTGCTGCAGCTTCCTCCAAAAGCTCATCAATATCAGCATCAATCGAAGCACTTGATGTCTCACCCACATTCTCATCGCCTGAACTTGAGGATTCTGCATCGGAACTCCTGCTATAACCGGAGGAGTTTTCATCCTCAGAAGATTCACCACCATTGGCGGAAGATTCTCCACCACTGGTGTGAACTAGATCCTCTACAACCTTAGCAAAACATGCTGTACCATCTGGAACATCACTACTCAGTTGGATTGACCAATCACAACCTTCATCAACTTGAACCACAAGTGCCTGATTGGCATTTGATGGTCCCGCCTGGCTTTGGTTGTTAACCGGTACCAATGTACGCTCAGTGTTCCTTGCTTGGTTCTGATTTGCCCGGTTGCCTTGACCTCTGAAGGGATTTTGATTCCCATGTTGAGATGGCCTCGTACATTCACGTTTGAAGTGGCCACGTTCTCCACAGTTAAAGCACTTCACAGCCTGTTTATCGAACCCATACTTGGTGTCCTTCTTGCTCTCCAAGCTGGTTCTGCCTGTTCTCTCCATGAAATCCTTTGCTCTTCTAACAGCACTGGCAAAGGCCCACTTGATATCCATCATTTCCATCTCCTCTTTATCGATCTGCTGATAGTCTTCTTGTGTCTGATTAATGTTGCCAATCTGACCTTCCACTAGCCCGCAGTACGCACTCACTAAAGTGTTAAGCTGCTCCATGTGTTCCTTAGCTACTTCCACACTGACTTTTGAGAAGCTTGAAGTGTTGAGCCGCACTGTGTCTGGCTTTGATTGCTGACCAGCAGATGATGTACCTCCATAACAAGCTTGAGCAGGAGGAGGTGGTTGTATTGGATTTCCATACATGTCTGTGGTAGGAGGAGGCTTAACAGGAACTTGCACTGTATTGCCATACATATCTGTGCTTGTAACAAAGGTTGTCTGCAGTGGAGCATGTGAACCAGGGTTGCTTGGCACAATGGCTCTTGCAGAAGAAGTACTTGTAGTTCCATAATACATTTCTGGATTCTGTAGCACTGGAACTCTCTTTGCCTTCAAGGTTTCTTCTTGATCCTTGTTCTCCAAAAGCTGCACAAAGTCGTTGATATTTGTAGTAGCCATAACCCCATTATACTTCAAAATCTCCAAGAAACTATTCCATTGGGGTGGCAGTGCATCAGCAAACTTCTTCACCACTTCTGTTTGAGTTGTTGCTACTCCAAAGTTGTTCAACTCAGTAAGCAAGTGATAGAACCGGCTTGTCATGTCTCCCAAAGACTCCTTATCTAAGCATGCGAAACCGTCAAATTCCTTCTTGAGGAGATCATGACGCAATTGACGTGTTGCTTCATTCCCTACTCCTCTGGTTTTCAACCCGTCCCACAACTTCTTCGTAGTCTTGAAGCTGACAAACTGATGATAAATGTCTTTGCTTAACGCCTGAGTGAGAATGGCGTATGCTTTCTTTTCCAGATCATATGTTTTCTTCTGATCCTCTGGAAGGTCGGCAAAAGTAGCAGTCGACGAAGCAGCAACCTCTATAGCTTGATCGAAATCTGTGGTGAAACGTATCCACAGCTCTGTACTCTGACCAAGAACATACGTACGGAATCTATCAGCCCAACCCGGATACTCGTTTAAATGCATCAGCTTTGGAGGTCGATTCAAACTTCCTGTTTCGCTTTCGCTTAAGAGAATACTTTGAATACTTGGAGTTTGATTCGATACTAACGCCCACTGATTGGCTTGAGAAGATGTCGACACCGGAGACTCGGCCCATGAAGAAGATAGACTTGTACTTGTGTATTTTCCACTATCGGGAGCCGGTGTACCCCACCATGAGGGAGTGGAACCTGTACTGGTATATTTTCCACTGTCTGGAGCCGGATTCCACCAACTCGGATTCATGATTGATAAGAAAAATAAATTCTATATCAATATCCCGAAAGATAACAACAGCCGAAGGATCCAAGTCCGAAGGATCTGAAAACACAAACTTGTTAAGACTAAACAGATAACAATCGAAGGATCAACACTTGTTCGAATGATCAACAGTGTTCGAAAGATCACTGTTGACTTTCGAGCAATGGTTTCGAATGATTCACAATTTCGAAAGATTCACAATTTGAAAGATCCTTATCTTTCGAAATAAATATCCTTATCTTTCGAACGACTATCCTTCGAATAGATTCTTGGATCGAAGGATAAGACTCTGACTTCGAAGGATGGGTCGAAAGATGTATATCTATCGAAGCTTCCTTGATCGAAAGATGATCTTTCGATGTCGAATGATATCCTTCGAACGCTTCTGACACACTGACACTGAAATGACAGGTTGGTGAAAAGGTGATGGGTTGGTGAAGTCAACTTTCGGCAAAACGGTATGGACAGACAGTACTTTTCTACCAAGCCAGACTTTTCAAATAAAATATTCCAAAAACGGAAAATCTTATCCAGAAACTCCGGTCACCGGAACACACCGGAATTTGGCCGGAAATCACCAAAAATTCTTAACAACAAGTTTTTAAGTTACCCAACCCGACCTTGAACACTCCCGGTTAGTTTAGAACACGTTTTTATGTTTAAAAATGCAAGAAAACCACCAAAAATGGGTGCTAAACCAAGTGTCCAAACACACCAAGAACTTGAACAAACCCGGTTTTAAACAAGGTAAAGAGCCATGGCTCTGATACCACTTGTAGGTCCCTCTCGGAGGATGAGGTTTAACCTTAACCTTGTTATACTAACCCACTAGCAAGTGCGGAATCCAAGCTAGTGAGCAAACCGGGATGAAACAAGCACAAACACAATACACACAAAGGTTCACCGATTAACACCACTTGTATTAATGCGAATGAAAGGTTCCGGTTACAAGCTCTATGTTTACAAATCAGTTTTTGCAAACTCTCAAAGTGTGTGTGTGTGTGTTCTTGACAGAATGCTCTCTTTCTCTCGAGTGTATCTTTCTGTCTATGTGCATCTATCTCTGTCTCTATCTAACTTGAACACACTGCATGGGTATATATATACCCAGCACAGATGGTCTGGTCGAAGGATCATGATAACTGATCGAAACATCATCTTTCGATCAATCTGCCATCCAAGGATTCGCATATACCTCGAAGGATGGCATATCCTTCGAGGTCCAACAGTATCCTTCGTGGGATATCTTTCGAGCTCATCGAAGGATAGACATGATCCTTCGATGATCCAACCTTCGACACAGACCATTTACAATCATATGCTAACTGTTTGACCAAGTCAAACCAGGAGGATGGTTGACTTGGTCAACTTACAAGACTAACAAGGACATCGTTTTACATCGTGACCGAATACAGACAAAGTACAGACACAAGTGCACCAACACAAACTTCTAACAAAATTTATATTTCTTTTGTAATTTTCAGTTTGTAACTTAAAGATATTATTTACTATATTTCTAAATTCATATATCATATTCTATGACGTAATTGGACGGTATCACCTAATACCATACATGTCCAAACCCGCAAAAAATAAAACTATGGTACCCATCCTAGATGTTTTGGTTTTATCGTTCAATTTGGATTCTTTTACCATCCTATTTTGACTTACATTCAAATAGAATAGGAAGTAAAGATACGGAAACAAAGGAAAATTACCATCCAAGAACAATGAATGCCAAAAAATAGATAATAAAATAGAAAAAGGGTCTTACAATATTTTCACGACGCAACTGAAGTTCCAATGCTTTCTCAAGTTTAGCCACAATATGGTGCATATCTGGGCGGTGTGCTCGATCATCACTTAAGCAAGAATATGCTACATGTGAGTATATAAGGAATGATTGCAGAGACAATATTTGATTTAATAGATGAGGATGGATTATATCAGGCAATGTTCCCTTTTCATAATGATACTTGGCTAACTGAGCTAGAGACATATCAGCCTCGTTCTGAATTAATGCTTTCCTCCCGCACAATGTTTCAAATAAAACAAGACCGAATGAGTAGATGTCCGACTTGTGGGTCACACCTCCCATCTTTTCAATTGCTGGGTCCACACACCCCATTGTGTCAGTGTGTTCACAAGGGCACACCTGATCTTTATAGTTTACGGACTGTTTGATGGAAATTTCAAAACCCGATAGCTTGGCTTCCCAATTCTCATCCAATAGAATTGTGTCGCTGGTTATGTTACAATGTATAATACCATAATCACATCCCTCGTCATAATGAAGGTAACTCAATGCATGAGCCAGATCTACACATATCCTCAATCTTTGCTTCCATGTAAGATTCGGGCTATTTATATATTGCCTGAGACTTCCGGTGGCGTCATACGTGGTTATGATGATCTTCTCATCTTTCTCATCAGAGAACCCAATGATAGAGACCAGATTTGTATGCTTGAAATCAGAAAGCACTGAAATTTCATTTAAGAACTTGAGGTCTCCTTCCGCGTGCTTACAATCAAACCTCCGTGCAGCAATCTTCACCTCTTTCCAGACCACAAGAGCCGTCCTTTATATGTGGTACTAATTCCATCGTGTTGGATAATGTAATCATCCTGAAAGTTGTTGGTGGCCTTTACTATACATCTTCAAGTGGGATTCGTAAGGAAGCGAACATGGTCATTGTTGATGTCATGTTCTGTTATCAAGTATAAATTAGTGTAAAAACAACAGGTTACAAATGAATGAGAAGGTAAGATCTTATAAGATGTAAGAGCAACAACACATACATAAATATATATACGATCTAGCAGCCTCCATCCATGACTTTCTATTTCTTTTAATTTAGTAACCTTAATTAACTAAATAATTATGAATGAATTTTGTGGTACTTACGATGTAAAAGGTTCACATAATATATGAAACTCGGTAAATTTAATACATCTGGTATATATGCATCTTCATACCATATTTATTAGGTCATCAGCTGTTTTATAAGTACATAAATATGACATAATATTCAAGTATTTTACCATAATGATATAAAAAACTAAAACATATATAAAATGCAAAAACAATGAACTAAAATATCCAGACAAATACAAATTTTAATGTGTGTTGTTTTTGTCGTTAAAAGATTAATAGTATTAGAATTTACCATTGATAAGCTTTTATAATAAACAAGAGTTAAAATTATGGTTTACACTAATGTATTTAAAGGAACCTGTTTCATATAATTGAGCACTGCAGGGGTGTGCACGCTTCGGTTTGGTTCGGTTTTTGGGCAAAACCAAAACCGAGATGTCGGTTTTTCTGTTTCTTAAACCGTTCGGTTTCGGTTTTCTTCACCAGTTCAGTTCATTTTTTCGGTTATTTCAGTTTTTGAAACAAATTATGTAAGATTCAAAAAATAAAAAGTATAATTTAAAATTTAAGAATCTTTCTTATATGTTTACATTTAAGTTATTATATTTAACATATTTAATTAATATTATTCACATAAACCTAACCTTCTAATCTATTTTTATGTTTCTTCAAAGTTTTTATTAAGACATTTTATTTTATAATACTTTGAATATCATTTAATTTTTATATTAAATACTTAACATTCAAAAATAAATTAATAATTTCTACTAGCATGGGTTACACACTTAAACTTAAAGATAAAAATATATGGACTAGGCCTACTATTGTAACTTATCGGTTCCATTTTTCTAGTTTTTGAGAATAGTTATCCGAAAACTGAACCTTTCGGTTATTAAAAATTCGAAAACCGAAACGTCGATTTTTGTTTTGCTTTGGTTTTCTCGGTTATTTCCGTTACGGTTCGGTTATTTCGGTATTTTGCTCACCCCTATAACTGAGATAACTTACTTGTAATGCCAATGCTTTCTTAAGTTGCATTAAAACTTCTTTTGTTGTCGGTCGTTCTTCTCTTTCATGATGTAGGCACCGGTAGGCAATCTTTTGGAATGTAGTTAATGATTTTGGCTCCATCTGTTCCCTTATTTGCTGGAACACTACCTCATCTTGCTTTCCTTTATCAAATCACTACCTCATCTTGCTTTCCTTTATCAAATTTGTTTCTAATGAAATCTGATAGATAGTGACCCTCATGCTTGTGGGTTATAAACGTTGATCTCCCGCACAACATCTCAAATAATACCACACCAAATGAATAAATATCAGATTCTATAGTTAAGAATCTTGATTTTCTGTAACCCGGGTCCAAGTATCCTAGTGTGCCACATGCATGATCGATGACATAGTCTGTTTCATGAGTTAATGGACTTATTAAAGAAAGCCCAAAATCAGCAAGTTTTGCTTTCCAATCATGGTTTAGTAATATGTTATCAGATTTGATGTCTCTGTGTATAACCTTTGCTTGTTTTCCACCTCCTCCGTGTAGGAAATCTAACGCCCTTGCAACATCAATACATATATTAAGTCGTTTCACCCATGTAAGAGAAGAATCATTCAAATACCTATCAAGACCATGAATCACATACCAACGTTGAAACCTCACGACCAAAGAGGGATCGAACTCAACCCAAACGGCTTCACGATTTCGTTGTGAATCTTCCCCCTTCGGTCGACCATACACATACCGCAACAACTCAAGACGCCTCCACGGTACACCCTATAGCCAATTATCTTTCTTATGAAAATTTTTCTAATGCTCACAAAATTTTTTTGGCGGCCATCACTACTGCTGATGAGCCGAAACATTTTAAGCAAGCTATGAAAGATCCAAGATGGATTGAAGCCATGAAGAAAGAGATTCAAGCCCTTGAGCAAAACAACACGTGGACTCTTGAATCCTTACCGGAAGGAAAACGTGCTATTGATTCTAAATGGGTCTACAAGATCAAGTATAAACCAAATGGGGATGTCGAAAGATACAAAGCCTGCCTCGTAGCAAAGGGGTTTACTCAAATTGAAGGAGAAGATTTCCATGACACGTTCGCTCCGGTAGCAAAGTTGGTGACTGTTCGAACATTACTATCCGTGGCCACTAAAAACAATTGGCTCATTCACCAGCTTGATGTCAACAATGCCTTTCTGCATGGCGATCTAGAAGAAGAGGTGTACATGAAAATACCGCAAGGTTTTTCTAAAGAGAATGAGGACCGGGTATGTCGTTTACGAAAATCTCTTTATGGTCTCAAACAAGCGTCAAGAAATTGGTATCAAAAATTTACCACGGTTCTTCTTGGCCTCGGGTTTTGTTCATCCAAATCGGATCATTCTCTCTTCCTCTACAAAAACACTGAAAGATTCATTGCTATACTCATCTACGTTGATGACATTATCATGGTTGGTAATAATTCCAAGAAGATACAAGAAATCAAGCAATGTTTGCATGAAAAGTTTAGCATCAAAGACCTAGGTGAACTGAAGTATTTCCTTGGCATCGAAGTGGCAAAAACCTCTCGTGGTCTTGTTTTGAGCCAACGAAAGTATACTCTTGACATCTTGGAAGATAGTGGTATGGGAGGATGTCGGCCGTCTTTCTTTCCAATTGAACAAAATCTAAAGCTTACTATGGACGACAAAGAATCTAAGGTTGATGCTAGTAACTATCGGCGACTCATTGGCCGATTATTATACCTACAGGCCACTCGTCCAGATATAGCCTACTCGGTTAACACCCTTAGCCAGTTTGTATCGGACCCTCGTCAGAACCACCTGGATGCTGTGTTTAGGATCCTTCGATATCTCAAAGCGACCCCAGGCCAAGGCATACTCCTACCAAAAGAAGGTGGAACTAATCTGGTTGCATACTCTGATTCGGATTGGCTCGGTTGTCCTCTCACTAGACGTTCTCGAACTGGATATATGCTACTGCTCGGAGGTGCTCCAGTTTCGTGGAAAACCAAGAAGCAGTCGGTTGTCTCACGCTCTTCGGCTGAAGCTGAATATCGCGCCATGGCTACCACTGTTAGCGAGATCATTTGGCTACGATGGCTTTTGAAGGAACTGGGTCTTCCTCAACTTGGGCCTACTACCCTTTTCTGCGACAACCAAGCTGCTCGCCACATTGCCAACAACCCGGTCTTCCATGAACGCACTAAACATGTTGAGATGGACTGCTATTTTGTGCGAGAACGTGTAGAATCCAAAGAAATTTCTCCTATGCCCATCGACTCGAAACTTCAACTTGATGACCTTCTTACGAAGGGACTTGGAGCTTCACAACTTCGCTTTCTACTCGACAAGCTGGGCGTTGTCAACCTTCACGCTCCAGCTTGAGGGGGAGTATTGGCTTTTGAAATTATATGGAGACATTCTCTCCATAATATTCTCCCCAATTTTAGTCCATGTTTTCCTCTCCCTAATTTTAGCCATAATAGTTGATTCCTTTTTTTTTCCTTTGTCCTATGTATTCTATATAAACAGAGTCATACTCTCTGTTCTTGTATTCAAAAATAAAAACTCAATAGAAAGGGATACCTTTTAATTTCTTAATAATGCCCCACTACACATGGTCTAACCATCGATTCATCACGATCACGAGGGAGGGGAATCAAAGTAGCTATCTAACTGATTCTTAAGAAATCATAAAATCATGGTTGTTTTTTTTAATGTTTGGAAGGGTAGTATTGTCATTTTCCTAAAACACGGAGATATATAAATTTAAAATTTGGGTTGGGTAAATATGTAATTTTCTAAAAAAAAAGAATGATGATGTTCACCTCTGGATGGGGCTTCATCTTGGGCTACTCACGGTCCCTTGATTACCCACGAAAGAAAACTGAGCAGCCACAGGCCCACAATTTTTTTCTTTTGAGCCCAAGCCTCACTAAAAATGCTTTCCTAAATTGAATTAAGAGTAAATTTCCGTTTTCGTCCCTGAGGTTTGTCCATTTTAACTAGTCCAGTCCAAAAATCTAATTTATAACAAATCCAACCCTGAAGTTTGCATTTCTTAACGCTTTTCATCCAAATTGCTAACTTGGTTTGTTTTTTCTATTAAGTATTGATTAATTCACCAAATTACCCAGCGACTGAATTGGAAGTTAATTCTTATATAGTATATTTAAAATTGTTTAATTATGTTACTTTGATTTTTTAAAAAGAATATTTTTATTAAAAACATTTTTAAATTCGAATTTTTTTGAAGAAGACAAAAACTTTTACTCGCCGGTTTTTGCACATCGGGTTTTTTAACGCACCGTTTTTTTAATGCGCCGTTTTTCTCAATCGGTGTTTTTTTAACGCGCCGTTTTTTACACGTTTTTTAACACGCCGATTTTTTCACATTTTTAACGCACCGTTTTTTACACGTTTTTTACGCGCCGTTTTTTCGAAGTTTTTTAACGCGTCGTTTTTTATGCGTTTTTTACGCGCCGTTTTTCCACGTTTTTTAACGCGCCGATTTTTTACACGCTTTTTACACGCCGTTTTTTACGCGCCGTTTTTCAAGCGTCCTTTTTTACGCGCCGTTTTTTACGCGTCGTTTTTAACGCCGTTTTTTTAACACTGTTTTTTTAACGCGCCGTTTTTTTAACGCCGTTTTTTACGCGCCGATTTTTTAACGCTGTTTTTTACGCGCCGATTGTCACACCCCCAAACAACCACCTAGGGCGTGTCCCTATTGGAGGTGCAACGATCCAACAAAGAGCCACCAATCATATCAAACACAAGTCATAATGTAACAAAATACCCATTTGAAAGTTAAACCAAAACCAAAGTATAGAGCGGAAGCATAAAAGTATAAATGTATAAATGTTCATCATGACCATAACCACTCCAGCAGCATCAGACGGCAAGTTCCCAAGTTCCTTCAGTAATTACCTACAAGCATGTAAACAAGTGTGTCAGACTACGCTGGTGAGTTCAAGGTTTTGTTAACAAGTTATGTTACCATATATATGTTAATGCGATTCAACGTTGTGACACGATGTTGCTCATGTTAGATACCCTAGGGAGTGTGCCCAAGTGTATCCGGGGAGTGGGTACCCCTTACGACTGATTGCTATGTTGCCTTCGTTAGATACCCTAGGGAGAGTGCCCATATGTATCCGAGGAGTGTGCCTCTAACAACCATAGCCATACCCAGATAATTAGTTCACGCCCGTCCTTACGGCCCGGTGTGAGGTTTCCCACCTAATAGCGCTATCAACTAATCACCCCCATTGCCCTCCAGGCAATAACCAAAACCGATTAAGTTATTTACCCAATGTTTCCCTTCCAAATGTTTACCAGTTGTCCCAAACCACCGGGACGCATGCTTAGAGAAATGCAATGAACTCACCTTGGTTTGCTCGGTTAGATTAAACGTTCGTTAACCAGTTGACCAATCAAATCCTATCGTGTTTAATAGAGACAGTCAGTTTTCATGCACGTAAATCCCACATTCGACATTCACATTGCACAAATAGAGTTCACATAAATCACAAATCATTATGCAGTCGTAGTAAGAGATCATGCAACACAATAATCCATAACAACATATAACAAGTATTTGGGTCTCCTGTGACGCTCACATTACACGTTCATGTTTCACAATACACTTAACAGTTATTTTGTTATTCACATAAAAGTGCGACTCAGTTATTATTAGGCCCTATTGAGAGTATGCAACATGGCCTGATCCGCCAGTCCATTTGAATCAAGCATGCCGTGTACGGCCCAACAACTACACATACATTCAAGCACTTATGTTCATATAATCCGCCTATTTCGTTTTGTAAAGTTTAATGCGGCCACTTAACTATACCACCGTATACATATGACATTATCAAAACATAAGGGATCTCTCGACTCATACCCATTTGACCCAAGTGACACCCTGTTCCTAGTTCTCGGCCCAATCCCATTCCATCTACCAGTGCCCGTAATCATGAGATGTGTGGCCTACCTGGTTCCGGCCTAACTAAACAGCCCATCGAGCCCACTAGTACTCCTTAACCCATCCCGTTTTGCCAAAACTGGTACAACCTAGTTAAATGCCGGCCCCTAATAAACCCTCGGCCCCAATCATGAACAATCAAAAGCATCTTTTACTCATTCAACATTAACATAATCCGATCACATGTAATTAAATGAAAATATGATTATTCTAAAGGCCCTATCCCAAGGATCCATCATATTCATTGGTCCAATCATGTTTGCACATATTGGGTTTGTGAGGTCCAATCAACTTGTTTGGTTTAACATTAAATTATGTTATATAATCAATTAACAAATCATGCAATTTATTATTCAAACATATCATACTTTCACAGCAACTTCATTAAATGATCACATGGTTATAATCTGGTTGCACATGAGCCGCCATTTAATAAACAAGACTATCCAACCTTTACCCATCATGTAATTTCAACCCTATTGGACCTCCAACTCTACTGATATGTCATATCTTCATTATTCTCAAACAACTATAATGGCCGACCATTGTTATATGCACACAAACATCCTTGAAAAATAATTGGACCGAATTGAAGTTAGTAGATTTAGATGTATTAAATTATTGATGATCAAATCAATTATATTCGGTCCAATCGCATGTACCCTAGCAACTGTTTTGTCGGCTAGTGAGGTCTGCACATGTTAGTTTTATAATTATCATATCATAGGAACATCAATAGCAATGAGGACACACATCAAGAGTTATATCATATCATTAATTAATGAGGTATGCGCATCAAGAACAATAAACACGAAAGAACCTATGCAATAACAAGGATCACAACAATTTAGTATATCAATTTTATCTTACTGACCGATTTCGATTAATTAAGGAGTATGCAGCACCACCGATTTCGAAGAAAAGGGGGAGGGGTCTCCACAGAACTCGCACGATCCAGGAACCAGAGATGTGGATACGTAGAGTTTGTTTCAGATTTAAACTAGATCAAATCCTAATTGGAACATAATACGTATGGGGTGTTGGGCCATTTAATCGAATTATAAGGGGATTGGATTGGATTAGCTAATAAACAAGGGCCGGTTAATCAAATTATAAGTGTTGGGGCTGGTTTACTTAATCAATAAAGGTGTTGGGTTTGCTTAACAATTTAACAATGATGTTGGGCCGATTACGTTGAAGTTGGGCCGATTACATTAGCCAGACAACAGTTGGGCTTGTTATTCGGACTATCGTTTAGCTATTAAGTTAGTGTACCGATCCATCTAACGGAGTTTTAACGTATTATCGAAGACATCGAAGAGTAAGGATCGAAAGATGGAACGTTACTTGCCTTTAAAGTTCGGGTTGTCACATCATCCCCAACTTGAAAGAAATTTCGTCCCGAAATTTAGCAAACAGTCACTGAGGAAGCTGGTTTTGTTAAGCGTTTCGCGGGGTGTCACATCATCCCCAACTTGAAAGAATTTTCGTCCCGAAAATTGATCTACAACAATGGTTTAAAGTAAGTTCCGACGAACTCGATCAATAGATACTTTACAACGCCCGGGTGCTAATCTTGTGATCAGTGGAAATCATGGTATGGTGGTTAGCGTTTTGTTATATCAGTTGCCGACCAAAGGAACAGGGAATTAATGAGGTTCGTACAAGGATTCGAGCGAAACAGGGGTCCATTAAACATCTGAAGGATTTGGCCAGCGAATTTGTTGTCTAAAAGAAATTTTTCCAGTAGTGATGCATGGCGGCATGGCACAACAGGGAGGTTTGTTATATTGCGGTCGCGCGAGTGTATCATTACGATGATCTTAAACCGATAAGGATTACAAGAGTGTCGCATCAACCGATAGAGGTATTGCATCAACCAATAGACACCGGATAGTTCAAAGGCCAGCGAGAGATTTACCATAATTAAGGTAACTGTTTTAGAGTTAAAGGTGTGACTATTGTGGTGCGAGGGTAAAAAGAGGTAAGGTGACGACTTAGCACAAGAAATATCCCTTAAACGATAAAATAAGAAATCCATTCAAACCAAACCATATAAGTCACTACATTGAACATTTGTAAAAGTTTTTAATCACCACGATTGTTTTTACGAAAACAACTGAAAGAAAAGAAAGAAAAATAACTAGATAAACGATTTAAAGACGAGTCAGTCATCCACGTCACCATCCCCGAGGTCACTACCATCATCATCGTCTCCGTCATTATCCAAGACCTCCTCTGGCTCTTCTTCCTCCTCTTCCGGATCTTCTTCCTCCTCTTCGGGTTCTTCATCAGACCCTTCCGCCTCTGGTTCGGGAGGTGCCGGGACTGGGGCTGGCTCGGGTTCAGGTACGAAGCGAGCTTCCTCCAAGTGATGGACCCTCCAATCTATCATACCTATCAGATGGGCCTGCGAGTTAAGCCTTTCATGATCCAATCGAGCGTCTCTCAGTATCAGACCCTGCACCTCACGCCCTTTTAGGGCTTCTGCCTTCAAGTCATCAGTCCTCCTAACAAGTTCCTGTATCTGCTTCTCTTGAGCCTCCAGTCGCCCTCCTTGGGCATCAACCTTTCTTAGTAATTTCTGATTCTGCTCCATTAAGACTTGGTTTTGTTCTATTAGAATCTGGTTATAATCTCGGAGGGCCTTACTCACAGCCGCCTCGGCCTGAGCGCTGAGGGAGTTAACTGGTAGGGCATGCGTAGGTCGGGAGGACGACTCCCCGCCCTGTGCGAGTCTCTTCCTATAAGCAGCACGCGTCTCCATCTGACGCGGGGGTGAGTGAGGATCAGCGGGTGCCTTCCCTGGCGCCCGGGATTGGTCGGAAGATGCGGACGATGTAGACATGCCTGTCGAGTTGACGACGTAACGCAAGTTAAACGAGAGAATGCACACTCGCAACGTTTCAAAAAGAGGGTATTAAGGCAGAAAGGAAAAATGACAGAAAGAGTAAGCACACAAGGTTTCAATCAATAGTTGCTACGTCCGTTTCCTCGTCCACTCATGTTTCTATATATGGGAAATGAACTAATTTAGGGGTCGAAAACGAGGAAAGTGTTCAGGTTTATCATGTTAAGAACAATTAGCTACCATGTTCATACACAAACAGGGAAGAACCCCTCTCACACTCGTTAAGCCTCATTGGGATTTGCATGCACCACGCGTTATTATTATGTGTGCACCCATGATAATAAGGCGGTTTGCATGCTCCTCTCGATGCTTCTTAACTTATGTTTGAAGTTTCTCCCACTCCAATCAATGCAATATAAGTACTACCAACAAGATTAAAATTTACTAGATACAAGGGTTATGTTGCACTAACAATGTGTCATGATACCTACCATGTCGTTTCGTGCATGCTATATATGTAGTTACGTTTACTAGGCATATAAAGCATAAGCTAAGGAGGAACGAACCTTGCAGTCTGAAGCTGAGTGTCATGGTCATCGTTTGGATCAATTCGGTTATAGTCTGGTTTTATGAAAACATTTTTAAAACCGAGTTCTCTATAACCAGTGGCTCTGATACCAAACTGTCACACCCCCAAACAACCACCTAGGGCGTGTCCCTATTGGAGGTGCAACGATCCAACAAAGAGCCACCAATCATATCAAACACAAGTCATAATGTAACAAAATACCCATTTGAAAGTTAAACCAAAACCAAAGTATAGAGCGGAAGCATAAAAGTATAAATGTATAAATGTTCATCATGACCATAACCACTCCAGCAGCATCAGACGGCAAGTTCCCAAGTTCCTTCAGTAATTACCTACAAGCATGTAAACAAGTGTGTCAGACTACGCTGGTGAGTTCAAGGTTTTGTTAACAAGTTATGTTACCATATATATGTTAATGCGATTCAACGTTGTGACACGATGTTGCTCATGTTAGATACCCTAGGGAGTGTGCCCAAGTGTATCCGGGGAGTGGGTACCCCTTACGACTGATTGCTATGTTGCCTTCGTTAGATACCCTAGGGAGAGTGCCCATATGTATCCGAGGAGTGTGCCTCTAACAACCATAGCCATACCCAGATAATTAGTTCACGCCCGTCCTTACGGCCCGGTGTGAGGTTTCCCACCTAATAGCGCTATCAACTAATCACCCCCATTGCCCTCCAGGCAATAACCAAAACCGATTAAGTTATTTACCCAATGTTTCCCTTCCAAATGTTTACCAGTTGTCCCAAACCACCGGGACGCATGCTTAGAGAAATGCAATGAACTCACCTTGGTTTGCTCGGTTAGATTAAACGTTCGTTAACCAGTTGACCAATCAAATCCTATCGTGTTTAATAGAGACAGTCAGTTTTCATGCACGTAAATCCCACATTCGACATTCACATTGCACAAATAGAGTTCACATAAATCACAAATCATTATGCAGTCGTAGTAAGAGATCATGCAACACAATAATCCATAACAACATATAACAAGTATTTGGGTCTCCTGTGACGCTCACATTACACGTTCATGTTTCACAATACACTTAACAGTTATTTTGTTATTCACATAAAAGTGCGACTCAGTTATTATTAGGCCCTATTGAGAGTATGCAACATGGCCTGATCCGCCAGTCCATTCGAATCAAGCATGCCGTGTACGGCCCAACAACTACACATACATTCAAGCACTTATGTTCATATAATCCGCCTATTTCGTTTTGTAAAGTTTAATGCGGCCACTTAACTATACCACCGTATACATATGACATTATCAAAACATAAGGGATCTCTCGACTCATACCCATTTGACCCAAGTGACACCCTGTTCCTAGTTCTCGGCCCAATCCCATTCCATCTACCAGTGCCCGTAATCATGAGATGTGTGGCCTACCTGGTTCCGGCCTAACTAAACAGCCCATCGAGCCCACTAGTACTCCTTAACCCATCCCGTTTTGCCAAAACTGGTACAACCTAGTTAAATGCCGGCCCCTAATAAACCCTCGGCCCCAATCATGAACAATCAAAAGCATCTTTTACTCATTCAACATTAACATAATCCGATCACATGTAATTAAATGAAAATATGATTATTCTAAAGGCCCTATCCCAAGGATCCATCATATTCATTGGTCCAATCATGTTTGCACATATTGGGTTTGTGAGGTCCAATCAACTTGTTTGGTTTAACATTAAATTATGTTATATAATCAATTAACAAATCATGCAATTTATTATTCAAACATATCATACTTTCACAGCAACTTCATTAAATGATCACATGGTTATAATCTGGTTGCACATGAGCCGCCATTTAATAAACAAGACTATCCAACCTTTACCCATCATGTAATTTCAACCCTATTGGACCTCCAACTCTACTGATATGTCATATCTTCATTATTCTCAAACAACTATAATGGCCGACCATTGTTATATGCACACAAACATCCTTGAAAAATAATTGGACCGAATTGAAGTTAGTAGATTTAGATGTATTAAATTATTGATGATCAAATCAATTATATTCGGTCCAATCGCATGTACCCTAGCAACTGTTTTGTCGGCTAGTGAGGTCTGCACATGTTAGTTTTATAATTATCATATCATAGGAACATCAATAGCAATGAGGACACACATCAAGAGTTATATCATATCATTAATTAATGAGGTATGCGCATCAAGAACAATAAACACGAAAGAACCTATGCAATAACAAGGATCACAACAATTTAGTATATCAATTTTATCTTACTGACCGATTTCGATTAATTAAGGAGTATGCAGCACCACCGATTTCGAAGAAAAGGGGGAGGGGTCTCCACAGAACTCGCACGATCCAGGAACCAGAGATGTGGATACGTAGAGTTTGTTTCAGATTTAAACTAGATCAAATCCTAATTGGAACATAATACGTATGGGGTGTTGGGCCATTTAATCGAATTATAAGGGGATTGGATTGGATTAGCTAATAAACAAGGGCCGGTTAATCAAATTATAAGTGTTGGGGCTGGTTTACTTAATCAATAAAGGTGTTGGGTTTGCTTAACAATTTAACAATGATGTTGGGCCGATTACGTTGAAGTTGGGCCGATTACATTAGCCAGACAACAGTTGGGCTTGTTATTCGGACTATCGTTTTAGCTATTAAGTTAGTGTACCGATCCATCTAACGGAGTTTTAACGTATTATCGAAGACATCGAAGAGTAAGGATCGAAAGATGGAACGTTACTTGCCTTTAAAGTTCGGGTTGTCACACCGATTTTTTAACGCCGTTTTTTACGCGCCGTTTTTTTTAACGCCGGTTTTTTACGTTAACATTTTTTACGTTTTCACTTTTAACGCGCCGGTTTTTTAAGTTTTGTGTAAAACTTTTTACGTTTTACGAAAAACTTTTTACGTTTTACGTAAAACGTTTTACGTTTTACGTAAATATTTTTAAGTTTTACGTTTTACGTAAAACGTTTTACGTTTTACGTAAAACAACTGGCGGTGGTTTTCATTTTAGCGGCTCCCTATATATATGTATATATAAATCTAATTTATTGTTTAATGTTTTAAATTTTTGGCGGGTTACAAAGTTTAAAAATTACACAACTTATAAATATATAATTTGATGGTATTGCAATGGTTTATTTTTTTTCAATATAAAACAACACGTGATTATGCGCTTTATGATGTTTGTGTTAGTGTGTTGTATTTGCCGTCGTATCGTACCAAATTGATTAATAAGCTATTACACTTGAAGACACAACTATCATAACTATTCCTTTGAATACCATGTTTGATCATGAACCCATCAAACCTTTTATAGCATTTTTATACATTGCATTGTAATTATTATGGGCCATATATATATTATTTATTATTGTATATATTAATAATATCTATGTGTTTGTCTTTTCTTGGTACATCTCTTTGTGGGTTAGATTATTTAAACTTTGTAACAACCTAAAAAATTTAAACATTAAACAATATAGAGTAAATTACAAGTTTTGTCCTTTATGTTTACATCAAATTTCAGACGCTGTCCTTTTGGCCAAAACTTTACAGGCGCTGTCCTTTACCTTTCAATATCTTACACGTTTTGTCCTTTAGACCAAACCTGGTTAGAAAACTCAGTTAAAAAATTTCATGTGCAGTGCACATGGGGTAAAATGGTCATTTCCCTCCTTACACTTTCTATCAGAGACGATCGGCTGAGTATTCCGGAGGCGGTGGAGGTGTGTCGGTGAATACGGTTTCCGACAACGGTGAGATCGAGGCGGCCAAAATCTGATGTTCGATTTTCAAACGAAGGTTGGGAAGATGAAGGACGCGATTCCCAAATCTTTCAACCAAACCACCAAAGAATCGATAAATACCGGATCGCTCAAACCCCTAGTTTTGAAATTGAGGTAATTCTGTGTTGATTTCTATAATATGACATTTACAGATTGTTAATGAATCTTGAATTTACATAAATGGGGTCTCATGGTTGAAGAAAGTGAGGTTTTTTAAATAGTTTTTGTGATTTTTGTCTTTGAGGCATTTTGTCGAACACCTTGTGTTCGTGTTATATTTTTGTTGTTATTGAACTTGATTTTTGTCTTTGGGTTAATAGTGAAGATCAGATGATCAATGAATCTTGATTTTACGAAAATGGGGGGGGGGGGGGTCATGGTTGCAGAAAAGTTAGAAACTGGGTTTTTATAGTAGTTTGTGTGATTTATGTCTTTGAAGTATTTTGTCAAACACCTTGCGATTGAGTTTTATATTTCTTGTTATTGAATTTTTAAGGTTGATAGTGAAGATCAGGTGTTCATGTGGATACCGAGAATGAAAGTGACGATGAAAGGGATTGTTTTAATGAAATTCTTTTTATTTAAATGGGGTTTAGAGGGAATGACCATTTTACCCTCATGTGCACTGCACATGACATTTTTTAACTGAGTTTTCTAACCAAGTTTGGTCTAAAGGACAAAACGTGTAAGATTTTGAAAGGTAAAGGACAGCGCCTGTAAAGTTTTGGCCAAAAGGACAACGCCTGAAATTTGATGTAAACATAAAGGACAAAACTTGTAATTTACTCAACAATATATATGAGATCCTGTACAAAGTGGAACTTTTGTAAGAAGTGTGAGAAATAAATTGAGAATGACAAGTGTCTTTTATCCTAATTAATTCAAAAGGGTATATTAGTAATTTGACATTCTTAACATTTAATTGATTTCCAAGATAACTGCCAAAAAAAAAAAAAGAAAAAAAAAACTGGCAATGAGTTTTTATAGGGATTGATTCGAATTTTGAATTTTTTTTGCAAGATCCAACAAAATTATCATCTACGCATCATTCTTCATCCATTATAAACACATGAAATCGCCAGATACCTTCCCTAGATACAATACAGTTGTTTACTTTCTGCGCCCTTCTTCGATTTTGGTGTTTTATAGCATTTACAGATGTATAGTGTTTTATCCCCAATCGATAGTGTTTTATTCTGTACAGACATCTTAATTTTCTGGTTCATAGTGTTTTATTCCCAACCAATAGTGTTATATTCTGTACAGACATCTTAATTTTCTGGTTTATAGTGTTTTATCTACAATCAATAGTGTTATATTCTGTACAGACATCTTGATTTTTCTGGTTCATAGTGTTATATCTTCATATAGTGTTTTATCAAGGGTTCATAGTGTTATATCTTCATATAGTGTAGGATACGGTTACCATTTTTATTGGGGAAAGTTGCTGATTTTTAGGAGAATAATGGGGGTTTTGGTTGTGTAGGATACGGTTACCATATTTGAAACATTTAAAAAGACACTATTGCCCTTCAATTTTACATAAGACCCTTCTAATTAAAACACAATTTACATTTTTATACCCTATTGATCTCAACCATTAGATCAAATATCCAATGGTTTAAAACACTTCTTACCCTTCTCACATTTTAAACACTTTTTACCATATCCCTACCATATATATATATATATATATATATATAGGGTAAGGTTCATGCGAGAACCGCCTTTATTGCGAGAACCGCGAGAACCAATGTGAACACATGGCAAAATTGTAAATATATTGAATTATAACAAAAAAAAAAAACACACGGTGGCATATATTGTAATTATATTGAACTTTAACATAAGACACGTCCCCTGTTTTAGGGTTTCTCAAGTTCAATTCATTCATTCCCAAACCAGAATCTGCATCATCAGCAGCGACACATTGAGGGATCACGGCTGTTCACGGCGGCATACAGGCGGCGCACAAGAGTGTACGGTGGTTCTCACGGCAGTAAACAACGGTCGATCCCACAAATTTCACGGGTCCGTTCGTATCTCATCGACCGTTCACGGATTTAACGGTGGAGCGGCAGTCGGCGTTCACGGGTTCCACGGCGGGGCATAAGTCGGCGGTGGTGATGGTCTGGTGGTGGTGACCATGACTACTGTGTGTCTAGGGTTCCGGCGAGGGTACCAGTGTCTCTCGTCGACCAATCTATATACAGAATGTGACACTTGAATGTTATCTTGAACAACCGCAACGTCATTGACTTGAATCGACCGATCTAGATACAGAATGGGACACTTGAAGGTGCTCTTGAAGTCAGAGACTTGAATCGGTGTTCCAGCGAGAATTCAGGTAATCTCTTTTCGTCTTCTCTACATTTTTTATGCAGGTCGGTTCATCGTGTAGTTAGTGTTTGTGTTTTGATTTGGAGTGCACATGTGCATAATATTGTTGTATGTATGCACATGTGCATACATATATTACATCCGCATGTAAATACGATTATGTGTTTCTGTTTGTTTTAGAATGCACATGTGCATAATATTGTTGCGATTATATGTTTGTGTTTGTTTTGGAATGCACATGTGCATAATGTTGTTGTATGTATGCACATGTGCATAGTTATATTACATCCACTCTTTATTGTATGTCCGAGGTACTGGCTACTGGGTTTACTGTCTGTGCTTTTGGGATCCGTATTTACTTCCCGAGTTGTTGATCTCCGGGTTAGTCAGCTGCATACATGTAGGATCTATCATTAATGCTGGTAGTTTGCTGCATGTTGTGAGTATTATGTTAATGGTGCACCGGATAACATACCTACTGTTTGTACGTCTGCAAAGTGTGAGCCTAAAGCATAGTGCTGAATTTATGATGTTGCTGGATCTTAATATAGCCTTAAAAGGCTTGTGTATGGCTGTTAACAGCTGGCCGCATCAGTTATTCATTTGGTCCTGCGGTAAAAGTTCCAGGGGTATTTTGGTTGAAAAGACTGAAGGTTTTAATGTTTGTTCGTGTAGATTACAGCCGATGTTGTGCATATGTGTTTGTGTTTGTTTGTTCGTGTAGTGTGCATATGTGTTTGTGTTTGATTTGGAATGCACATGTGCATAATGTGATAACTTATGTTTATACTTATAGTTTTGGTTCATATCTATGCTTGATTGGTATGCACATGTGCATAACGTGTTAGAATGCACATGTGCATAACATGATAAAGTATGTTTATAATTTGTAACCGAAATTGTTTTTGTCAGGTCAATGTGTTAACATGTGTATATATTGATAAATTGTTTAATAGTTGTGTGTATGCACATGTGCATAATTACAGTTGCTTAGTTATAGTTATGCGCGTGTGTTAGTGTTAATATACATTCTCCTTGTATGCAGTAAAATGGAAAAAAAAACAAAGAAAGTTACGTTTCTACTGAAGCCGAGAGATGAAGGGTCAAAAAGGATGCCTGATGCGACAGAAGACGAGCATGCGGTTGTTAAGCAAAAAGGTTAGAAAGTATTGAGAACTTACTGTTAATATTAGTATTGTTATTAAGGTAAGTTTGTGTGATATATAGTTATGAACATGTGCAAAGATTGTGATATTAATTTAATATGCACATGTGCATATTTTGTAGTAACATGTGAATAGTTATGCACAATGTATTTTATGTTAGAATGTGGTAACAAGATATTGTGGTGTGATATATACATATATGCACATGTGCATAAACTGACAAAACATGTTACTATGCGCATGCGCATAATTTGTCATACTAGATTATTAGGGTATTTAACGTATATGCACATGTTCATTGCAGAATTGCAATGGAAAGAAAGTTGGAAAAGAAAATGAAAAAAAGTTATATTTGTATTAAAGTCGAGGGACGAAGGGTCATCATTGTAAGACGCAGTCACAACGGAAAAGTATATGCATAACGGAAAAGTATATGCATAATGGAAAAGTATATGCATGGTAAACAAAAAGGTTAGAATATTTGATTATTTCATGTTAGAATGTGGTAACAAGATATTGTGGTGTGATATATACATATATGCACATGTGCATAAACTGACAAAAACATGTTACTATGCGCATGCGCATAATTTGTCATACTAGATTATTTTAGGGTATTTAACGTATATGCACATGTTCATTGCAGAATTGCAATAGAAAGAAAGTTGGAAAAGAAAATGAAAAAAAGTTATATTTGTATTAGAGTCGAGGGACGAAGGGTCATCATTGTAAGACGCAGTCACAACGGAAAAGTATATGCATAACGGAAAAGTATATGCATGGTAAACAAAAAGGTTAGAATATTTGATTATTTTATGTTAGAATGTGGTAACAAGATATTGTGGTGTGATATATACATATATGCACATGTGCATAACTGACAAAACATGTTAATATGCGCATGCGCATAATTTGTCATACTAGATTTTTTTAGGGTATTTAACGTATATGCACATGTTCATTGCAGAATTGCAATGGAAAGAAAGTTGGAAAAGAAAATGAAAAAAAGATATATTTGTATTAAAGTCGAGGGACGAAGGGTCATCATTGTAAGACGCAGTCACAACGGAAAAGTATATGCATGGTAAACAAAAAGGTTATAATATTTGATTATTTTATGTTAGAATGTGGTAACAAGATAGTGTGGTGTGATATATACATATATGCACATGTGCATAATATGACAAAACATGTTACTATGCGCATGCGCATAATTTGTCATACTAGATTATTAAGGTATTTAACGTATATGCACATGTTCATTGCAGAATTGCAATGGAAAGAAAGTTGGAAAAGAAAATTTCAACACATAGAGATGTACAAATGGAGCGATGTCAAGTTTGAAAGCGGTTTTAGTACGCGGAAAGATATTCAAGACATGCAGCTGAAAAACTTGAGGATGAAGATATCAACAAAACTGTTATTATCAGATGCAAACATGTACAAGGAAACTGTTATGGAACTTGCAAAAGAGAAAACACGTGGTTTGAGAGATGAAAAAATGCGGAAAACGATAAACAAAGAGGCGATGAAACAAGAAAAATGTTGGAATATGCTTGATAAATGGAAGAATGAGGATAAGTTTGAGGGTATGAGTTAACACAACAGGTTATTAACTTTAGGAACATATAGTATTTCTGTTTTGTTGGTGATTTATGTTAATGAAACAAGTACTTTTTGTTTTGTTTTGTTTGTTTTAACACGTCAGATGGTACTTTGTTATGATGTCGTTTATAGTTTTGGTTAAATGTGGTTGGAAGTGGTCTATTATGACACTAATACTTTTGGTTGACAACAACTGGTATAGTAGTTGATATCGTAATTAGTTGGTATTTTAGCTGATATAGTAATCGATGTTTGGATGTTTGGAGTTCGTATTGGTTGTTGTCGTTTATACACATGTGCATTAAAATGGTTAAACTAACAAGATGGTTGGTAATAAATGTTAGTAATGATTAAATGTGTGTTAGTAATATATAATGTGTTATAGATGTGCACGATTGTTAAAATATGTTATATTATGTTGGTTAATAAATTAAATGATGGGTATGCACATGTGCATAAAGTTATATAACGTACAATGTAGTATGTAATGTATTACAAATGGATATAGTTATATATAAGGCATAACAAACGGTTTTATATTAATATTAGTAACATGTATAATAATAAACAATGGTATATTAATAAACAAGATGATTCAACTGTTAGATACAACTGGTCGATATGTATGCACATGTGCATATTGTAAGTTAGGCATTAATATTAATATTGTAAGTTAAATGGGTAGTAATAAAAATTACATTATGTTAAGTGGGTAATAATAAAATCACAAATAATTACATGTAATACATAATTGATAACAAATTAGGATGATGCCATAGGTTCAACTCCAACATTCGTATCTTCCCCACAACTGTCATCCGAACAAGTCTCCTCATCAACATCGTTTAGCGAAGAACGACCCAATTTCGGGTGGTCAACTGAACTGGTAATGCAAGAACCCAAAGCTTCTGATGATATCGACCCGCAAATCCCAGCCAACACATCGGCTGCAACGGTTTCCTGCTCGTTACAATAGATAGTAAAATCATTCGACCGTTCATTCACATTAGCAACCATTGCTGAAGCAGCACCGAGCATGTCGAGAGAAGTGGCCCCCGTTTCCCGATTTGGTCTTTTCCCATGAGTCACCAAATACGTACTGTTGGTATTAACATCACACGACTTTCTTTTCGCAAAATTTTGAATTCTTCTTTGTTTTTTGGAAACTCTCAGACTTGTGATTCTTGTAATAGAACTCAACACATTCAGCAACTGTTTTGTGTTGAAAAAAAGATGCAATCTTTTTGAAGTTTTTGCCAAACAAAGCATAATTATCTAAGAACATTTGTCTATCTTCTTCGGTCCATAGATTGACAACGGCCCTTTGCTTTTCAACATCAATAGGGTCCTCCACTAATCCATTATCCGAAATAAACCTAGAGCCCATTCGTTCCCTCTTGTCTAATATAAATGTCGGCATCTTCTGTATGTTCCTGCAGGTCTTGACACGTGAATCTAAAAGCATCTTGTTCACATACTCAACTACCTCTTTTGTTGGAACCAGACTCAAACATCCACTTAAAAGAAAGTAAAATTTTAGAACTTGCAAAACTTATTATTATAATAACCTGAAATTGGTATATCTCTTACCAGGAGTAGATGAACGAGAATGGTTAGATATACGGTGCTTTTGAGAATCGATATATCCCAAGCGAGAGATCGATTCAAACTTCTTCTGCGACTTTGCACCGGATCTTACGGAGAGCAAGCGGAGAGATTCCTTCCAGGAATACTGAAATGCTTTAAACTTAAGAGTGATGGCCCGTTCTTTGAACTTTAAGAAACGCTTCCTCATAGAGATTCTTTTCTTAATCAGTGAATCACCGGTAGACGTAGATCTCAATATATCAGTACACGAATTTGTTTTTGGTAATTATTACTAAGCTCATCGGATGATCTACTTGCTATAACTTTGTTTGTGGCCAATATCGAATCATATAACTTACCATCTCTACCTAAATATACAGCACTACCAACCGAAACTGTACAAATACTGCCTGTACAAATACTGCCTATTAAGACCTGACTACCATCCCTGCAATTGTGATCTTTATGCTGGAGTATGCTATATGTAAAATTGAATTACTTACAGCAGCCATCGTCCTGTCATTGCAACTTGTTTCGATTCCAAAACAACCAAATAATCTTTCAAAACGAGATTCGAATCAAGGGCAAATCATAAATTGAAATCATAGAATAAACATCTGAATTGGATTCGAAAACTAAAACCTTCAGATGCCATAGGTTCAATTCCAACACGAGATGAATCAGGCGAAGCCACGTGTAGCCGAAATCAGTATCCCAACGCCGTAATCAGTATCCCAATCGGATCCCCTGTAAGATCGCCGCCATGAAACTCACCGCCGTAGTTCTCCGTCGCCGATTAAGCAAAATCTCCAGCGAAACCCTAGATTGTGAATGACGATGGTGAACAGTTGATGAAATAAGAGGAGAGCAGGGGCTGAAATAAGAGGAGAGCAGGGGCTGAAATAAGAAGAGAGCGTGTGTTTTGATTAAATGTCACTTAATTACAAATTTGCCATGTGTTCACATTGGTTCTCGCGGTTCTCGCAATAAAGGGTGGTTCCTAACGGATCTTTGTCCTATATATATATATATATATATATATATATATATATATATATTATAAACATTAAACAGTTTTAAATATACTATATAAGAATAAACTTCCATTTCAGTCCCTGAGGGTATTTTGGTCAATTAATCAATACTTAATAGAAAAAACTAACCAAGTTAGCTATTTGGATGAAAAGCGTTAAGAAATGCAAACCTCGAGGCTGAATTTGTTATAAATTAGATTTTTAGACTGAAATAGTTAAAATGGACAAATCTGAGGGACGAAAACAGAAATTTACTCTTGAATTAATTAACGATATAGATTTTTGTACATTTGTATAACAACTAGATGTATTCCGGCGTTTCGCGGCGTGCTTTCGATCGGTATCAATTCAGTTCTAAACTCATCACACCCCACACCACCAAAAAAACCTTCTTCTCCGGCTAAAAATGAATTCCAGCGGCTTCTCTCTAGCTCCCTCGGCTACATTCGAACGCTCCGCCAGCATCGATCCTACAAAGCACGTGAGCTATGCACCTGAGCAAACAGCTCCGACCACCTCATCTGTTCACAATGGACACTCCGAACCTCAGTTGACCGCAACTAGTCAGAGCTTGGTGCCTCCGGGACAAGAAGATGTACGCCAACCGATGAAGTCGGCTAATCAACTTAGTGACTAGCCGGGGCGTTTTGAAGTCAACCACCGGGGCGTTCAGGTGAAGTGCACAATATCATGTCTGCAAATGAAGTCACCAGCAAAGTTGCTAGTGAAGCAAAAGCGCCCACATTCACCCCTATTGTTGAACGAGATCAGAGTAACAAGGGAGAATCCGATGAAGCTGAGCCCGATAATGATAATCAACAGGAGCAGCATGTCGGAGTGAGTATGGTTGGAAAGAAGTTCAAGCCGGTTAACCCGGAGGCATACTTTGTGGAGGATGATGATGAATATTAGATGATCCATCTTACTGATTTTAATTTGTCTTAATAGTGTTTGCTTTAAATCTGAGATCAAAAGAAAATTCGTATTTGTATTTGTTTAATGATTGTTGTTTTGGTCAACGTTTGAACAATCATTTTTATAGGAACGATTCTGACATGTTATAGGAGTCATATGGTATGTAAACATAGTATAAGGGGATGCACGAATAATCGAGATTTGGTTTCGGGGCTTTATAATGCGGGTTGTGATGGCGAGTGGTGGTAGTTGGCTGGTGGATTTTTTTACCTCAATCGAAGCTTATAACTTATGCATTACAAAGACATTGAAGCTCGTAACTTACTCTGTAGGGGCGTGCCAAATTATCCGTAATCTGAAAATTGCATTACTATTTTTTTTTTGGCAGCAGCCACTGACTTGAAATGAACTGAATCACTCAGTTTTGGGCTAGTTAGTTGCTAACTTGGGTTCACTTTTTTCTAGGGGTGGCAAAATGGGTGGGTTGGGTAGGTTTGGGTAATGGGTTAGGATGGGTATGGGTTAGAATGGGTTTGGGTTAGAATGGGTTTATTAAGAAATGGGTTAGGATGGGTTTAGGTCAAGATGGGTTTTTGTCAAGATGGATTTGGGCATGATAGGCTAAAAATATAAATAAAAATTAAAAAAAATTAAAAAAAATCAAAAAATTAATAAATCAAAAATATTGAAAAAAAACTAAAAAAATAAAAAAAAACAAAAGATTAAAAAAAAATCAAAAAAATTTAAAAAAAATAAAAAAAATTAAAAAAAATAAAAAAAGTTAAAAAAAAGGTTCCGTGCTTTTTGAAGATTGTACGTCACGATGAACTTCATTTGGTACCGGGTACCGGTACCGACCCGTACTTGTACCATCAAATTTTCAGTGAAAACCTAATATAAGATCTAACACCTACAAGTTTCTACAATTCGACTAAAATTGCTTGTTGATCAACCCTACTCAATATGATCATTCAATTACACACACATAATGCAATACCAGATGAAAGTGACCAAGACAACTAAAACTTGAGTGGCAAACACACAAGTACACAACACACATATATATATATATCATGGACATCCATGCAAATGGTTATATAGTCAAAATTTATATGTTATAACATTAGAATGCATTACATGTAATATGTACACACATAAGCAAGATGAATCCCCTAAAATACAAAAAAATTATGACAAAAAATGGCAAAATAATGATGATCATTGAGCATAAGCAGTTCTCCCACTATTTGAAAGAAGTCCATCCTTAGCCTTTTCAGAAAGAATCTTAAACACTGCATCCATGTTCCCTTGTTTTGGTTTATCTCAACAAGAGCCTTTGCCACCTCAGCATCCGTAACCTTACAACTTCTCAACACACAATTGTTTGTTCGTAACTTCACTCGACTCAACAGTCATTTCACCTTTCACAAGTTCTTTTACTAATGCGATAATAGTTGCAGTGTGCGGCATATATCCATGACTCACCACCTCTTTATATAACTTAAAAGATTTCCTCAAGTTCCCGCGGCCCGCCTTTACAATGGCCATGTATAAGAACATTATAAACAGCTTCAGTGGGTGCTTGTTTTCTTTGAAGCATTTTATCAAACACCTTATCTGCTTCATTCATCAAGCCTTTCATGCAGAACCCTTTTAAAAGAGCTACAACGCTTTTCAACTCCATGTTCAGTGAAAACCTAACATAAGATCTAACACCTACAAGTTTCTACAATTCTATCACAAATGAGCTGAACAAATCGAACAATACACCTACGAGAGTCCGATCTACATCTTACAAACAGATCTAAACTCATATTAAGAACTAGAAATGCGAAAATTACAGTGGATAAAGTGATAGACAACACACCTTGATCATATCGATAGGCTGGGTGACACATGTAGCAAGCATACAAGAAGCTCCGCCATTAACGAACGGCTTGATCGTCGGCCACACACCGCCGATTGGCTTTGGTTTCTCCACTCCCATTTTGACGAGATTTGGGGGAAATTAAGAGAGAGAGAGAGAGAGAGAGAGAGAGAGAGAGAACGCAAGCAATGAGGTAGATTCAAATGGAAAGCAGAGTAGTAATGAAACGAATGCTAGAAAACCCATTATTTTGTTATTTTTTAAAGTTACCCATCTTGACCCATTTAACATTTCTTGTTAACCCAACTTAACCCATCTACTACAAAAATAATACCCATCCTAACCCAAAGTTGAATCTATGGGTTGATTTTGCCACCCCTACTTTTTTCAACAAAATTTGCACTTTAGTTTTTCAGATTAGGACCGGCAATTTGTTGACACAACACAATACGAATCCATTACAACATATGCGGGTTAGTGACTGGTCTAAAGCCTAAACTGGTTCGCGTTAGTCTTGTGTCAACTATGTGAATACATTTAGCTAAACGGGTCAACACCAGAGTTGTCTGCAACAAACACCTTGCTGTGTGGTTGATCCAATTCCCCAGTTTGCAGAAACCCTCCAATGACAAGACATTATGTTATTTTTGTTGGGCATTACGTCGAACAACTTCACTGCATCCTTCCATTCACCAATCTTCACGTCCTTCATTGCCCTCATCACTTCACTATAGGGCCTGTATGGATGTCCAAGATCAGACCACACACACCAGCCCTCTGCGACCTTTTTATTTCTTTGTTTTTTTTGTATCACAGTTATTGTTGATGATATTATCACTTAAACAGTTAAAGATAAAGCATAACATGAAAACCCATTTTCAAATTACTTTGTTTACATGTATATGTTTGTTTCAGTGCTCTCTACAGCTTCAACTTGATACGGAAACTTTACAATCCCCTGAAAAGTCAAAAGTCAACTCTGGGAAGTCAACTGCAGCAACATCTGACATTTTCCAGCCTACATCATTTATGACACTAGTGGCACCTGATAATACATGTATGTTCTTGAGCCCCATGTATTTGCCTTCTTTTAGTGACATGAGCTGAAGATCTGGGTGAACACTAATATCATAATATGTAATCTTATATGCATGCACACCACGTGTTTGATAAAAGTCCTGTGTGAGTTTTTGCTAAATAGACTTTCCCTATATTTTGTTGTATCGTTGTGTGCTTTAAATTTTGTTTCTGTACTTCAATCAGTTTCATGAGATCAAATTAGTTGGTTTCACTTAGCATATACAGACGTACAAGAAGAAGAACACAACCATTGACCGGAACATATAATTTTGTTAAGTCTCTTGATTTATTTATTATTAGTTATCGGTTTTATTGACGTTAGTACTTAATAGTAAAGATCATGGTTACATTATGTTCTTCGTTCGATCAGCGATGTTATTTATGTTTTTGTTCAATTAGTGATGTTATATATTTTATGGTGCTGGATTTTCCACTGAATGCTGCGGAGCTTCTACCTACACTAATAAATTTCTACTTCTGTTGGAAATATCTTATTATTGACTGTATTTTTGCACTTCCTATCGGTAGATGTTCCTGAAGCTTATATATATCAAGCACAAAACTCATGCAATTACCAGTTATACTACTTTATTTTTATTTGCCAGCTTTTGTCAATAAAAGAACGTTTCATACTGGTTTGATACTATCTTTCCTGTTGTTCCATCAGTTTCTATGTAACTTTATGATTTGTCACATGTTGATTATCGAAGAAAATAGTTGGAGGATGCTATTATCAAGGTGTTCACACTGATTTTATATGTATTTAAACACCAGTGAGCCCACAATATCTGTGGAACCATGGAAGGTTAAGTTGACCGGTTTAGATTTGGTTTTAGATGATTTCATTTTTTTTTAAAAAAGGTCTTGGGGTGTGATAGAACCCAGAAATCTAACAAACGTAACTGATAGATTTAACTGCTGGAAACTTAAATATTATAAGATAAAAGACCCGATTCGAGATGGGTTAATCTCCAAGAACAAAGGTATAGATACCCCAATTTAGATAACATAAACATTGACAATTCTCCCCACTAGAACAAGAGATATAAATAAACATAAATAGTGATAACTGTTCCTAAACTTCAACTACACATTTACCCACCAGCCCTAATTCTCATTAACTGCTTTCTTGACTGGGCCCTTGACTGGGTATGGGCTGCAATTGAGTTAAGGGTCCAGTTGTGTTTATTGGGCTCTGTTAGAATCGTATCAGGGTGTTGCAAATTTTGTGAAATTTTTTGTCTGTAAGATCCTAAGATGACAAGTCAAGATGATCTGGTCCAAGTGAGAAGAGGCTAAACATTAATAGAGGCAGGGGAGGATAGGGGTCTTGAAACTCAAACCTGTGATAGTTAATGATTCAGTATTTACCAAAACGACCCGTGAAGTTTCCGCATATGTTGGTGGTCAAAGCAGGAAAACTTTGACCATTTAGTTTATAAAATAAGGCAATAGATCATTTCTGATTGTGAACGTGTTTCCGAATTGTTGAAGAAATCAAGACTGAAAAGTTTGAACTGGATCATGGAATTGCTTAGGGGGTGTCAGTGAAGATATTAAATTAATCATTCAGGGGGTGTGAGTGAAGATATCGAGCATGAAAATTGATCAAACCGTTTCAGTTTTAAATGAAAATGTGGATCTTGGTGCACCAAGTGAACAGATTCGTGAAGCTGTCAAGGAACCTGTTGCAGTTTTGACCCAAAAAAAAAAAGAATCATAAAGCACCCGAATTAGAAAAAGGCTCAAGAGAACAGGTTCGAAGAAGCTGTGATGAGCACGTTGCAGTTTTGATTGAAAAGGAGGATCTTGGGGGACTCCAGATTGAGAAACACAATCAATCGATCACACCCATGAAGTTGTAGGAAAGACTGAACGAACCTGACACAGTTTTGACTGAAAAAGAGGATATTGGTGCATCCGAATCCACTGTTGAAGAAGCTGATTCAGTTTTGAGTGAAAAGGAGGATCTTGGTGCACACAAGTTGGAAAAAATGCTCAAAACATCAAGTTATACAACAAAAAGTCAACACCAGCCATAATCTTGTTTATATGTATATGTTTGTTTCAGTGCTCACTATAGCTTCAACTGATGGTGAAACTTTACAATTGACAAAAAAAGTCAACTGTGGGAAGTCAAATGTAGCAACATCTGACATTTTCTAGCCTACATCATTTATGACACCAGTGGCACCAAAAAGAAAAGATAACAAAAGTCAACTGTGAGAAAGTCTCATTGGGATTGGAAGCGGGCGCCTTTGACTGTTGTGGAAGTGGATCAGTTTGGCCAGCTCAACACTGTTTTGGGATCTGTTTTACTTACCAATAATAAGGACCGCTGAGAGTGGGAAAGGGCTTCAGATGGTATGTTCTCCGTTTCGTCGTGCAGAGATTTGATGTGCAGGTTTTTGGTCTCGTTTGCCCCCTTCGATTGGGTTAAATGGGCCCCGAAGAAAGTCAACATATTTGCATGGCGGGCTGAACAAAACCGATTGGCGACACTTGAAGGTTTGCAAAGACGTAATGTTCATTGTGGCTCGACGTTATGCAGATTTTGCGGTGAAGCGGAGGAAGACGCGGACCATCTTTTGGTATCTTGCTACGTTGCTACAGTGGTGAGACATAAGGTGTGCACCTGGTGCAAGGTCCCTTGGAATCCAATTTCTAATGTAAGGGATCTGCTCAATTTATACAAGGCCGCGATGTTTCGGGTCACAAAAGTAGTCTGCTAAGACTGATTTTTATAGCGTCATGTTGGGCGATATGGAAAACACGTAATGAGTTAATATTCTCAGGCAAGCGGGCGTCAATCGATCGGATTTTCGGGGAAACGCAGGCGATGCCATTTATGTGGATGAAGCACAGGGCGAAAGAACAAGGCTTAGGGCATGTTTGGCTAAGCTTGGCAAATTGGTGTATAAAGTATTTTTTGCCGTCCAAAAAAAAAAAAACAAAAGTGAACTGTGGGAAGTCAAATGTAGTTCCCAACGTTGACCAATGTCAACAATGCATATGAAGGAAGGGAAATAAAGAAGTGATGGAAAACTATTTTTTTCAGCAGCCACTCATTTTGACTTGAAATGAAGCGAATCACTCAGTTTTGGGCTACTTAGTTGCTGACTTTGGTCCCCTTTTTTCAACAAAATTTGCATTTTAGTTTTTCAGATTAAGGCCAGCAATTTCTTGACAAAACAACAAAATACGAATCCATTACAAAATAGGTGGGTTAGTGACTGATTTAAAGTCTAAACTGGTTCGGGTTAGTCTTGTGTCAACTATGTGAATACGTTTAGCTAAACGGGTCAACACTGTTGGGTATAATCTTGATCGGGTCAAAGTTGGGTGAAGGGTACGGGTCAAAACCGAGTTTAGCATTAACAGGTCGGTTAGGTTGTTGCAAAATTGGTGTAGCTTGACCGAGTCAAACAGATGTGCACGTGTGGAGCAAGCTGAACATTTGGGTTGTTAGCTGGTTTTAAGGAGAACGTGGACTTAGTTTTTGCATGTGATGGTTATATTTATATTATAAACAGTAGTATTATCTCAATTGTGATGTATCCATCTTTCACATTTTAATAAAGAAGCTTTTCATTTCTACAAGTTCTTGTAGAGTTCTTTTCTTTATATTTGAGAGCAATTTACTTGTGAGTTTGCGTGTGTGATTTTGGGGCCTGAACAAACAAATACCAGGTTGTGTTGACCCAGTCGTCTGCAACAAACACCTTGTTGTGCGGTTGATCCAATTCCCGAGTTTGCGGAAACCCTCCAATGACAAGACATGATGTTATTAATTTTGTCGGGCATTACGTCGAACAACTTCACTGCATTCTTCCATTCACCAATCTTCACATCCTTCATTGCCCTCATCACTTCGCTATAGGAAAATTGCTTGGAATTTTACCATGTCATCAACTTTAGAATTTATAGAGAATCCTTGCTTGGAAGTTTAAAGTTCTCGCCAACAAAGGTCATCGCAACTTTGCTTAGTACATATTGGAAATCTTGACTGCTCACGTCCTAGTAAAACACCTTTAAGAACCGAAACTAATTAAAGTACTACAGAAGATGCTGAAAGTACAACTATGAAAGCTTTGAAATCAACTGCATTAAACATGCTTAACTAAAAATGGTAATGGAGACGTGGGTGCTTGTAGCTTATTATCAAAACATCTTTTGCTGTTGTTGACTATATTGACTTTTTTGGTTGAAGTCAACGTTAACTTTGTACAAAAGTTAACTTTAATAATTTTTTTTTTTTTGCAGAATTTATATTCAGCAGGTCTTCATTATCTTGATGGTTGTTAACTTTGTCTCCTCTCAACCCGACAAGTTAGTTACAAACAACAACTATTATAACCATCTCTAACATCCCATCCATCAACACGCATCGATAATGATGTGGGCCCAAGTGTGGAGGAGCGGGCTATTTTGTATTTGGAGGCCCAAGATCGTGTAACAAAAGGGGCTTCACTAAAATGGCTCTAAGTTGGGCTACGAGGGTCCGTTTTAAGCGTGCGACCAGGCGAAACGAACGTGAGAACGAGCTCCATCTTACTGCAAACGCCTACGGCGGTTTGGGTCGTAGTCCGGGCCAAAAAACATTTATTTCCATTACTTATTTGCATTTTTATGTTTTTTGGACTATTTTGGGCATTTTATTTTAGGCCGTGTGTTTGGCCCGTTATCTTTTTTAGGCCCATTTCGAATTTCTAAAGCTAAAATGGGTTTCTAAAGCCATCCTAGCTTGTTTCTTGATTCTTGAACATTCAACATGCAATATGTATTAAAATAAAGTCAACAAAAAGCATGTTGGCGAGTATACAAGTTTTCATACATAGCATAATACGTGTTTAAAATGTTGCTCATATCCACATGTGAAATACAATATCATATTGACAGTATATACTCGAAACGATGTTACTCTATGTGTCCAAACCAAAGTTTAACGCAATTAAAGTGCCTACCCAAAAGAGTATAGGTGGTTTTAACATAGATTAACCTAACAATACCCGTTAATATAACGGGAGGGGCGTTTCTCAACCAATAGCGCTACCATTGTTAGGGGAGGCTTGTACGAAGTTAATGAACACATAGTCATGAATGTTTACATTAGCATAACATGTCTAACATGATTAAAATGTATCACATAGGGTAAGGATAGAGTGTGCATAAAATGTTTGATGTGATTGTGATGTTTGATATAGAATACATATTGCACCCCAAAAGTGGAAAATAGAAAATGGGTCATGTATACTCACCTTAGAGTGCGTTGCGTATTTCTTGGTAAAGGAAAGGGTTGAATCCAAGAGTTGCAAGAGATTTACCCTATTTGATTTTGGGAATTCGTTAATTAAGGTTGACGAATCAAAGATAGTAGTAATTGGTAGGACTTTCTGATTTTGTTAATGATAATAATATTATTTAGAATTTTAGTAATAAAATATGTGTTTAATATTTATAATAACCATGATAATAATTGTAAAAGTAATAAATCATTAGAATTTATATATTTTCTTACAAATAAATGATATGTATTATTAATGGAATATATATATACTAATAAGTTGGAATTTTTATTAATTATAATAATAATAGTTGAAATAACGATAATAATAATATTAACATTATTTTATAATTCAAATAATATTATACTGAAATAATTAATACCTATATAATAATAGTAATAATGATAATAATAAATTTTGATCTAAATATTGAAATAAATTTTCTGATTATATAATCTGATTATAAATGTAAATACTGAATTTATATTTGGTAATAATTTCAAAACAATATTAGTTTCTATAATGATAATAATTTATTTTATAAGTAATTGAATTTATATTAAATATAATAAATACTGATAACAATTATAATAATTACTGAATTTTATTTAGATATCGGATAGTTATAATTTCTGAATTTTTATATGATTAAATATATACTGATTAAATAAATACTGATTTTACATTGACAATATTATTAAAATAATGATAATAATAATAATAATAATATTAATACTAATTCTGATTATATGTTATATTAATACCGAATATATAATAATAATAATAATAGTAATAATTCTGATTTAACAATAATTTCTGATTTTTATAAATAATAAACTGTTTTCTTTGATTTTATAACCTTATATAATAATAATAATAATAATAATAATAATAATAATAATAATAATAATAGCATTGAATAATAATGGAACAATAACTGTCAACTAAAAAAAAAGCATGGCCGGAAAACAGAAAACGAAACCGAAAAATGGAGTCGGAGAAACGAACCGGACGAAGTCGTCTTCTCCGGCGAGATGTCGGCGGAGCTCCGGTGGCAGTGGCGGTGGTCTCCGGCAAGAGAGTTCCGGTGTCGTCGAAGATGAGACTTCTCCGACGGCGACTGAGGATTCCGGCGAGTGCTGCAATGGTGGGGGGGGGGGTGATGCCGAGATGGTTGAGGTGATGATGAAGGTGTGAATTTGGTGAGGAGGGACACGGTATATATAGGCCAACACGAATTCCGAAACAATCTATGATTGAACCGAATTAATTCGTGGGTTTAGGAAATGATCGATTGATTGAATCGAATAAGGAAACGTGGTATCAATCATTTTGTTCCGGTGATTTCGAATGAGAGTTACAGTTCGACGTTCATGGTTGGCGGTTAAGTTTAAAAATGGGTTATACGTAATTAACGCTTAAATCTAATTGGTTTCCAAAATATGTTGGATGTGGCATTCCCGGCCGAGTGGTTGAGACGTTGTTTGTTATCCGCAAGGTCGCCGGTTCGAGCCTAGAAAGGGGCGGGTTATACAGAACCCCCCCTTTTTACTTCCTTTTTTTGTTTAATTGACTGAGTTAACTGGGGTTTCTAACCCAGTTAACTGCTTTCTTCAATAAAAGACTAACTTAGTTAATACTTGTTTACAAAAGAAAGGTTCCACTAACCCGGTTAGGTTTAAACTAACCTAGTTAGGTTTAATCTAACTAATATCTAAAAAAAGTTCCTTTTATTTATTTATTTTATAAAGTATGATAAATAAATAATTTATTTATGTAATTAATTAAAATAGTAATTAATTATTTAATATTAATAAATATTGTAATTATTCGATTTAACCCGAATTTTCTGGTAAACTACCGAATTGACGTACGAATTCCCGATTTTTGTTCGGTTTGGGGTAATCTCTTGATATTACTTGTTTCGAGAGCCAAGATTAAGATATCTTTCCACTGTTTTTACGTGTTTGACATAGTTTAACGTGTAATAACATAACATAGTATTAAAACAAGCATATGATCAAAACGATGAAATTTTTCATTATGATTCAAGTCTCGAGATAAAATTGGAAATAAACGGGAGTACAAATGACTGAAATTAGAAGGTACAAAACACTGTGCTATAAATAGAAAATCGAAATCGCGAGGCGTTACAGTCTCCTCTACTTTAGGAGATTTCGTCCTCGAAATCCTAGAAAAACTGAAAGAAGAAGAACGATGCAATGGTTGGCCGAGGAAATAGGAATGTTGAAGAACCACGCTGCTCTTGACGATTTCACCATTAGATGTTGGCATCTTGAGCTTGATTGGCATTGGGAGCGGGACCGTTTGGTGCTGGTTGTCGCTCTTGATTCCATAAAGGACAGTGTGGGCGAAGGTGTGTTGTGTCTCCACACTTGTAGCATACGCGAACCCTATTGCCCGTCTCTGAGCCTTGAAATTTTCGTTTCCTACCCTCGTTGCTATTTGCTGGGGCTTCGTGGTCAGTGATAATCTGGTTGGCTACCCTCGTGGTCGTTGCGACTTGTTTATCACGAACGCGATTATCGTTCAAACTAGCAGCGAGTCGATAAACAGCTTCAATGTTGTCGAGCTGGGCTGCTTCGATAGTGTCCCTCATGACAGTGGGTAATCCACGAATATACTTCTTGATCATCCTATCAACGGTGAGGACCAGGTGAGGTACAACAAAGCTCAGCTGCTTGAAATGAATGGTATACGCGAGATTATCGTCTCCAACTTGCTTGAGGGACCAAAACTCTTCTTCAAGCTTCTGTTGCTCGTGAGGAGGGCAGAATTCCTCCATCATGAGCTGCTTCAATTCCTCCCATGACAATGCATATGCCAGCTCGTTTGAACGAATGTTCCTTTCATTCGTCCACCACTCTAGGGCTCTTGCTTGAAAGACACCAGTAGCACTACGTGTCTTGAGTTCATCAGGGCATTCACTGTTAATGAAGGTGACCTCTATGCTGTCAAACCATTCGAACATCGCGGTCACACCCTCTGTGCCAGTGAAGGGCTTTGGGTGACAAGAGGCGAAGTGTTTGTAGCTAAAGGTAATAGGCTTAGGTTGGGCAATTTTGGAGTCAACGGAAGAGTTTGGGGTGTTGGAAGCTTGGATCTCAGTCACAACCTTGGGAATAAGGCGAGCAAACTGTTTGGCCATGAATGCCATCATCTTCTTTTGAGAATTGGCCTTTGACTTTCTGGACGAGCTTGAGAGTTGACGCGATGAAGACATCTATGGATTCCAAATGAAATGTGGGTGAGACTTGATCATAATGTTTAAAAGAAGTTGTTTTTATGAATGCATCATGTAGCACATTGTTTCACATTGTTGTTCACATAGAATAAAATGAATGAGATGTCATAAATTTTTCACATAGTGTAACATGTATAGTAAAAGCACAATAAATTTAATTTGTTCACGAGAGAGTATCATTAATTGTTTTAGGTTACGACAATAGTGCGAAATGTGTCTCCTAGATAGAAATGAACGTAACGCTCAAACGTAAAAACACATAGTAATTGAGATAACATAAAAAGAGATTTAACGTAAAATATGGATTGTCACGGAACGTAACATACGACACTTCCAAAGTGAATCGAAGTCCTTTTCGAATTAAGGAAACGTGCTTTGGCCTAATAGACAAATACTCTCATCGAGGAGCGACTAACGATATTTTTCCTTCCAGTTACTACATGTCACACCCCAATTTCCACGTGTATCACCGGTGGGCCCGGTGGGGGATTACCGTGACGATGTTGGCAACAATATAGTCAAACCACACAGTTATATAAATGCACAGCGGAAGCTTAAAGATAAATATATAAAAATTCAACCTCTGGTAGTAATATCAAATGTATTACAGAAGTCGAATATATCCACAGCGGATCGAATAATAATAAAATATTGTTCATTCAGACACTGCATCGAGTTTGCGAGACTATTTACGATGCTTAGGAAGCCAATACCAGCCCATTTCGTATAGTACCTGCACTTAATCTTTTTGGGGAAAATACGTCAGTTTACACTGGTAAATACGTTCAACTGACACATTTGAAAATGTTTATTAAAATTGATTTGAATGCACAAGGCACAAACTCTTTTATAACTTGGGAAAATTTTAATAATCTTGTGAACGTTTTACATGTTCTTTTATGCGTTCAGTAGCCCGGGTCGTGCTGGGTTAAAGATTAATAGACACACCACATTGCGTAAAGCCGTAGTATAAAAACCAACGGCTACGTCTTTTAATTTAATGTCGACAATATATACCGGGTGTACGCCTACACCGGGATGTCGATGGTCGTGGCCATTTCGGAAAATGATGCCAAGGATATCCGGGACAACGGTCATTAACCCCCCAAAGGCTTTTAAGAAACAAAACTGTTTAAATGAGCCGATCATATTATTAAGTTAACCACCTAAGCGATGGAAAAATATAATGCTCAATCAAGCGGTATTAACATACCGTAACCCAAGCCCGTATAGGGGAAATAAGTTAAAGTATTTACCTTTGCAAGTATTAATCCTTAATTTGATTAAATCACCGATAGCTTTTACTGGGGCTCCTAATCTGGAACGAATGTTTTAATTAACCTCTTAGAATCCTAACGGGTCTTTATATTGGCCGTAGCCTAGACCGGTTGGTTCCGGAATATAAATATGGTTTAATCGCGCGAAAAAGGCGAAAACCGAGAATGGAGCGTGATTCTGACCCAACAAGTTCAGAGACTTGTTTTATATGGGTTTATGATTCACACTCTGGATTTTGGGGTTCAAATAATATAATTTGACCCGTATCGGCTAATTTTATGAAAACTAGTTTCATAAGCCGAATCGTGTGCGCAATAGGCGAAACGGTTAACCATGAGAGTCTTACGCTTATTTCCCAAGTCAATATGCCTTAAAGATGTTGTGGTATCAGTAGGATACCTTCCGTGATGCCCGTAACGAGTTTAAGTTAATATATCGCCCCGTAGGGGCTTTTCGGTCATTTTAAAGACTTTTAAAGGGCTTTTAGAGTTCTACAGGAAATCTGAGTTTCCCGAACAGTTTATAAAGTCTAAAATACTTTATTTATTATTTAAAATCAGTAGCAACTGGAATCGGGTCAAAAGATCTTGTAGAACTCAAGTTTTGGCCAAAAAGGGCATATTCGGTATTTACCGAACCGTAGCCATAACCGCAGGTTATGAGCGAGGTAAAAATTATTAAAAATCTTTAAAATTCCTAAAATATTATTTTAATACCGTGGGTAAAAGTTTTGGTGACGAAATCTTGGTTTAGATAGGCGTTATGCTAATTGCGCCGTTTATTACAAAAGTTTATTTAAATTGCGCTAATTAGCATATCTCCCATTCTAGACCTCGGATTGACGTGAAACTTTAAGGACATGCTTATAATTTAATAAGCAAGGTTCTGGTCCATTCACGTGTCCGAAATGCTCGTTTCATTTTCAAAGTGGCGTTACGGTCAACTTTTAGGCGATTAACGGAACCGCGTAAAAGACTCGGATAACTCATGAACCGATCACAGAGGTTTATACCATCATGTAACCTGGTCCTAAGAGAGTCCTAAGGCATATCTATACCTCACTAAAACGGGTCAGAACTGAAGTCAAAGCAAAAGTCAAACTTTTGCGACATTCGGCTCCGAACCGGTTCAATATAGCAAATGATCGATTCAAACGAGCGCAAACAAGTTTTTATACTTAATATCATGTTTTATGAATGTCTAAACAGGTTCCATAGTATATACATTACAGATTATGCATCAATCGCAAAAATAGCTTTCTGTTGACTTTTTAACCGCATGTTTGACTCGACATTTGACATAGTTAGAGTGGTGATCAGAGGGAACCCTTTTAGAGGTTTATTACCCACATTAATACCAACTCATAGCTACCTTTGATTCGTCATAAGACATAACCATCACGGATTTATTAAATAGTCAAACCGTATTTACGACGGTTTGGTTTCTAGTTATATACTAAGCATAAACTGAACTATAAATGATCTAGGCAACTTACAGAAGTTGAGAGCTTATTATAGAGCAGAGAAGAATGCTTGAAAGCTTCCAATGATGACCAGAGAATGTGTTTTGAGTGTGATGAAGGTTATGAGCACAATGGTCCTATTTATAACCAAGAACAAGGTCCAAGATCATCACAACACACTCTACTAGTGTCCATGGATGAATGGCAGGTGTCCTAGAGGCTTATGGGTCGAGTAGGGGGCAACCATACCTCTGAAGAACCCATTACTACATGTCTTGGCGCTTAAAACAGCCAACAACCAAAAGTTTGTCGCTGGGCGCTGCTTACGGACCGTATGGCTTCGGCCTTGCGGTCCGTAAGCCATAGGCGGATCTATTTTAATCATTCACCTCCTTACGGTCCGTAAGGCACACCCTTTACGGTCCGTAAGGGGTTAAAATTAAATCTTTTTCAAATCTTTATGTAATGATTAAAAATCTTTGTAATTAATTACCTGACCCTTCGGGTTTGAAGGGGTAACTTTGCGATAAGGCCCTCGATTAATTACGATTAGGGACCTCGCGTTATTTACCCGTATTGTTAAGTCCTCGGTTAAATTTAATTATTATTCAGAAGACTTAAATTTATATTATTGGCGCTTTTAACCCTTCTGTTACGAATCCGGTCGTAACTTTCTCGTTTCATAACGAAACTTCGCGAAATTTATATATTATATTTTAGTGAGTGTATAATACCGTTACAACGCCTTGGGAACGTTAAAGGGTCACTCAGAGGTATAATTTAAACATGTTGACACAGTTAAC
This sequence comes from Helianthus annuus, assembly GCF_002127325.2. Lineage (NCBI taxonomy): Eukaryota > Viridiplantae > Streptophyta > Magnoliopsida > Asterales > Asteraceae > Helianthus > Helianthus annuus. The sequence continues at coordinate 185,575,827 of NC_035443.2, read as the reverse complement.
CCCTGTAGCTTGTAATCTCTCACTTTCTTTCGTATTTCGCTTACGTACGATCCATGATTTATTCGTTTGAAGGTTCAAGCATTATTTAGGGTTACTATACAGTATATTTACCCTTGTTGACATTTATAATCCTCGAATTTACATACTTTCAAGGTTTGTCAAAATTAGTCCTTTATTTATTATAGATGCCACGTGTAATAAAATGACACGTGTTAACACATCATTGGACCCAAAAATTCGAGGTGTTACATCCTCACCCCCTTAAAATAAATCTCGACCCGAGATTTACTCAAATAAATAGGGGTACTTTTCTTTCATTGTAGCTTCGACTTCCCACGTATATTCAGGACCTCTACGAGCATCCCATTTGACTTTTACAATCGGTACGTGTTTTCTGCGAAGCTTCTTTACCTGTCGATCTTCAATCGACAATGGTTTCTCTATGAATTTTAAGCTCTCATCTATATGCACATCTGTGTGTGGAATCACCAATGATTCATCGGCGAAGCACTTTTTGAGATTGCAGATGTGGAACACATTATGAATTCCATTGAGCTCTTTAGGCAAGTTCAGTTTATAGGCAACCGATCCGACACGTTCAATGACCTCAAAAGGTCCTATGTACCTCGGACTCAGTTTACCTTTCTTGCCGAAACGCATCACCCCCTTCCAGGGTGACACCTTAAGCAACACCTTTTCACCTACTTCGAAGTGAAGATCCTTACGTTTTGGATCGGCGTAGCTTTTCTGCCTATCACGGGCAGCCTTGAGACGTTCCCGAATTTGGACAATCTTGTCCGTCGTCTGGAAAACTATCTCTGGTCCCGATAATTGGACCTCTCCTACTTCCGCCCAACAAACAGGCGATCTACATTTTCTACCGTATAATGCCTCGAAAGGCGCAGCCTTTATGCTGGTATGGTAGCTGTTATTGTAGGAGAATTCGATTAGGGGTAGGTTCTTATCCCAGCTACCACCTAAATCGATCGCACATGCACGAAGCATGTCTTCTAACGTCTGGATAGTACGCTCACTTTGACCGTCCGTCTGTGGATGGTAAGCCGTACTGAAGTTTAAACGCGTGCCCAAAGATTGCTGGAAACTCTTCCAGAAATGAGATGTGTACCTGGTATCTCTGTCGGAGATAATAGTCACAGGTATGACGTGCAAGGCTACAATCTTATCAACATAAAGTTGGGCTAGCGTATCGGAGCTATACGTCTCCTTGATGGGTAAGAAATGAGCTGATTTAGTCAGCCTATCGACTATGACCCATATCGTGTCATTCCCTTTCGTGGTTTTTGGTAACTTGGTTATAAAATCCATAGTTACACATTCCCACTTCCACTCGGGAAGTTCAGGCTGTTGTAGCAAACCAGATGGCTTTTGGTGCTCGGCTTTGACTTGAGCACAAGTCAAGCACTTTGCTACGTGGGCGGCTACAGACTTTTTCAAGCCTATCCACCAATAATTTGCCTTTAAGTCTTGATACATTTTGTCTGCGCCAGGATGAACCGAGTATTTGGAACTATGGGCTTCCTGTAGGATAACATCTCGTAGTCCTCCATAAATCGGAACCCATATCCTTCCATTCAGTCTCAAGATTCCATCCTTGCTGAGAGTCAACTGCTCCTCAGTCACTCCTAGCTTTTCATTTAGATAATTAGCTTCCAACACAGCCTCTCGTTGCGCAGCTAATATCCTTTCTATCAAATTGTTCTTGACCTCAATGCTCTTGGCATTAATGCGAATGGGTTTTACCCTTTCCTTTCTACTCAGGGCATCAGCGACTACATTCTCTTTACCGGGATGGTACCTGATCTCATAGTCATAATCATTCAGGGTCTCCATCCAACGACGCTGCCTCATGTTCAACTCCTTCTGGTTGAACAGGTGCTGGAGGCTTTTGTGATCAGAATAAATCACAAATTTTATACCATAAAGGTAGTGCCTCCATAATTTTAGTGCAAATACAACGGCACCCAATTCCAAGTCGTGGGTGGTGTAATTCTTTTCATGCACCTTTAGTTGTCTTGAAGCATAGGCAATCACCTTGCCTTTCTGCATAAGCACACACCCCATGCCTGTGTGTGATGCGTCGCAGTAAACTACGAACTCATCAGTACCTTCCGGTAATGTCAACACAGGAGCGTTGCTTAGCTTCTGTTTTAGCATCTCGAAGGACTCTTGCTGCTTTGGGCCCCAAATAAACTTTTCTTTCTTCTTGGTCAAGGACGTTAAGGGCGCAGCAATCCTCGAAAAATTCTCTATAAACCTCCTGTAGTATCCTGCCAATCCCAGGAAACTACGAATCTCGGTAGGCGTCTTTGGCTCCTGCCAGTTCATGACCGCCTCTACCTTAGCGGGATCCACCTGGATACCACGCTCACTCACAACGTGACCCAAAAACTGAACCTCTCTTAGCCAGAATTCACATTTCGAGAATTTGGCGTAGAGTTTCTCACGTTGTAGTAATTCGAGAATGCAACGGAGGTGCTTCTCGTGGTCATCTTGGCTTTTAGAATATATCAGGATATCGTCGATGAAGACGATGACAAATTTGTCCAAGTACGGCTTGCAAACGCGATTCATGAGATCCATGAACGCAGCCGGTGCATTTGTGAGCCCAAAAGGCATCACTAGGAACTCGTAATGACCATAGCGAGTTCTAAACGCTTTCTTGTGTACATCTTCATCTCTGACCCTTAGCTGATGATAGCCCGACCTCAAGTCGATCTTCGAGAAATAGCTTGCTCCTTGCAGCTGGTCGAATAGATCATCTATCCTTGGTAAAGGATATCTATTCTTTATGGTAACTTTGTTTAGTTCTCGATAATCGATGCACAAGCGCATCGACCCGTCCTTCTTCTTTACAAATAGGACCGGTGCTCCCCAGGGAGATGAACTAGGTCTGATAAAACCTTTCGCCAGCAGTTCATCCAACTGGGTCCTTAGTTCCTTCATTTCCGTCGGAGCTAGTCTGTAAGGTGCTCTTGCTATAGGAGCTGCTCCATGAATGATGTCTATCCTGAACTCCACTTGTCTATCTGGTGGCAAACCAGGTAGTTCTTCAGGAAAAACCTCGGGATATTCAGCAATGACAGGAAGATCCTCGATCTTTGGCTTAGGTTCTTCTATTATCACCTGAGCCATGTAAATTACACAGCCTCTGTTCAAACACCTTGAAGCTTTGAGCATAGATACGTCCTCAGGCAATCCGTACTGCGTATCTCCTCGAATGGTAAGAGATTCACCACTCGGAGTCTTTAGCACTACATGCCTTTTGCCGCAAATAATTTGGGCCTGATTACGGGAAAACCAGTCCATGCCTAGGACTATGTCGAAACCCGCTAATTTGAAGGGAAGTAGAGATAAAGGAAAAGAATGGTTCTTAATGGACATTTCACATCCTTCTAGAACAGTAGAGGCGGTTTCTATCGTGTCGTCGGCTAACTCTACTTCGTATTTTACATCAAGGGTTTTGATAGGCATGTTTAGTAGTTGGCAAAATTTCTGGTCTACAAAGGATTTATCAGCGCCAGAATCGAATAGTACTCTTGCAAATATATTATTTACGAGAAAAGTACCTGTAAGCACATTGTCGTTCTGAACCGCTTCCTTTGCATCCATGCGAAAAACTCTCGCATTTGACTTCTTGGTCTCTTCCGCCTTCTTGGCATACTTAGGGCAGTTACTCTTGATGTGCCCCTTTTCATTACAACCATAGCAGGTTGCATCCTTGATCTTCTTGCACTCCACAGTCTTATGATCCTTGGACTTGCATAGTCCACAAGAAGGAGTCTTTGATTGTGACTGTGAATTCGATGCAAATCTACATTTCCCAGAGTGGGGTTTCTTGCAGATTTTGCAGTGGGGTCTTTCACCAGCTTGCCCCTCTTTCTTCGTCTCAGCCCCTCTCTTGCCGTCACCGCTTCCACGGTGCTTTTTCCCTGACCTTCGTGAGGTATCATCCTCACGTTTCCTCTTCTCAGCCTCCTTGCTCCTTATGGTCCTCAGACGGACCGCATCTAACGTGAGAGACAAGGAGAGGTCAGTAACTGACCTGAAGGTCGTCGACCGGGATGCCTTCACACTAGCCTTTATTGCAGGCTATAATCCCCCAATGAAGCGGGCGATTCTTCTTGACTCTGGGGTTACGAGATATGGGACCAGGCGAGACATCGTATTGAAGCTCGTCAGATATGCCTGGTAGTCCAGGTTCGTTATCACCAGTGACACAAAGTCAGCCTCTATCTTCTCAACCTCGTGCTGAGGGCAGTAGTTTTCCTTTATGAGAGAAATAAATTCCTCCCAGGTCATCTTGTATAAAGCAGACTTACCTGAAGCCTGCACCAAAGCCCTCCACCATGCCAGGGCCTCGCCCTTAAATGACTGGAACACAAACTTCACCACGTCCTTCTCTGCGCACCCGCTGATGTCCACAATAGTGTCCATCTCATCTAGCCAGGTGATACAGTCAACAGCACCTTTCTCCCCTGTAAATTCCCGGGGCTTACAAGATACAAAGTATTTGTAGGTGCAACCTTTGGCACCAGATGCATCCGTATACTCGCGATCGCGATGAACGCTGTGCTCAGTAGACGAATGATTGTCGTCATCTTTCTTGGGTTGCGAGGGTGGTTTGGAGTGTGCCTTTGGTTTGGAGAGTGGTTTTGTTACAGATCTGCTGTTGGATTCAGTGTACTGGCGGTCAAGAGCCGCCTGAACAGCATTATCAATTAGAGCCTTTAGCTGCGCGCCGGTCAGATGCACCTGCGCATTATCGTATTCATCCTCGCTTGTATGGCTGTTTACTCCGTTAGGATCCGCCATTTGTAACTTGAATCTGTTACAGAAGATAACAAAAATTTTATTTAGAAGCTTATTATGGAATTGTCTTTTATGACAATTTGTTAACCATGGTAACAGAGACCATATCTGGTTAACTTATTACACATTTAATGTTAGGATTTGATTATATCCTATTGTAGCTATAACAATAATATTGGCGGCATAAAGCCTAATCATGAGGATGTTTTATAATATTAGCCTGAGATTACAGAGAATCAACGGCATAGAGGGTTGAACCGTGGTTCTATTACCCCTTTCTTTTGGCAGGGAGTCATAGACCACCACTGTCCTTTGTCTTTATAAGACAATTATTACGGCCCATAGGCACTACACCACTAATGGATGTTTCAATGAGATTGGCCCGTAGGCACTACATCACTAATGGATGTTTTTAATAAGATTGGCCCGTAGGCACTACATCACTAATGGATGTGTTTTAATAAGATTGGCCCGTAGGCACTACATCACTAATGGATGTGTTATATTTTGATCACCTTTATTGTGATCTAGCCCATGATTTATAAATCATTTAGTTGGGTCTTTGGAATCCTTAGAAGGATTATTATGTAAGAATGACGCGTGCGATTTTAACGAATCGCATCTGCCATGATTGTTAACATGCTTACAAAGGTTAACTGGGAATCTGAATCCTTTAATTAGGTCTTACCATCTTGACCGGATCTTAAAAGACACCAGGCTAGGTTTCACCCTTAAGATTCTTTATTTAGGCAGATCAATTGAAAAGGAATGGTTTTGATTTATTTCATACATATTAAAACAAAACTCATAAAATGCATTCCATAAATTTCAAATATTATCACATATTGCCCTAAACGGGTCTTTAAAACAATACATACCTTTATAAGGTTAATTAAAAGATAGGTCCATACAGGGACTAGTACATGACATGTGTCCTTGCAGGTTTTAACGGATAAGTCCATGTAGGGACTAAAATACGATAAATGTCCACGCAGGGACTTATTTCAAAAGTAGAAATTACATTAGTATAACCATAAGGGCTAGTGGTCACGCTTCTTCTTTTTTAGGGATGGCAAAAATACCCGAGCCCGACGGGTATACCCGAAATCCGACACAAATGGGACGGGTATACCCGATACCCGACGGGTATTGGGCCGGGTATGGGTTTAGTTTTAAAAATTTTCGCGGGTATGGGTCGGGTATGGGATTAGGTGATACCCGATCCGATTACCCGAAACCACATACCCATTTACCCGAACTATATACCCGATCATATACCTGAAGTTTTTAATCTATATTTTTATTTTCCATTAACCCTTATCTATTAGTGATTTATTTTAGTATGTTCATAATATGAAAAGGTAAATTTTCTTTTAGCATATGTATTTGATGATAGTATTTATATTTTGTATGTTGTGAAGTATATACATATAAGTGTATAAATATTATAAAGTTATTATTAATTTATGCTAAAACTTATATGTATGTAATGTATATTTTAATTTATAATAGTTGTTGCATAAATAAAATTATATAATAATTATAATGGTAAAATATGTATTTGGAAATCCCAATGTATATTTTTAACAAACTAATGGGTATACCCGATACCCGCGGGTATACCCGGTACCTGACGGGTATTTACCCGACATATACCCGACGGGTATTGGGTCGGGTATGGGACACGATTTTACAACCGGGTATGGGTATGGGATTACCAATACCCGACCCGAACCCGACCCATTGCCATCCCTATTCTTTTTGCCCTTTAGTAGATTTGCTAAGCCCTTGAGAAATCCTCGGTGGCTCTTTTTCTCTTCCTCAAACTCTCTCTCCACACGATCTAGTCGTTGGAGTATCTCTTCCTGCTCAGGAGGAGAGAAACGTGGTTGTGGTTGAGGAACTGGAGGTCTTGGTGGTGCTGGATACCCATGAGCTGAGTAATCCGGTATGCCTCTATTCCCGTCTGGATAGCGGGCGTTATACCTCGCCGCTACCACATATGGGTCGCGCTCATAATTATAGTTATAGTGAGCTTGCGACGTTGGCTCAAACGGGTTATAGTTCGTTGCGTACGGAGGTAACGGGCGGTCGTCCCCAAATGGTGGCGAGGATGGCGCAACTGGTGCGGAGTTTGCCTCTTGAACTGGGCTTGAAGGCCCTTCCTCCGGTACGGATGGATAATGGCTACCACTTGAATGTCGAGGGGTGTTAAAGTGGAATTCCCCTCCACGGGTAGACATTCTTGCGCCTGATCTTCTTCGCCTTGGCGGATCGGGCATTACTGGCTGAGTAGCTGGGGGAGGCGGTGGCGTCACTGCCTCGAAGTGGGGATCCTCGGAAGGATCTCGCGGATGCTGCTGCTGCTGCTGCGATGCTTGATGGGATGGTGTATAATACCACTCATGTTGATCAAACAAGGCCATGAAGCTGTCTGGGCCTTGATATTTATAACAACCCTCGGTAAAACCGACATCCTCATAATAATTCTGATACCCTAATATATCTTTAAATATATCTATGTGTCTTTATATGTACCCCGTATGTGAAAACCGAGCCCTCAAATTAGATTATATTATATAAAATAAATAACAATAAAAGTTAAGTTGAGGCGGGCCGCATGGGCCTCACCTCAAACTTAACGCGGGCCGCGCGAGTAGTAACCAGAATTCACCAAAACCTTAAGCCCAAGCGGGCCGCGTACATGGTGGGTTAAGTCAATGCGGGCCGCGAGTGTCCGGATTTGTGGCGTGACCCGGAGCGGCCACGTGTCCAAGTCGTGTCGAACCTATAGGATGACCCGGATCAGCTAAGGCCTAGGCCCTAGGCCAGGCGGGCCGCGTAGAACCAGGCCAAACTTCACGCGGGCCGCGTGAGAACGCGATTTCAGCCCTATAAAAGGAGGCAACGGCCTTCAGTCAGTCTCGCTCAAATTCTTTTCTTTCTCTCTAGCTTTTAAATAGCAGGCGTTATACCCGAGTCTAATACCCCCTAAAATAGCGAGGTTCTGCTACGATGTAAGTATTATAACCCCTGGAGACGTATTAGATACGCTGCCCGATTGATCTAGGGTTCCGTAACGGCTGTCGTGGTTCTGCCCGACGTAGTCGTTGGAATGCCGTCTCGGGGAGGGTATTACTAATGTTAAATTGGGTTATTATACTAACACACGTGCATTTGTGTAAATTATAGATATTCACCAGGAAATCATAAAGGATAACCTAAAACAGCAATGTGAGTTGATCCACTTTTTGTTAAATGTTTTTACAAAACCTTGCATACTTTTCTATGCAAATAACAGTTATTGAGTATTTGTAAGAATACAATTATCACGGGTATGTTGGGGTTTTGTATACAAAATTGTTACAACCTGGATAAGGAAACCTGGATATGGAGTAACATTACCACAAGTCGGGTATCGACAGTACCATGGGTGATAATTGATATAACTTGGAAACAAATGTAATTGCGGGATCGCCCTCAATACTGTTCACTGTGACTTTTTATTTAAACTTGATTAAACTGGGATTCACTCACCAGTATTTCCCACTGACAAAACCTTTTTAAAACGCGTTTCAGGTAACGAAATGTGAAAGCCAAATAGAAGCCAGCTGGACAGCACTGGAGGCTTGGAAAAGTGGCAATAAAAGTTACCTAAATAAAAGAAAGCGTTTTATTTCAATAAAGTGGGATTTATCCCTGTAATTCAGTTTGTAATAAAAACTTGGGTTTTACCCATGTGTTTGATATTATAAATTAAGGTGGTTTACTCTGATTTAAATATTTCCTAACTACGGTCCTGATGAAAATTCCGCTGCAAATTGGATTAATTAATAAACGTGATACCACCGCAACTGGCTCACGGCCGCCCGTTCCCGGGAACTAGGGATCGGGGGCTGTGACAGGAGGTGGTATCAGAGCTATGCCACTGATTCAGCCACAGAAGTGTTCTGCTGACATCAAAATTCAAAGTGTTAGGAAATAAATTATGGAAATACGTGTATAATTGTATTTCTTGCTCTGTGTTATCTGACTATTTGTTAGTTTACAGTATGAGTGACCAAGGACCTTCTGACGCCTATCGTCAACTGTCTGGTTCGCCTAGGAGCGAAGGCACCTCCTCTTCTCAGCCTGCCCTCTCAGGGTATTCTGCTGACACAGAAGAAGGGATCTTTGTGTTTAAGGCTCAGTCTGAAGAGCCATTTCCTCAGAAAAAGAGGGGATGGTTCAGTAGGGGAGCGCACGAGCGTAGGAAAAGAATGAAAAAGTTGCAGGAACAGCGAGTGTTAGCCGCAGCAAAAAGAGAAACTGATGCTTATAATCAGGATATGCTCAATAGGGGTATCGCTAATATCCATATTTTAGCAACCACTGCTGCTGATCCAAACCTAGAACAAATGCTAGCACCCCAACCACAAAATCCTGATCAACCCATGGAAATAGAAAACCAGATAGAAATGCCTGATTTCAACCCGGAGGAGATACCTAGGGTACCTGCACCGGATCCTCTAGACCCAAACAATTATGACCCCTGGTGGGACGATGTTAAGGACTACGTGCAACAAAACCCAATACAGGAAAATGTGCCAATGCCCAACTTAGGAGCTTATCCAGGGTTAGATCCTCAAGATCCCTACAATATTACTGATGCTTATGTTAGGGAAATCTTAGAAAACCCATACCCTTACCAGGCCCCGTATCAGGCACCCGCACCACAAATTCCAAACCCAGTCCTAGAACCTGCACCCCCAATGAGTGCAGAAAATGTCCAGGAACTTAGGACTTTTGGGGAGGAAATTTTAGAAAGCAGTGATAGAATGCGACAGGTGGGAGAGCGTCTCGTCTGGAAGTATGACGAGCGCAATATGGAATTCTGGATGAATCCATATCAGTGAATGTGATGGTAAAACGGTAGTAGTAATATAATATAATAATAGTATATGTGTATATGTGTTAGAAAAAAAAAAAAAAAAAAAACTACGGATGCATACTATTAGTATTGTAGCTTTACATTTCAGTCGGTACTGTAATTTTTATTTCTGTACTGGTGTGTATTGATGCATACTATATAAATAGAGTAAAAGTCGCAATGTTCGACGCTTTTGGTTAAAAAGTGCGTGTTATGTGATCGGTTATATACAAATATTATTTGTGATATTAATATTTGGTAAATGTCTAAAATTCAGATGGCCGACGCGGAAAATCAAGAAAATCTGAATAACGATAACCAGAGTAACAATAACGTGGTTAACGAGAATCTGAACAACGATAACAACGGAAACCAAATGGATAACAGTGCCATTCAGCATATTGTGGCACAGGGGATTATAGATGCGATGCCCTTTATTATTCAAACTGTTCAAGAAGCGAATAATAAAAGTAAGCATAGCAGTAAGCGACCAACTGAACCCGAAAACAGCGTAAACAATGAACTTGTACTTCAAGCGCCCATTCCTAAAAGAAGAAGAACCATGTCAACTGGTTGTTCTTACAAAGAATTCTGGTCCTGCAAACCAATAGAATTCTCGGGCAATGAAGGACCCATTGCAGCTTTACGCTGGATAGAGAAAACTGAGGCAGTTCTGAAAATAAGCAAGTGTGCTGAAGAAGATAAAATAATGTTTGCTTCAAATCTGTTTAAAAATGCAGCCCTAGAATGGTGGAACACTATTCTCCAAACCAGAGGAAGTGATAGGGTTTATAACATGGAGTGGGAGGAATTTAAGAACATAGTAGAAAGGAAATTCTGCCCTCCCAACGAAAAAGAGCAAATAGCAAATAAATTTCTGAATCTTAGAATGACCGGGGTAGACAGTAAAGGTTACACTACCACATTCTTTGAATATGCTAGGATAGTGCCAAACCTTGCATCACCTGAACCAGTATTAATTTCCCGTTACATCTGGGGACTAATTGGAGAAATTAGATATGTAGTCAAGGCAGCTAGACCTCAGACCATAGAAGAAGCTGTAGAACTAGCTAATACCTTGACAGATGAACTAATCCGTACTAGGGAAGAAGATCAGAGGAGAAACTTAACCCAAAGGCTTACCCAAGAATTCCGTTCTGGGAATTCTAACCGTAGGAATATAGGTTCTACCTCTGCACCATACTGCAGGAACTGCAGGAAGAAGCATTCTGGGAGATGCTCCAATTTCTGCAATTTCTGTAAGTTGCCAGGTCACAAGGAAGAAAATTGCAGAAAAAAACCTAGTAATGGAATGTGTTACAATTGTGGAGAAAAAGGTCATATTAGGACCAACTGCCCAAAGTTGACCCCAGCTGCAAACAACAAGAACCCTAAAAATGCTAGAGCATTCGTGTTGACTGCAGACGAAGCCAAGATGATTCCAGACGTCATTGCTGGTACGTTTTTAGTTAATGATATTTTTGCTAAAGTATTATTTGACTCTGGTGCAAACCAAAGTTTTATTAATACTTCATTTTGCAAACTCCTAAATAAATCATTAACTAAACTACCACAAGAATGTCTAGTAGAAACCGCAAATGGAGAAATTGTTAAGATTTCTGAAATCTTGCAGGGGGCAAGAATAGAAATTTTAAATCAAAAATTTATGGCAAACCTTTACCCAATGAATCTGGCTGGATTTGATGTTGTGTTAGGGATGGATTGGTTAATAGCCAATAAAGCCAGTATTTTATGTGATCAAAAGACAATCCAATTAAAATCACCAAGAGGTGAGAAGATTTCAATTAAAGGAGATAAACCCTTTAGGTCCACAAAATTCATCTCTGTGATGAAAACTGCAAGTTGTATAAGAAAAGGATCTATAGTGTATTTGATTTCTATAATCACTAACACTAAAGGAAAAGAATTAAAAGATATCCCAGTAGTATCCCAATTTTCAGATGTATTTCCAGAAGAATTGCCAGGATTACCGCCAGACAGGGAAGTTGAATTTAGAATCCATCTGCTACCAGGAACAGCACCAATTGCCAAAGCACCTTATCGTTTGGCACCCGCTGAAATGCAGGAACTGAAGAAACAATTGGATGAATTGTTGGAAAAAGGATTCATACAGCCGAGTTCATCGCCATGGGGAGCACCGATATTATTTGTCAAAAAGAAGGACGGATCAATGCGTATGTGCATTGACTACCGTGAATTAAACAAAGTCACGATTAAGAATCGGTACCCATTACCAAGAATCGATGATTTGTTTGATCAACTTCAAGGAGCTCGATTTTTCTCTAAAATCGATTTAAGATCAGGATATCATCAATTAAAGGTACAGGAAGAGGATATTCCTAAAACCGCATTCAGAACAAGGTATGGTCATTATGAATTTACTGTCATGCCATTTGGTTTAACCAATGCCCCAGCTGCATTTATGGACATGATGAACCGAATATGTAAGCCATATTTGGATAAATTCATAATTGTCTTCATAGATGATATTCTAATTTACTCTAAAAGTAAAGAAGAGCATGCAAAGCACTTGCACTTACTTTTAAGCTTGTTAAGAAAGGAAAAGCTTTATGCTAAGTTTTCAAAGTGTGAGTTTTGGTTAGAACAGGTACAATTTCTCGGACATTTAGTGAATCATGAAGGAATTCATGTAGACCCAGCAAAGATCGAAGCAATCACTAAATGGAAAACCCCTGAATCACCAACTGAAGTTAGAAGTTTCTTAGGATTGGCCGGTTATTATAGAAGATTTATTCGAGATTTTTCTAGAATAGCCATTCCTTTGACTAAGTTAACCTGTAAATCTGTTAAGTTTGAATGGGGACCAAAACAAGAAGAAGCTTTTAGAATCCTTAAGCAAAGATTAACCCATGCACCTATATTAGCATTACCAGAAGGAAATGAAGACTTTGTAATTTACTGTGATGCTTCTAAGTTAGGTTATGGATGTGTGTTAATGCAACGTCAAAGGGTTATAGCTTACGCCTCTAGACAACTTAAGAGTCACGAAGAAAACTATTCAACCCATGATTTGGAATTAGGAGCTATAATTTTTGCCCTTAAGATTTGGAGACATTATCTTTATGGTAGTAAGTTTACCATATTCACAGATCATAAAAGTTTAAGATATGTTTTCAAGCAAAAAGAGTTGAATATGAGACAAAGACGTTGGATGGAATTGCTTAGTGATTACGACTGTGATATCCAGTATCACGCAGGAAAAGCCAATGTGGTGGCTGATGCTTTAAGTCGGAAATATTATGAAAAGTCAAAAAGGGTACGTTCTCTTAAATTAAATCTGCAAGTAGATTTAAATGAACAGATCAGAAGAGCACAAGAATCAGTAATCAAGGAAGATACTGAAAAATTAAAAGGAATGATTAAAGAATTAGAACCGGGAACGGATGGGATTTGGAGGTTCCATCAAAAGAGAATGTGGATACCTAAATTAGGAAACTTACGTCACCGTATATTAGAAGAAGCTCATAAATCTAAATATACGATGCATCCAGGAAGTGATAAAATGTACCAGGATTTAAGGAAAAATTTCTGGTGGATAGGAATGAAAAAGGATGTAGCAGCATATGTTTCTAAATGTTTAACTTGCTCACAAGTTAAAGCTGAACATCAGAAACCCTCAGGTTTGTTACAGCAATTAGAAATGCCAGTCTGGAAATGGGAGTTGATAACAATGGATTTTGTTACTAAATTACCTAAAACAAGAAAAGGTAACGATACAATCTGGGTGATTGTAGATAGGTTGACCAAATCAGCTCATTTCTTACCAATGAAAGAAACCTTTAGCATGGAACAATTAGCCAAATTATATGTGAATGAAATCGTTTCTTTACATGGCATTCCTTTGTCAATTGTTTCTGATAGAGATAGTCGTTTTACTTCTCATTTTTGGTCAAGTTTTCAAAAAGCAATGGGAACCAGATTAAATCTAAGCACAACTTATCATCCCCAAACAGACGGACAAAGTGAAAGAACAATTCAGACGATGGAAGATATGCTTAGAGCTTGTGTAATTGACTTCGGAGGTAATTGGGACGAACACTTACCTTTGATAGAATTTTCTTATAATAACAGTTATCACACAAGTATCAATGCTGCACCATTCGAAGCACTTTATGGACGAAAGTGCAGAACCCCAGTCTGTTGGGCAGAAATTGGAGAAAAACAATTATCTGGACCTGAAGTAGTACAAGAAACAACTGATAAAATTATTCAAGTCAAAGAACGACTGAAAGCCGCACGTGATCGCCAGAAGAGCTACGCTGACAACAGACGTAAACCCTTAGAATTTCAAGTAGGAGATAAAGTATTATTGAAAGTTTCACCCTGGAAAGGAGTAGTAAGATTCATCAAAAGAGGAAAGCTAAGTCCCAGGTATATTGGACCTTTTGAAATCATCAGAAAAATAGGACCTGTAGCCTATCAGCTACGACTACCAGAGGAAATGGCAGGAATACATGATGTGTTTCATGTATCTAATCTTAAAAAGTGTCTAGCCGACGAATCACTCGTAGTACCACTTAAGGATATAGAGGTTAATGAACAACTCAAGTTTTTAGAAAAGCCACTGCAAATTGAAGATAGGAAAATTAAGAATCTCAAGCATAAAAGACTAGTTTTGGTCAAAGTGAGGTGGGACTCCAAAAGAGGACCCGAGTATACGTGGGAACTTGAATCAGAAATGAAAAAGAAATATCCACACTTGTTCCAGTAGATCTCGAGGACGAGCTCTATAACAAGGTGGGGAGGATATAACAACCCTCGGTAAAACCGACATCCTCATAATAATTCTGATACCCTAATATATCTTTAAATATATCTATGTGTCTTTATATGTACCCCGTATGTGAAAACCGAGCCCTCAAATTAGATTATATTATATAAAATAAATAACAATAAAAGTTAAGTTGAGGCGGGCCGCATGGGCCTCACCTCAAACTTAACGCGGGCCGCGCGAGTAGTAACCAGAATTCACCAAAACCTTAAGCCCAAGCGGGCCGCGTACATGGTGGGTTAAGTCAATGCGGGCCGCGAGTGTCCGGATTTGTGGCGTGACCCGGAGCGGCCACGTGTCCAAGTCGTGTCGAACCTATAGGATGACCCGGATCAGCTAAGGCCTAGGCCCTAGGCCAGGCGGGCCGCGTAGAACCAGGCCAAACTTCACGCGGGCCGCGTGAGAACGCGATTTCAGCCCTATAAAAGGAGGCAACGGCCTTCAGTCAGTCTCGCTCAAATTCTTTTCTTTCTCTCTAGCTTTTAAATAGCAGGCGTTATACCCGAGTCTAATACCCCCTAAAATAGCGAGGTTCTGCTACGATGTAAGTATTATAACCCCTGGAGACGTATTAGATACGCTGCCCGATTGATCTAGGGTTCCGTAACGGCTGTCGTGGTTCTGCCCGACGTAGTCGTTGGAATGCCGTCTCGGGGAGGGTATTACTAATGTTAAATTGGGTTATTATACTAACACACGTGCATTTGTGTAAATTATAGATATTCACCAGGAAATCATAAAGGATAACCTAAAACAGCAATGTGAGTTGATCCACTTTTTGTTAAATGTTTTTACAAAACCTTGCATACTTTTCTATGCAAATAACAGTTATTGAGTATTTGTAAGAATACAATTATCACGGGTATGTTGGGGTTTTGTATACAAAATTGTTACAACCTGGATAAGGAAACCTGGATATGGAGTAACATTACCACAAGTCGGGTATCGACAGTACCATGGGTGATAATTGATATAACTTGGAAACAAATGTAATTGCGGGATCGCCCTCAATACTGTTCACTGTGACTTTTTATTTAAACTTGATTAAACTGGGATTCACTCACCAGTATTTCCCACTGACAAAACCTTTTTAAAACGCGTTTCAGGTAACGAAATGTGAAAGCCAAATAGAAGCCAGCTGGACAGCACTGGAGGCTTGGAAAAGTGGCAATAAAAGTTACCTAAATAAAAGAAAGCGTTTTATTTCAATAAAGTGGGATTTATCCCTGTAATTCAGTTTGTAATAAAAACTTGGGTTTTACCCATGTGTTTGATATTATAAATTAAGGTGGTTTACTCTGATTTAAATATTTCCTAACTACGGTCCTGATGAAAATTCCGCTGCAAATTGGATTAATTAATAAACGTGATACCACCGCAACTGGCTCACGGCCGCCCGTTCCCGGGAACTAGGGATCGGGGGCTGTGACAATATTGTGGACCATGATATGATGATCCATCGGAGATCTCAATCGGATGCGTGGGCGTACCACGAGCTGGTTCGGTCGGATCCTTGTCTTCGTCCATGTGATCTTCAGAAAAGTGGTCTTGAGGACCAAGCGGAACAAATCCAGCGGGTTCCTGTATGTAGTCAGCCGGATTGAACTGACCTCGAAAGTATGGGGTAGGATCACCAAAAGCACGGTGAGACACCGAGCGCTGTAGAGGTATGTAGGATGGCTGGGGGTTGTTCGGATCGTTCTTGGAATCTGGTCCGAATGAGTGTCGATAAGATGGTGTTGAACTGTGCGAGGTCGAATGCCTTGCTGGTTCATACATGTCTCTTCGTCGTTGAGGTTCTTCGCTCCTCGTCATTGAAGGAGGTCGTGTACCTGACGGTCCAGCTTCATGATCGTTATGAGTAACGATCTCTCCTCGGCCTCGTCTTCCCCTTCCTCGTCCTCTGAAGATAACAGGTGGCATTTTTCCTGCTTCAAAACTTATTAAAAATCATAATACAAATAAAGACAAAAAGGAGTATTAATCCGAATTTGTCCTAAGTTATTGTCTAGACTCAAGTATGTGCAATTGTGTCATTGAGATTAAACACTTTAGGATAGTGTTTAATTCACTCAACGTTGGCTCTGATACCAACCTGTCACACCCCGATTTCCACGTGTATCACCGGTGGGCCCGGTGGGGGATTACCGTGACGATGTTGGCAACAATATAGTCAAACCACACAGTTATATAAATGCACAGCGGAAGCTTAAAGATAAATATATAAAAATTCAACCTCTGGTAGTAATATCAAATGTATTACAGAAGTCGAATATATCCACAGCGGATCGAATAATAATAAAATATTGTTCATTCAGACACTGCATCGAGTTTGCGAGACTATTTACGATGCTTAGGAAGCCAATACCAGCCCATTTCGTATAGTACCTGCACTTAATCTTTTTGGGGAAAATACGTCAGTTTACACTGGTAAATACGTTCAACTGACACATTTGAAAATGTTTATTAAAATTGATTTGAATGCACAAGGCACAAACTCTTTTATAACTTGGGAAAATTTTAATAATCTTGTGAACGTTTTACATGTTCTTTTATGCGTTCAGTAGCCCGGGTCGTGCCGGGTTAAAGATTAATAGACACACCACATTGCGTAAAGCCGTAGTATAAAAACCAACGGCTACGTCTTTTAATTTAATGTCGACAATATATACCGGGTGTACGCCTACACCGGGATGTCGATGGTCGTGGCCATTTCGTAAAATGATGCCAAGGATATCCGGGACAACGGTCATTAACCCCCCAAAGGCTTTTAAGAAACAAAACTGTTTAAATGAGCCGATCATATTATTAAGTTAACCACCTAAGCGATGGAAAAATATAATGCTCAATCAAGCGGTATTAACATACCGTAACCCAAGCCCGTATAGGGGAAATAAGTTAAAGTATTTACCTTTGCAAATATTAATCCTTAATTTGATTAAATCACCGATAGCTTTTACTGGGGCTCCTAATCTGGAACGAAGGTTTTAATTAACCTCTTAGAATCCTAACGGGTCTTTATATTGGCCGTAGCCTAGACCGGTTGGTTCCGGAATATAAATATGGTTTAATCGCGCGAAAAAGGCGAAAACCGAGAATGGAGCGTGATTCTGACCCAACAAGTTCAGAGACTTGTTTTATATGGGTTTATGATTCACACTCTGGATTTTGGGGTTCAAATAATATAATTTGACCCGTATCGGCTAATTTTATGAAAACTAGTTTCATAAGCCGAACCGTGTGCGCAATAGGCGAAACGGTTAACCATGAGAGTCTTACGCTTATTTCCTAAGTCAATATGCCTTAAAGATGTTGTGGTATCAGTAGGATACCTTCCGTGATGCCCGTAACGAGTTTAAGTTAATATATCGCCCCGTAGGGGCTTTTCGGTCATTTTAAAGACTTTTAAAGGGCTTTTCGAGTTCTACAGGAAATCTGAGTTTCCCGAACAGTTTATAAAGTCTAAAATACTTTATTTATTATTTAAAATTAGTAGCAACTGGAATCGGGTCAAAAGATCTTGTAGAACTCAAGTTTTGGCCAAAAAGGGCATATTCGGTATTTACCGAACCGTAGCCATAACCGCAGGTTATGAGCGAGGTAAAAATTATTAAAAATCTTTAAAATTCCCAAAATATTATTTTAATACCGTGGGTAAAAGTTTTGGTGACGAAATCTTGGTTTAGATAGGCGTTATGCTAATTGCGCCGTTTATTACAAAAGTTTATTTAAATTGCGCTAATTAGCATATCTCCCATTCTAGACCTCGGATTGACGTGAAACTTTAAGGACATGCTTATAATTTAATAATCAAGGTTCTGGTCCGTTCATGTGTCCGAAATGCTCGTTTCATTTTCAAAGTGGCGTTACGGTCAACTTTTAGGCGATTAACGGAACCGCGTAAAAGACTCGGATAACTCATGAACCGATCACAGAGGTTTATACCATCATGTAACCTGGTCCTAAGAGAGTCCTAAGGCATATCTATACCTCACTAAAACGGGTCAGAACTGAAGTCAAAGCAAAAGTCAAACTTTTGCGACATTCGGCTCCGAACCGGTTCAATATAGCAAATGATCGATTCAAACGAGCGCAAACAAGTTTTTATACTTAATATCATGTTTTATGAATGTCTAAACAGGTTCCATAGTATATACATTACAGATTATGCATCAATCGCAAAAATAGCTTTCTGTTGACTTTTTAACCGCATGTTTGACTCGACATTTGACATAGTTAGAGTGGTGATCAGAGGGATCCCTTTTAGAGGTTTATTACCCACATTAATACCAAGTCATAGCTACCTTTGATTCGTCATAAGACAGAACCATCATGGATTTATTAAATAGTCAAACCGTATTTGCGACGGTTTGGTTTCTAGTTATATACTAAGCATAAACAGAACTATAAATGATCTAGGCAACTTACAGAAGTTGAGAGCTGATTATAGAGCAGAGAAGAATGCTTGAAAGCTTCCAATGATGACCAGAGAATGTGTTTTGAGTGTGATGAAGGTTATGAGCACAATGGTCCTATTTATAACCAAGAACAAGGTCCAAGATCATCACAACACACTCTACTAGTGTCCATGGATGAATGGCAGGTGTCCTAGAGGCTTATGGGTCGAGTAGGGGGCAACCATACCTCTGAAGAACCCATTACTACATGTCTTGGCGCTTAAAACAGCCAACAACCAAAAGTTTGTCGCTGGGCGCTGCTTACGGACCGTATGGCTTCGGCCTTGCGGTCCGTAAGCCATAGGCGGATCTATTTTAATCATTCACCTCCTTACGGTCCGTAAGGCACACCCTTTACGGTCCGTAAGGGGTTAAAATTAAATCTTTTTCAAATCTTTATGTAATGATTAAAAATCTTTGTAATTAATTACCTGACCCTTCGGGTTTGAAGGGGTAACTTTGCGATAAGGCCCTCGATTAATTACGATTAGGGACCTCGCGTTATTTACCCGTATTGTTAAGTCCTCGGTTAAATTTAATTATTATTCAGAAGACTTAAATTTATATTATTGGCGCTTTTAACCCTTCTGTTACGAATCCGGTCGTAACTTTCTCGTTTCATAACGAAACTTCGCGAAATTTATATATTATATTTTAGTGAGTGTATAATACCGTTACAACGCCTTGGGAACGTTAAAGGGTCACTCAGAGGTATAATTTAAACATGTTGACACAGTTAACCCCTGTAGCTTGTAATCTCTCACTTTCTTTCGTATTTCGCTTACGTACAATCCATGATTTATTCGTTTGAAGGTTCAAGCATTATTTAGGGTTACTATACAGTATATTTACCCTTGTTGACATTTATAATCCTCGAATTTACATACTTTCAAGGTTTGTCAAAATTAGTCCTTTATTTATTATAGATGCCACGTGTAATAAAATGACACGTGTTAACACATCATTGGACCCAAAAATTCGAGGTGTTACACTACACGTCCTTAATCGATTGGGAAATCGAAACTTTGGCGAGAGCGAAAATCGAGGAGTGGGACTAGTTAACAAGATGCGAGTATCACCTCTAACTTGATAACACCGTACCCTAATGTGGTTGGTACTTATCCTAAGATAAGGGTCCACTAGAATATGAAATGGAAAACTCCCATCAAGGTTTGGATATCACTCCTAACTTGAGGGTAGATTTCATGCGAAAATCAAAGTATAGCAGAGTGAAAATCATCAAGTGTGGGAATCACCCCTATCTTGATGAATCATTTCGATTGTTTTGTAAGAGTGTCTTCAAAGCCTCCAAGTGTGTATTGTGTTAGCCTTAGGAAAGGCATGTATATTAAGAGTCCAAAAGAAAGTAGAGGGAAGCAAAGAAGATAGAAGGGAAGTTGTTTTAAGCAACACATAGTGAAAAAAGCTCCTAAACTATAGATTAGGCAAGGCATCCTAATTCCCTATAGTTATGGCTCTGATACCAATCTGTCACACCCCAACCGATGGCGGAAACATCGGGATGAGACGAACAAATTGCTCAAAACAACATAACACTAAATGTGACAATATAAATTAAATCATTTTATTAAATTCTAAAGTAAGGTACATTGTCTCAAATAAACAAACATAAATTTAATCATTAACTAAAATGCTAAAATGGGTTTCTAAAGCCATCCTAGCTTGTTTCTTGATTCTTGAACATTCAACCTGCAATATGTATTAAAATAAAGTCAACAAAAAGCATGTTGGCGAGTATACAAGTTTTCATACATAGCATAATACGTGTTTTAAATGTTGCTCATATCCACATGTGAAATACAATATCGTATTGAAAGTATATACTCGAAACGATGTTACTCTATGTGTCCAAACCAAAGTTTAACGCAATTAAAGTGCCTACCCAAAAGAGTATGGGTGGGTGGTTTTAACATAGATTAACCTAACAATACCCGTTAATATAACGGGAGGGGCGTTTCTCAACCTATAGCGCTACCATTGTTAGGGGAGACTTGTACGAAGTTAATGAACACATAGTCATGAATGTTTACATTAGTATAACATGTCTAACATGATTAAAATGTATCACATAGGGTAAGGATAGAGTGTGCATAAAATGTTTGATGTGATTGTGATGTTTGATATAGAATACATATTGCACCCCAAAAGTGGAAAATAGAAAATGGGTCATGTATACTCACCTTAGAGTGCGTTGCGTATTTCTTGGTAAAGGAAAGGGTTGAATCCAAGAGTTGCAAGAGATTTACCCTATTTGATTTTGGGAATTCGTTAATTAAGGTTGACGAATCAAAGATAGTAGTAATTGGTAGGACTTTCTGATTTTGTTAATGATAATAATATTATTTAGAATTTTAGTAATAAAATATGTGTTTAATATTTATAATAACCATGATAATAATTGTAAAAGTAATAAATCATTAGAATTTATATATTTTCTTACAAATAAATGATATGTATTATTAATGGAATATATATATACTAATAAGTTGGAATTTTTATTAATTATAATAATAATAGTTGAAATCACGATAATAATAATATTAACATTATTTTATAATTCAAATAATATTATACTGAAATAATTAATACCTATATAATAATAGTAATAATGATAATAATAAATTTTGATCTAAATATTGATATAAATTTTCTGATTATATAATCTGATTATAAATGTAAATACTGAATTTATATTTGGTAATAATTTCAAAACAATATTAGTTTCTATAATGATAATAATTTATTTTATAAGTAATTGAATTTACATTAAATAAAATAAATACTGATAACAATTATAATAATTACTAAATTTTATTTAGATATCGGATAGTTATAATTTCTAAATTTTTATATGATTAAATATATACTGATTAAATAAATACTGATTTTACATTGACAATATTATTAAAATAATGATAATAATAATAATAATATTAATACTAATTCTGATTATATGTTATATTAATACCGAATATAATAATAATAATAATAATAATAATAATAATAATAATAATAATAATAATAATAGTAATAATTCTGATTTAACAATAATTTATGATTTTTATAAATAATAAACTGTTTTCTTTGATTATATAACCTTATATAATAATAATAATAATAATAATAATAATAATAATAATAATAATAATAATAATAATAATAATAATAGCATTGAATAATAATGGAACAATAACTGTCAACTAAAAAAAATGCATGGCCGGAAAACAGAAAATGAAACCGAAAAATGGAGTCGGAGAAACGAACCGGACGAAGTCGTCTTCTCCGTCGAGATGTCGGCGGAGCTCCGGTGGCAGTGGCGGTGGTCTCCGGCAAGAGAGTTCCGGTGTCGTCGAAGATGAGACTTCTCCGACGGCGCTTGAGGATTCCGGCGAGTGCTGCAACGGTGGGGGGGGGGGGGGTGATGCCGAGATGGTTGAGGTGATGATGAAGGTGTGAATTTGGTGAGGAGGAACACGGTATTTATAGGCCAACACGAATTCGGAAACAATCTATGATTGAACCGAATTAAGAAATGAATTCGTGGGTTTAGGAAATGATCGATTGATTGAATCGAATAAGGAAACGTGGTATCAATCATTCTGTTCCGGTGATTTCGAATGAGAGTTACAGGTCGACGTTCATGGTTGGCGGTTAAGTTTAAAAATGAGTTATACGTAATTAACGCTTAAATCTAATTGGTTTCCAAAATATGTTGGATGTGGCATTCCCGGCCGAGTGGTTGAGACGTTGTTTGTTATCCGCAAGGTCGCTGGTTCGAGCCTAGAAAGGGGCGGGTTATACAGAACCCCCCCCCCCCTTTTTACTTCCTTTTTTTTTGTTTAATTGACTGAGTTAACTGGGGTTTCTAACCCAGTTAACTGCTTTCTTCATTAAAAGACTAACTTAGTTAATACTTGTTTACAAAAGAAAGGTTCCACTAACCCGGTTAGGTTTAAACTAACCTAGTTAGGTTTAATCTATCTAATATCTAAAAAAAGTTCCTTTTATTTATTTATTTATTCTATAAAGTATGATAAATAAATAATTTATTTATGTAATTAATTAAAATAGTAATTAATTATTTAATATTAATAAATATTGTAATTATTCGATTTAACCCGAATTTTCTGGTAAACTACCGAATTAACGTACGAATTCCCGATTTTTGTTCGGTTTGGGGTAATCTCTTGATATTACTTGTTTCGAGAGCCAAGATTAAGATATCTTTCCACTGTTTTTACGTGTTTGACATAGTTTAACGTGTAATAACATAACATAGTATTAAAACAAGCATATGATCAAAACGATGAAATTTTTCATTATGATTCAAGTCTCGAGATAAAATTGGAAATAAACGGGAGTACAAATGACTGAAATTAGAAGGTACAAAACACTGTGCTATAAATAGAAAATCGAAATCGCGAGGCATTACACTTCGTCATGACCATTACCGACGAAGTATGAATCTTCGCCTTACCCAACCCGACGAAGGATATACCTTCGCCGGGGGATCCTTCGTCGTGCCTTGGACTGAACAGAACAATAAACAGTGATGGTGGTGATGCATTATGGTTAATGGACACTTGTGTTTACAAATGTTACTTGTTGCATGATACTAATACTGATTAAGAATAAGAGATTAGACTTGTCTTGTGTGGTTAGAACATCTATCTGTTATGTCTTGACTTGTGATATCCACATGGGATGTGTACTTGTATATGAATTGGGTACTTGATACGTGTTATACAATGATCTTGTGAGGAATGCAATCTGTGTTAAATACGTGGCTTATTTGATTGTGAAACTGATTTGATTGGTAACAACGGTAGGGTTTGGGTTGACCAACTTGGACGGGTAACTTAACATACCGAGCAAATCAAAGGTGAGTTAATTCCACTTAAGCATGCATCCCGGTGGGTGGGACAATCATTGGGTATTCCTGAGAGGAATAAGTCAATTGGGTAAAAACTGGGATGTTGGATAATATACTCAATTCCTATCACCATTAAGTCCCATCTTGTTTGTTACCTGAGAGTTAACGGCGTAATAGTTGATAGCGCTATTTAGGTTTGGCACCCTCACGCCGTACCTAAGAGGACGGGCGTGAACTAATGACCCAGTCATGACCAATGCTTAGATAGGGGCATTGGGGAAGGGCAAAATAATCTGGAGCCATCTTGTACGATACTCGAGTTATTATCAACATTATAATCAATGAGCTGAACTAAACACTTGGTAACCAACGTTTTCGTAAAACTATGAACTCACCAGCTGTCTGATACACTTGTTGCATGCTCGCAGGTCGTTAGGTACTATGGACAAGGAACTTGCTGTCTGGATGGCTGGAGTGGTCATGGGTCGTACTCCTTGGATATACAAGACTTGTTTACTGATTTCACATACATTGGTTTTTGAAACATTTGATCAGTGTTTTACTATTTGCTTCCGCTGAACATGTTAAACTTGGATTATGTTTATGAATGTTTTATCATTATAAATGGAAACTTTGTTTTATAACTTGATGTTAGTTCAATGTGGTTGGTGGCTAGATCCTGGTGCGTCACACCCCTAGCGTGGTCACCGCATGTCGTATTTTGGGGGTGTGACAATCAATACCACAAATGTTGCTTATTTAGATAAGCGAACCAAATTACACCAAATTATAACTATAACTGGTTTAATCATTCAATTATAGATTCAGTTGGTTGAATTCGGTTTGATTAGACACATTTCTATGGCCGAGTAAACACCTTTAGCTATTACGTGCATAAAACATCAGCATGAACTACTATTAACTAGTGTTTAACCCCCGCGTTGTGGGGCGCGGGGGTCGTAAACCCATGTAAGTAGTAAGTAAACGGCGATCAAAACCGAATTTATACCGCCACATGACTTAAACTTAAAGACCCAAAGAAAAATGTAAACTATATTATAAAGTAAAGAAAAACATATTCGATTGATTCACCTTATGAAAATTGAGATGATACCTAAATGGCACTTTAGTAAATATCTTTAAAATGAAAATTTATTTGGCATATAGTAAATTGTCTCCTGAAAACATGAATGATTAAAAATGTGAACCATATTATAAGACAAAAACAGAAAAAAAAAAACATCTGACTCACCAATACGAAAGAAATGGCACTTTAATAAATATCTCTAAAGTGAAGACTTATTTTGCTAGTGTAGATAAGAACATACCTAAATTGTTAGTATATAGTAAGACTTGAAGGTATGGGGAGAGGTATCAAGGGGATGGACCTAAGGGGTGGGGGATGAGCCCCTTTATGTATATATATGTATGTATGTATAGGTTATTGTGAGAGAAATTGCCCGTCCTCTCTGACTATGGGAAGCCGAAGTTGCCGAGCCGGAACCAGGGGGTTGTGTGGGGGACCGGCGCCGGGCCTCAGCCGGCGCCCATACCCTCTAGTCTAATACCATTTTGTAGCATGCACCTTGTTTTGAGTGAATATATGCTGATTGTGTTTAGTTTATTGAATAAGTATTAAAAATTCATCATAAAAGCTATAACCAATTATATTTATCTATTATTTTTAGTTGTTAATTACAAGTGGACTTATATTCAAACATCATAATAAGAATTTTTTTTTCTTTTCACACCTTTATCAGATAATGTTATTATATTTGAAAATAAAACATTTTATATTTAAATTGTTTATTTGTTAATGTAGATCGTCCTTCTTTTTTTCATATCAAACCCACCTTCCCACATTTATTGTATTAATTTTATATCCATAACTCTAACTCTGAAACCAAAATCACACATTGTAAAAATCTTATAAATTATGGCATGTATCCATCACGTACCAAGTAAAATATTCATGCACAATGTAACGTGTTTTCTCTAATTATTTATTATAAAACGATTATATAAATATATAGGAAGTTTCTTGTAATTGACCTTGACTTGTCATAGCTTAGTTCCATATATACACATACCATCTAAACTCATGACACCCCACATCACCGGAAAACCTTCCTCTCCTGCTAAAAATGAATTACAGCGGCTCCTCACCTACTCTCTCAGCTACATTCGAACGTTCCGCCAGCATCGATCCCACGAAGCACGTAAGCTATGCTCCCGAGCCAACAGCTCCAACCATCTCA
This sequence comes from Helianthus annuus, assembly GCF_002127325.2. Taxonomy (NCBI): domain Eukaryota; kingdom Viridiplantae; phylum Streptophyta; class Magnoliopsida; order Asterales; family Asteraceae; genus Helianthus; species Helianthus annuus. The sequence continues at coordinate 185,549,666 of NC_035443.2, read as the reverse complement.
TCTATTCTTAACGGACACTCGGAACCTCAGTTGACCGCAACCAGTCAGCACTGGGTGTCTCCGGTACAGTCAGATGTACGTCCAATAATGAAGTCAACTAATCAAATTAGCGATCGCGGGTTGAGTTCAACCAGTGTCGGTGGTCAAGCACCAGGGCTTTCAGGTGCTGTGCACAATATCATGTCTGCGCATGAAGTCACCAGCAAGGTTTCTAGTGGAGCAAAAGCGCCCACAATGACCGATGTTGCGGAACGAGATCGGAGTAACAAGGGAGAATCCGATGAAGCTGAGGCGGATAATGATGATCAACAGGAGCTTGTCGGGGTTAGTATGGTTGGAAAGAAGTTCAAGCCGGTTAACCCGGAGGCATACGATGTGGAGGATGATGATGAATATTAGATGATCCATCTTACTGATTTTAACTTGTGTTATTTGATTGGTTTAAATGAGAGATCAAAAGAAAATTCATATTTGTTGTTGAAATATGTAGATATTATATTTCATATTATATTTCATATTATTGTAATTCATGTGTTACATATTATGTTATAAATAATGTTGGGCTATTGATCATATTGGGCTAAGTTATTGTTTCAGGAGATTCTTTACTATGATGGGCTTATTATGTCAGTTGGGCTTCTGTTTAGTTCGTTATGGGCTGAGGGGCTAATGTGAAGAGTTTATCTTAGTTGAAGGGTCTTTCTGGAAATAAAGGTTGAGCTGGTATATAAGGTAGAGAGAGAGTTGATGCGATCACTTGTTCCAGATATTTCTAGGGTTTACTCTCTCTCTCATCGTTGTTCGCTGTACTTGTCTGATCTTGTTGATCGGTGTTGAAGATCTGATGATCTGTGTTGAGGATCTTCTTGTGATCTCTGTGTAGAGATCTTGGTTGTATTTTGAGATCATATTGATCTCTGTTCTTCTTTCATTTTGTATTTTTTCTTTCTGTATTTTGTTTAGTTTCAACAGATCTTTGTTATCTGTTGAACGATTGTTAAGATCTCATAGTTTGTGAGATCTAGGGTTTGGTTGGGTGTTTTTAGGGTTGGATAAATAATAAAGATTTTGTCGCTGTTTTGTCACTATATCTTGGTGTTATTGTGTTGTATATCTTGGATCTGTACCATTTTTACATGGTATCAGAGCATTCAGGCTCTGTGTCACAGATCTAAAGTCTTTCGCTGTTAGTTTGTATTGTATTTGTGGTTAATCTGTGTTTGTTGTTGGTTGTAGATCTTGTGAGTTTGTTCAGATCTTGGGAGTATCTGTGGTGTGGATCTAAGGATTAGTGAAGGCTGTGTTGGTCTCTGAGTCTCTAGAAAGATTCAGAGCAAACTGACCAGTTATCTTGTCTTCTTTTTGAATAATAGTAACCCTAGAAGGTTACATTATTCAAGTGTTTGGAGTTTATTGCACCCACTGTGAGATCTTTCTTATCTCTCTTTATTTCTTGTTGTTGGTTGATATAGTTGAAGTCGGGGTAGTGAGGACCGGCACCCTATTTGTTTTCTTTTTATTGTTTGTATTGTGGTTTCTTGATTAGTCTTAGGGTTTGGCTCCTGTATTAAGACCTGTCCAGGCACCTTGAGTGATGAACCTGGAATCTGGACACTGATACAGCTTCGCCGTGTGTGATATTTTGTTTTGTTTGTGCCTTGGTGTGTATCTGTCTATGTGCTATTGTTTGTGATTGTTCTATGTTGTTGTTGGTATCATGGGTGAACCTGACCCAAGTCCTAGTACTTCTCAGACCTTAATAAGCAAGTTAGATATTGGAGATCCTTTGTATCTCCATCCTAGTGATTCTAGTGCGTTGACAATTGTGAGTATTAAGTTGAAGGGTACAGAGAACTATTCTATCTGGTCTAGTGCTATGAAATTGGCTTTAGAAGCTAAAAATAAATATGGTTTTATAACTGGTAAATGTGAAAGATCCACAGAGGATCATGTACTAGCTAGTCAGTGGGATAGGTGTAATTCTGTGGTTTTAACTTGGCTTTTAAACTCTGTTTCTGAAGAATTATTTTTGGGTCAAGTATTTTCTTCAACTGCTTCTGAGGTTTGGGAGGATTTAAGGGAAACCTATGACAAGGTGGATGGGTCTGTGGTTTATGATTTGTTTAAAAAAATAAATTGTATTTCACAAAATGGGTCATCTGTGGCAGACTATTATTATAGGCTGACCACTATGTGGAAACAGTTTGATGCTATGCTCAAACTTCCCACATGTTCTTGTAAAGCTGCAAAAGATTATAATGATTTTTCAATGTTGATAAAGTTAATGCAATTTCTAATGGGATTAGATGACATATATCAACCTGTTAGAACAAACCTGTTAACCAGGGAAGTCTTTCCATCTGTCAAGGTTGCATTTGCTGTGGTTTCTAGGGAGGAATCACATAGGCTTTCAAGTAATGGGTCAAAAGGGCAGGCACAAAATGTGGCTTTTGTGTCTAAACCAAGTCAGAATGTTGATCCTAGGAAAAGAACAGCTAATCAAAGAGGACCTAACCCAAATCTAAAGTGTTCACATTGTAATATGTTAGGTCACACTGTTGAAAGATGTTTTGAAATCATAGGTTATCCTCCAGGGTTTAAGAAAAAACCTAATAATACAACTGGTAAAGGTAAATCTAATGCTGTTGTGGGTTCATCTTCTGGTCAGTCTTCTTCTGGTTTACCTTTTACAGCTGAGCAAATTGCTAAACTGTTAAGTTTAGTTGGTGAAAAGTCTAATGTGGATTCACCAGGTGTAGGAGGTGAGTCCTGTTTTCTTAATAACTGTGTTAGTTATTCTAGTTCTTTGTTCTTTGGTAGTGTGTACAGTTGGGTGGTTGATTCTGGGGCAAGTCAACATATGGTTAATAGTGATAAAGATATGTTTAATGTGGTTGATGTGTCTGAATTTGATATAAAAGTTGGTCATCCAAATGGTACTAATGTTAAGGTGCTAAAGATTGGTAATATTAAACTAATGGAAGATATTGTTTTGAAAGATGTCTTTTATGTTCCTGGCTATCATGTTAATCTGTTATCTGTTCATAGACTAGCAAGGGATAATAATGTTGAGGTAGTTTTTAATGAAGATAGTTGTGTTCTACAGGATTTCAAGTCAAAGAAAATCCTGGTGACTGGTAGTCAGGATAGTGGTCTATATCTAGTTGGTAAACATGGTAATTATGTGAATGTGTGTTTTAATAGTTTTGTTAAGGCAAGTTTGTGGCATAGTAGATTAGGCCACCCTTCTGATCAAGTCCTAGCTGTGTTAAAGGATAGTTTTGATGTCAAGAGTATTGAACATGGTCCTTGTGATGTTTGTCATAGGGCTAAGCAAGTTAGAGTTCCATTTCCTATCAGTGATCATAAAACTAAGTCTGTAGGAGAATTAATACATCTTGATTTATGGGGACCATATAAAGTCACAAGTTATGAAGGGTTTAAATATTTTTTAACAGTTGTGGATGATTTTTCCAGAACTGTGTGGTGTTATTTGTTAAGTAATAAAACTGAAGTTTTTGATAACTTGTGCAGTTTTTATGAACTGATATTAACACAGTTTGAAAGAAAAATTAAGGTTATAAGAAGTGACAATGGAACTGAATTTGTAAACAATCAAATGAATATTTTCTGTAAAAATAAAGGAATCATGCATCAAACAACCTGTGCTTATACACCACAACAGAATGGTGTGGTTGAAAGGAAGCACAGGCATCTGTTAAACACAGCTAGAGCTTTGATGTTTCAAAGTAACTTGCCTCTTAAATACTGGTCTGATTGCATCTTGACTGCTGTTTACATAATTAACAGGTTACCCTCCTCTGTGTTAAATGGTAGAAGTCCTTATGAAGTTGTATATGGTTTTAAACCCTCTTTAGTTCATCTAAGGAACTTTGGGTGTCTATGTTTTGGTACTGTCTTAACTGAATCTGATAAATTTGCTTATCATGCTGATAAGTGTGTTCTTGTTGGTTACTCAAATGTAAAAAAGGGATATAAACTGTTGTGTTTAGATAATAAAAAGGTATATTTTTCTAGGGATGTAAAGTTTTATGAAAGTGTATATCCTTTTAAGTCTAGTTTAAATAAAAATCAAGAGTTTTCTAATAAAACTGAGTTAAATCAGATCAATTTTTTTGATTTTACTGAAACGTTTTCACCTGAAGTTCCAGCAACTCCCAATGATGAAGAGGGTACAATTGGTGCTCATGATCAACACAGTGATGATCAGCAACCAATGTCACCCTCTACATCTGCCACTGGTCCTAATAATGATAATAATCAGTGTAGTCATGGACAGTTAGGTAGTAGTGGGGGTGATACTGGTGAGGCAGAGGACACTGTTAGATCAGTTGATGAGACTAACCTATCTGAGGGACAGTCTGTTAGGAAATATTCTAGGAAAAGTGTTTTCCCTAAAAGGTTTGATGAGTTTCTTGTAGAAGGGAAAGTCAAATATGGTGTTGAAAAAGTTGTGAATTATTCCAATTTGTCTGTTGAAAATATGTGTTTAGTGTCATCACTTAATAAATCTGTAGAACCTAGTTCTTATAATGAGGCAATAAAAGATCCTAAATGGGTAGAGGCTATGAATTGTGAAATGGAAGCCTTAAATAGGAATCAAACATGGGTTGTTGTTGATCTACCTAAAGCTAGAAAACCCATAGGGTGTAAATGGGTTTATAAAATCAAATATAAGTCCAATGGTGAAATTGAGAGATATAAGGCTAGGTTAGTAGCCAAAGGTTTTAATCAAAGGGAGGGTGTTGATTTTGGAGAAACCTTTTCTCCTGTTGTAAAAATGGTGACTGTTAGGATTGTATTAAAACTTGCTGTGAACAATGATTGGCCTTTATATCAACTTGATATAAATAATGCATTCTTATATGGTACTTTGTCTGAAGATGTGTATATGACTTTGCCTTTGGGATATTTTAATGAAGATAAGAACAAAGTATGTAAGCTTGTTAAGTCCTTATATGGACTTAAGCAAGCACCTAGGAAGTGGAATGAAAAGCTTACATCTGTTCTTGTTGATATGGGTTTTAAGCAAAGTTTATGTGACCATTCTTTGTTTATTTTGAATAAAAAGGATGTTGTTGTTGTTCTGTTAGTCTATGTAGATGATATAGTCATTACTGGTAATAGTTCTAGTGAAATTGCTAGTATAAAAAAGAGTTTGAGTGAAAGTTTTTTGATAAAAGACTTGGGTTTACTTAAATATTTTCTTGGTATAGAAGTTTTATATTCAGAAAAAACTGTTTGTTTGTCTCAGAGAAAATACTGTCTTGAACTCTTAAATGAGTTTGGTTATCTTGGGTGTAAGCCAGTTGGTACTCCTATAGAATTATCTCATGTTATAACAAATAAAATTGAAAATGACAAGAGTTTGTTAGAAAATATTACTGGATTTCAGAAGTTGGTGGGTAAGTTAATATATCTGTCCTTAACCCGTCCTGATATTAGTTATGCTGTACAGTTTTTGAGTCAATATATGCATAAACCTGGTCAGGCACATCTGGACATTGCTTTAAGACTTTTAAGGTATTTAAAGCAAAGTCCAGGATTGGGTATAGTGTTTAAAAAAACAGGTAATTTTGATATTACAGCTTATGTTGATTCAGATTGGGCAAAATGTTTGTTAACTAGGAAGTCTGTTACTGGTTATGGCATATTTCTGGGCAACTCACTTGTTTCTTGGAAAAGTAAGAAACAAGGATTTGTTTCCAGGTCAACTGCTGAGGCTGAGTATAGAGCCATGTGTTCAGCAACTTGTGAAGTTATGTGGATTAAAAATGTTCTTTCTGAATTACAAATAAGTTGTTCATTACCTGTTACTTTGTTTTGTGATAGCAAGTCTGCTATCTCTATCTCTCAAAACCCTGTGTTCCATGAAAGGACCAAGCATTTTGAGTTGGACTTGCATTTTTTGAGGGAAAAAATTGCAAGTGGCATAATTGACCCAAATAAAGTTGCATCTGAAAATCAGATTGCAGACATATTCACTAAGGGATTAACTGTAGCACAACATGAGGTTATGTGTGAAAAGTTGGGATTACATAATATGTTTACTGCATGAATTATGAGGGGGTGTTGAAATATGTAGATATTATATTTCATATTATTGTAATTCATGTGTTACATATTATGTTATAAATAATGTTGGGCTATTGGTCATATTGGGCTAAGTTATTGTTTCAGGAAATTCTTTACTATGATGGGCTTATTATGTCAGTTGGGCTTCTGTTTAGTTCGTTATGGGCTGAGGGGCTAATGTGAAGAGTTTATCTTAGTTGAAGGGTCTTTCTGGAAATAAAGGTTGAGCTGGTATATAAGGTAGAGAGAGAGTTGATGCGATCACTTGTTCCAGATATTTCTAGGGTTTACTCTCTCTCTCATCGTTGTTCGCTGTACTTGTCTGATCTTGTTGATCGGTGTTGAAGATCTGATGATCTGTGTTGAGGATCTTCTTGTGATCTCTGTGTAGAGATCTTGGTTGTATTTTGAGATCATATTGATCTCTGTTCTTCTTTCATTTTGTATTTTTTCTTTCTGTATTTTGTTTAGTTTCAACAGATCTTTGTTATCTGTTGAACGATTGTTAAGATCTCATAGTTTGTGAGATCTAGGGTTTGGTTGGGTGTTTTTAGGGTTGGATAAATAATAAAGATTTTGTCGCTGTTTTGTCACTATATCTTGGTGTTATTATGTTGTATATCTTGGATCTGTACCTCTGAATTTACTGAATTTACTGGTTGATGGGCTTATTATGTCAGGTTATAAGCAAAAGTCGTACCTCTGCTGTTGTTAGTAAATAGCACATAATTAATCCTATTGATAACAAACACCCATCTATATATAATAGATACTAGACTACTAGTACTAGTTTAATATATATTTGATGAAACATAGAGCTAGGAATCAATGGGTGGAGGGTCAAAGTCAACAGCAGTTGGAATAGTCAAAATCATATTGCTGCTAGCCAACATCTGATCTATGTGGCAGGAAACCTTAATATTGATATGGTAAATTCAGGTTATAAACAAAAGTCAACCAGTAAATTCAGTTAAGTTTTTATTTCCCTCAACAAATTTTACTTTATGACATAATAAGCCCATCAACCAGTAAATTCAGTAAATTCAGAGGTACAGATCCAAGATATACAACACAATAACACCAAGATATAGTGACAAAACAGCGACAAAATCTTTATTATTTATCCAACCCTAAAAACACCCAACCAAACCCTAGATCTCACAAACTATGAGATCTTAACAATCCTTCAACAGATAACAAAGATCTGTTGAAACTAAACAAAATACAGAAAGAAAAAATACAAAATGAAAGAAGAACAGAGATCAATATGATCTCAAAATACAACCAAGATCTCTACACAGAGATCACAAGAAGATCCTCAACACAGATCATCAGATCTTCAACACCGATCAACAAGATCAGACAAGTACAGCGAACAACGATGAGAGAGAGAGTAAACCCTAGAAATATCTGGAACAAGTGATCGCATCAACTCTCTCTCTACCTTATATACCAGCTCAACCTTTATTTCCAGAAAGACCCTTCAACTAAGATAAACTCTTCACATTAGCCCCTCAGCCCATAACGAACTAAACAGAAGCCCAACTGACATAATAAGCCCATCATAGTAAAGAATCTCCTGAAACAATAACTTAGCCCAATATGATCAATAGCCCAACATTATTTATAACATAATATGTAACACATGAATTACAATAATATGAAATATAATATGAAATATAATATCTACATATTTCAACAATCATTACTCTGTTTTCCAAAATTGATAACATATCTGGAGTTAAGGCTGTGCAGAGGCAAATGGATCTTTTAAACAGCCCTGGATGATTGATGGTGCTCGATTTATACACTAGTAAGTTTGCACTTATGTTGCAATTATCTTATTATTGATTTTGTTTTTGCACAACTTAAATAATGAAGGTAAGGAGTAAGGTTCCATGTTTTCATGCATACAATACACATTCACTTTTTGTTGTTGAATAAAACTTCTTTGTGTGACTGTTCTCTTTTTTATTTTTTATTTATTTATTTATTATTTTTTTTTTTTTTGCAGCCTTCAACATGTATGATTAATTGTACAATGGACATGTTAATATAGAATGATTAGATGAGGTCTTCAAAGTTGGTCAGGTATGTTTATGAGAGAACCGGGGCCGGCTCAACCATTTTGTTGGCTTAAAGCAAACTAAAAGCTCGAGGACTTTTTCCAAAAAAAAAAAAAAACGCTATTTGAGAAAAAAAAAACCCTTCTTTAGTCGGGCTTGGGACCGACAAAATAAACTAAAAGGTTTATTGTTGGCGATTTTTTTTTGTATTTTTATATATTTTTGTATATGTAAAGATAAGTTCAGAGCCAAAATATTATTATAATTTTTTTTAAAAAATAATTGGAGGCCCTATTAATTTAGAGGCCTAAAGCCCAAGCCTCAAAATACTTGGGCTTGGGCCGGCCTTGGAGAGAACGCATATTCCCCTTCTTAAAAGGCGAGTCTTAAATCTACAACTATCCTAGACAGTCAAAGTGGGTGGGTTCGGTTGGGTTATGTATGTGATGGTTTAAATTCATTTTTCTCATGTCTTAGGATGTCATTATCATGACTGATGGTATCGGGCTGGTTGGGTTGGGTTTGGTTTGGTTGTGTAAAGGGTCAAATTGGGTTCGAGTCAAAATAGGCAGCTTTTATAAAAAAATGTGAAATGAATTAGGTTCGGGCCAAAACGGGTTGGGTCAGAACAGGTTCGCTTGCTATATTTGTTTTACGGCGGTTAGTGGCGACGGTGGCAGCGGTGGAGGTTACCCTTCTTGCTCATACATGATTTTCCTGTGCAGGTTTTTGATTATTATTTAAAAATTGTCATGGTGCAGGTATCTACTGGTAAAAGGGATGCTTATATACTCTGTTGATCAGTCTCTCGGTTGCCTTATGTGGAATTAGAGTTCTTGCTGATTGCTATCTGCTGTTCTATGTTTGAGATTTGCTTACTTAAGCAGCTCAACTCAACTCAACGGTCAAAAGATAGAAGTCAAATTCTTGTGGTCAATGGTCATGTTGATGGGAGTTATTGGGTTAAAGTTTGCTACGAAAATGGTAAAAGGAGAAGCAGGTTAATTAATGAGTTATCTGAAAGTAAAAAACGGACAATGGACAAGGGATGAAGGACCCTGATCAAGGCATAGAGTCATAGCATATCATCTTTGTTCATTGCACAAACCATAAGCTTGACCCATTAGTAAGTCCTAATTAGTCTTAATAGCTCAACTGTAGTTTCTGTCCAACTAGTCACCAACATAAATTTAACAAATAAAATTTATATTTATAATGTAACAGTATCACGCGTGACAACTGAAATTTCTTGTATAGCAGGTGATGAAGAAACAATGATGAAGTTGTGAACAAAGGGATGCTGCTGTAGCTGACGTTAATTAAGTAGATCGCCAAAATTAGTCCTCGGTTTAAAGACAAACTCTAGCTAACATAATCATAACTAAAACAGTTACCTTATTAATCATCTTCTTCTTCTACATGCAGCAGCACATGGCTCATGGTTGGTCTTGCATCCTTATCTTCCGCACAACACCTTAATCAGAGTTCCCATTACACTCATGTCCGTTGACAACTTCTTGGACTTTTCATCAAACAGCTCACGCCTAAACTCACAAAATTAATGAACATAATAGCAGCTGTTTGCTCAATTTATTGGACCTTTCAAAAATCATTGCTCAAATCACTTGACTTCTAACAATTTAGCTGATTATAAGTTGCTCAATTTACTGTACAGCTGCTCCTAATCCAGTTAGCTGCCTGATCGAAACCAACAGAACACGGAAAGCAACGAAGTCGTTTGATCTAGGTGGTACTCCTAGTAATGTGATCAATATAATACAATTGTCCAGTTACAGCATCAGATCTGACCTCAACTCCATAAGCTTTCTTTACCAGCTTTCTATCCAATATTAACAGGGTTGTCTGAGAGTTTTAATTGCACAAACAAATTCCTACAACAAAAATATGAAGTTGATATTTGTTTAAAAAAAAGTAAAAGAAAGTTAATTATAAATATAAACAAGTACATAAAGAACTAGAGAAGCATCAACATGACATTCACTTATACAAACAGATTAACTTATGTGCAAAAAAGTCCAACAGAATCCACCTAGCCTGTTTAAACTTAACCAATATAAACATGACTAGTTTCAATGCGAACTGCTGTCCAGCCAACCCCACCTAATACACCAACCAAAAGAACCTGCAACTTAGCCTCCTTTTCATATCTGTGCACTTGTTTCTGACATGTTTGGCCAAGAACGTGTAGCAGCCTGCTTCCTGAGAGTCTGACTTTCCTGTACCCACATATCACCAGCTTAAGACTCCACTTGATAAATCAATTTTAAAACTTTAAAATATAGCAAACTTACAACAGTCAGGTTCAGCTGCGTCATCCGTTTGGTCATGTAACATATTTTCCTTGTTATGAATTTCAAAATTTTCAGATTTGTCCGTGATGTTCATACTGTTCAATTCATTGGAAAGCTCAACTACTTGTGTCTCAATTACGGAAGCATGACTCTTCACCTCCACATAATCAGATTTTACCTCTGAATTCAACTGGGACAGTTAGAAAGACAAATGAATCATAAAATTGTGATTAGAGAATAGCAGCCCCCGGGGATGCTACATCAGGGCATTAATAACTTCATCAATAGTTAAGGGAAAAGAGTAAGTTTAAAGAGAAGCTTTGATAACTTCATCAATAGTTAAGAACGGGCTTAGGATAAGAACACTAGAAGTTAAAAATTGAAGGGTGTTTTTTCAATAAAAACGTAATGATTTGAGTACAAATACTATGGTACATATGAATACTTTTAACAAGCATTTTGCATGTGTATAAAAAAGATTAATGTTTGGAATGTTAACTTACTTGAAATGATAACGCTTTCTCAAGTTCCTTGACAACGACTTTCATTGTCGGACGTTGAACTTGAGTTTCTGCCACACATTGATATGCAATTTTCATGAATGTGTGTAAAGACTCCTTGTTGGGTCCTCTCTTTAGGACAAAACTGTATTCACTGGTTTCTTCCTTTAGTATAGGATCTATCATGTCCTCTAGAATTCCTGTGCAGAAGCTTTGTCTTGCCACAGGGCCCAACCCTTTGTCACTCTCTTTCAAGTAAATTGGGTCAAAGGCAGTCCTCCCACATAGAATTTCAAGCAAAACTATTCCAAAACTATATACATCTGATTCTCTTTTTAACTTATTAGTCTTTAAATACTCTGGATCTATGTAGTGCGATCTGCCACGCCACCAGATATAGACAGCTTCATCTTCTTGATTTGGAGGCAAAATTACAGACCACCAAAACCCATCAATCTTTGCCCTCCAGTTCTCGTCCAACCCAATGTTAAAGTGACATATATCATGGTGTATTATCATCTTTTGGTCTTCCATCTCAGAGTGAAGGTGCTCCAATGCGTTTGCAACATCAATGCAGATTTTCAAACGCTTCTCCCATGTCAAAATACACATATTATTGCTGTTTCCCAAATAATTCTGAAGGTATCCATTAGAAACATTCTCAATGATAAGGATCATCTCAGAATCTTCAATACAGAATCCAATTAAAGTGACTATGTTCGGATGCTCAACACTCGAAAGCATCTCAATTTCTGTAAAAAGCTCTTCTTCTCCGAAACACTGATTTCCAGAGGGGTACCGTTTTATAACCACAATGTTATGTCCCTTGGGATGATCTCCTTTATTCTTCCCCTTTTCAGATGAAGGATTTTCTATATCAAAACTGTGGAGCTCTGCTCTGTACAAAGTACATTCTTTATCCACAGATGCAATTACGTATGTCTCTGAGAAATTATTTGTTGCTAATTTAATATCACAAAGACGAATCTTCAAGTGTTCAAACTTCCTTTCCTGCAAATATGTGACAAAGGGAAAAAGAGAGTTACAAAACTGAATATTAATAGAGAATAAATTATGTTCCTTTTAGAAATACTAAAGAGGACATTCGAATCTATTGACAGTTAGCCACTACTACAATTGTACAAGGCAAATGGGTGGCAGACCAGAACCTCAACTAAAGTGAGTCTGGCGCCGACCCCTGATTCCCTTTTCCCTGTGTTTCGCGTGCCCTAGTTTATCATCAAGACATCATAACTGGGCCTTGGAAGATGGTCCAACTCGTTTTACCAAACCCATAAACTTTTTATAGTTACCAGTTTGTAAATAACACAAATTTTGAATTAGTTAAATACTTAAATACTATTAAATTATGTATATTAAATGATAGTCTGAAAGGAATCCAAATCATGTGTTTTAGTAAAGTTTAATTAAATTAAAAATTCCATTGCATATAATAAGCATGACAATAAATACTCACCCAAACCTAAACCCAAACCAAAAATTACATTTTTTCCCATTCTTCTTCCACCAAACCCAAACCCAAACCAAAAACTCAAAAATGGTGCATTGGACCGAAGAGAAGGAAATAGCACTAGTGACATCGATTGTGGATGCACAACGTACTCTACAACGCGGTCAAACTGCGTATTGGGGCCGAGCGTTCCAACAATACGAACAACACGTCGGGAACACGCGTCACAACTTAAACGCGTGTCAACACAAATGCGTGAGCTCAAACCGAGGTTGGATTGGTTTAAAGTTTGCTTCGACCGTGTCCCTGCGGGCGACTTGACCTACGACGATTGAGTGGAGATCGCAAAGATCGAGTACATGCACGACAGGAATACGGAGTTTAAGTGGGTTCCCCACCTTAATATTTACCGTGCTTTGTAATTTTTTTTATTTTTTTAGGATTTAATAAGTTGATTTTTTTTATTTTTTAGGATTTAATAAGTAGTTTTTTTTTATTTGGAAAATTGGTTTTTAATAAACCAACCTTTGTCCCATTGGTAAATAATAATCCAACCTACAGAATTGGTATATAATAATCCTACCTATCAACATGTTGGTACTCAATGAACTTCCGTTAGTTTTTTTTAACTGAAGTTAGTTTTTAAGTTTTATTTATTACACAAAGAGTCCCTGTAGTTGTAATTTACTAGTTTTAACTATGAGTTAATAGCCAAAATGATCCCTGAAGTTTGCTCTCTCTCTCTAAACACCCTTCTTTCTCTTCTCTCTCTCTCTCTCTCTCATCTCTGTCAAACACCACCACCACCGCACCGCCACCACCACCACCACCGCACCGCCACAGCACCGTAATCGTTGAGTTTTTGGAAAATATGGATATATAGGTATACTTTACTCCACTTTTTAATAATTAGTTTGTTGCACCCGATATTTAATTAATTATTTGAGGCGATGGTGGTGGTGGTGGTGGTGGTGTTCGACAGAGATGAGAGAGAGAGAAGAGAAAGAAGGGTGTTTGGAGAGAGAACAAACCTCAGGGACCATTTTGGCTATTAACTCATAGTTAAAACTAGTAAATTACAACTACAGGGACTGTTTGTGTAATAAATAAAATTTAAAAACTAACTTCAGTTAAAAAAAACTAACGGAAGTTCATTGACTACCAACATGTTGATAGGTAGGATTATTATATACCAATTCTGTAGGTTGGATTATTATTTACCAATGGGGCAAAGGTTGGTTTATTAAAAACCAATTTTCCTTTTTATTTTTTAGGATTTGTTAAATAGGTTTTTTTTTATATTTTAGAATTGTCTTTTATGTAACTTTTTTTAAATTAATACAAGTTGTGTTTTTTTATATAATTGTCAACGTTAAAAAAAAACCACATGGCAGCTCACGTGGGCCTGGCCACGCCACTCCAACACTCCACTTTTTTGGGTGTGAACTCGTGGAGCCCACATTTTCCAGATGTCGAGTCCACACCCCACAATCTTAAACAACTAGCCTGGATGTTTTTGTCACCTCTCGAATAATAATAAAAAATGGTGTTGTTCATAAACCCAACTGTGATTTGCTTAGATATTTAAGAATCTTGCCTTTTTTTTTAAAACCAATGATATGTAACATGGGTTTTTTAAGAACACCAAAGCCTTGAATAATTTTTTTTTTGTTTTCTATTTCAAACAAAGGGAAATGATAACCAAAATAAAAATTATACCAGAAACAAACATTCAATGGGTTACAGCCGAGTATAGATAAAAGACCAAAATTAAAATTTAACTACACCAGGTAGTGACTAGTAATAATAGAAGTACTATAATAATAAAAGATTAATAATTACCTAAGTAAATTGTTAATAAATTAAGTAATTAAAAATAACATGCTTAAATAGATTGCAAGTCAAAAAAGTTGAACATAAAAAAAGTTAATTTTAAAGTATAAATTATTATTGCCATGGTGATAAATACATAAAAAGTTTATAACCAACGCGTCAACCCAGCCACTCCATCTGATTCACTATGAATGGTAAAGGGTCGGTTTTGGTAATCTCAATTTCATACCCGATTATAAATTGTGTCTAATATTTGGTATCAGACATGTATACATTACCTGTGGGCTACAGGGTGTACCCGCACATATTGAGTATACCTCGTATGGTCATGCGGTAAAAGTTACCCGTTGAGACACCCATTACCCATAATCCAATCATAAACTCACCAAAAATCGAATTAAAGTATTGTGTACTCAAACAAACTTCTAACAAAAATTATATTTCTTTAGTAATTTTAAGTTTGTAACAACTTAAAGATATTATTTACTATATTTCTTAAATTCATATATCATATTCAATGCGGTTAATTGGACGGTATCACCTAATACCATACATATCCAAACCCACAAAAAATAAAACTATGCTACCCATCCTTGATGTTTCGGTTTTTTTGTTCAATTTGGATTCTTTACCATCCTATTTTGACTTACTTTCAAGTAGAATAGAAAATAAAGATACTAAAACAAAAGAAAAATTACCATCCAAAAATAATGAATACCAAAAAAATAGATAATAAAATAGAAAAAGGGTCTTACAATATTTTCATGATGCAACTGAAGTTCCAATGCTTTCTCAAGTTTAGCCACAATATGGTGCATACCTGGGCGGTGTGCTGGATCATCATTTAAGCAAGAATATGCTACCTTTGAGTATATGAGGAGTGATTGCGGAGACAATATTTGATTTAGTAGATGAGGATGGATTATATCATGCAATGTTCCCTTTTCATAATGATGCTTGGCCATCTGAGCTAGAGACCTATCAACCTCGTTATGAATTAACGCTTTCCTCTCGCACAATATTTCGAATAAAACAACACCGAATGAGTAGATGTCCGACTTGTGGGTCACACCTCCCGTCTTTTCAATTGTTGGGTCCCCACACCCCAATGTGCCAGTGTGTTCACAAAGGCACACCTGATGTTTGATGGAAAATTCAAAACCGGATAACTTGGTTTCCCAATTATCGTCCAACAAAATAGTGTTGCTATTGATGTTACAATGTAGAATAGCATAATCATGTCCCTTGTCATAATGTAAGTAACTCAACGCACGAGCCACACCTACACATATCCTCAATCTTTGCTTCCATGTTAGGTTCGGGCTGTTTAAATACTGCCCTAGACTTCCATTGGCCTCATACATGGTAACAATGATCTTCTCATCTATCTCATCACAAAACCCAATAATAGAGACTAGATTTTTATGCTTGAGATCAGAAAGCACTGAAATTTCTGTCAAGAACTTGAGGTCTCCTTCCCCATGCTTACAATCAAACCTCCGAGCAGTGATCTCCATCAACCTCCCAGACCACAAGAGTCGTCCTGTATATGCGATACCAACTCCACCAAGTTCGATGATGTTATCATGATGAAAGTTGTTGGTGGCCTTCGCCACATCTTCAAGTGGGATTTGTAAGTGAGCAAACTGGTTCATTGTTGATGCCATGTTCTGTTTATCAAGTAGAAGGGAGTGTTAAAACAATGGGTTACAAATGAAAGAGAAGGTAAGATCTAATAAGATATATGAGCAACCACACATACATAAATATATAAGATCTAGCAACCTCAGTCCCTGACTTTTTATTCCACTTAATTAAATAAGCTTAAAAATTGAATAAATATAAATGATTTAAAGGTAGTCACGACTAATAGTACACACAATATATTAAACTCTTAAGTTTAATACACACGTACATAAGCAATAGCATACTTTTTTATCCGCTTATCAATTATTTTATAGATATTCAAATATAACAAAAAAAATTACAAAATTCAAGTAAATTACCATAAAGATATTATAAAAACGTAAAAAATACACTAAAACATTTGGAATAAATACAGTTTCTAATATACACACACATGTGTGTGTTTGTTCTTGTCGTTAAAAGATTAATCTATAAACATACCATTAATAACCTTTTGATGAACACAAGTTAAAGTCATAATTTGTATTAGTGCAGTTAATGGAACCTTGCTTTCATAAATCTGGGATAACTTACTTGAAATACCAATGCTTTCTTAAGTTGCATCAAAACTTTTTTTGTTGTCGGTCGTTTTTCTCTATCAAGATGTAGGCATTTGTAGGCAATCTCTTGAAATGTAATTAATGATTTGGGCATGATCTCTTCCCTCATTTGTTTGAACACCACCTCACCATGCTTTCCTTCTTTAAAACTTTTTTCAATGAAATCTGGTAGATAGTGGCCCTCATGTTTTTGGATTTCAAATGTTGATCTCCCGCACAAAATCTCAAATAAAACAACACCAAACGAGTAAATATCGGATTCTATGGTTAGGAATCCCGATTGTCTATAAAGTGGGTCCACGTATCCTTTTGTGCCACACGCATGATCGATGATATAGTCTGTTTCCTGATTTATTGAACATATTAGCGAAAGCCCAAAATCAGCCAGTTTTGCTTTCCAATCATTGTTTAACAGGATGTTTTCAGTTTTGATGTCCCTATGTATCACCTTTGCTTGTTTTCCTACTCCTCCGTGTAGGAAATCCAACGCTCTTGCAACATCAATGCATATATTAAGTCGTTTAACCCATGTAAGAGAAGTATCATTCAAATACCTATCAAGACTTCCCTTGGACAAATACTCATAGATAAGGACTTTTTCGTCATTTTCATCACAGTATCCTACAAGACCAATGACATTCTCATGTTTATAATCCAAAAGAATTTGGAGCTCACTAAAGAATTGTTGTTCTCCTTGACCAAACCTCGTATCCAATCGCTTTGCAACAATGGTTTTAATTCCTTCTCCATCTTGAAGGTTTCCTTTATAAACTTTACCAAATCCTCCCCCACCGATGAAATTGTCATCATGAAAGTTTTGTGTCACCCGTTTTATGTCTTCAAGTGACAGTTTGGGGTTATCCTTGTTGTTGTACTGTAAACATGACACACCAAATAAAATAAGTATATTGATAACTATAATAAAGTGGTTATACAAAACTAAATTGGTATTATCTTTTTCTAACTATTATGAAAAACTATAAATGATGAGCAAATTGATAATTGGGTCATATCATTGATCACAAACATTGAACAACATGACTTTAATATGATGATAAATGTCCCTTATGAATTAAATATGCACTGTTGTGTGTTTTCTAAAGGTTTTGGGTTGAATTTTATTTATCGTTATATTTCCGTATAAGCAATTCTAGCAAAGTCCTAACTTGATAGTCTAAAAGGTAGAATTGATAAATTCCTACGATGTCTAAAAAGTAAACTTGATAGGTTGATGCTAGAAATTATAAGGTGGAAAGGAGTTTTAACAATGAATTTTATGTAATTTGAACCCAACCTCATAAAGCTTTCTAATTTTTGTTTTCTATACAAGAGTGAACTGTCACCAGATTACTTCTAGGCATTGATAAACTGAATTTAGAACAATGACTTACTTGAAAGAATAATGCTTTCTCAAGTTCCTTGACTACGTCTTTCATTGTTGGGCGTTGGTCTTGAGTTTCCGCCACACATTCGTGTGCAATTGTAATAAACGTGTGCAAAGAATCCTTGTTGGGTCCTCTATTTAGAACAAATTTGTTTTCACCAACTTCTTCCTTTATTATAGGATCTATCAACTCTTCTAGTGTTCTTGTGCTAAAGCTTCGTCTTGCTACAGGGGCCAGCCCTCTCTCACTCTCCTTAAGGTAAATTGGGTCATGGGCTAACCTCCCACAAAGAATCTCAAACAAGACTACTCCAAAACCATAAACATCTGATTCATTTTTTAACTTATTGGTCTTCTCATATTCTGGATCTCTGTAGGACCTTTTCCCAACACCGATGAGATTGTGATCTTTGATTTCTTGATCTGGAGACAGGAATACGGACCACGAAAAGTTAATAATCTTTGCGCCCCATTTCTCATCCAACCCAATGTTGTAACTGCATATATCACGGTTTATTATCATCTTTTGGCCTTCCATCTCATTGTGAATGTACCTTAATGCGTGTGCAACACCAATGCATATTTTCAAACGGTTTTCCCAAGTCAAAACATGTTTGTCTTTGAGGTTTCCCAAATAATTATCAAGGAATCCATTAGAAAAATCTTCAATGATAAGGATCATCTCAGAATCTTCAAGACAAAATCCAAGCAGATTGACTATGTTGGGATGCTTAACTCCACCTGAAAGAATTTCTATTTCTGTGAGAAACTCTTTTTCTCCATACAACTTATTTCCAGAAGGGTAGCGTTTGATAAGTACAGTGTTGTGTCTCTTGGATGATGGATTCTCTTTATCATAATGCTCGAGTTCTGCCCTGTAGAAAGCATTGCCATTTGAGAAATATGAAATTCTGTATTCGTTTGAGAAATCATGGGTTGCTGATTGAATATGAGTGAGAGGAATCTTCAAGTGTTCCAAGTTCTTCCCAACCTGCAAATTCAATATGCGACAAGGGAATTGAATGAAATTGAGTAGTTACAACAAAGATAGAAAAACAAGAAGGGAATTGAAAGAAATTGCGTAGTTAATATCTCTTCAGATGAAGATGAAGTTAAGATCCATCTAATTCCACCCTCTTCGCACCACAGTGAAAGTTCCAGCGAGGTTTGAGGTAAGCACATGTCCATCATTCGACTCTAGAACCAGACGACCCCTGCTTTTTTTTCCTTTTTCTTTCTTTTTTTTTTTTTGAACGGCAGACGACCCCTGCTTTGCTTCTGGTTCATGTGCCTTTGTTTTACATTTGGTTGGCTTACAATGGTCCAGCCCACCACTTTTTTACAAGCCCACGAATCATTTATAGTTAGCCCAATAAGTAAATAAGGCCCAAATAAAATGAGTCATAATATGAAACCAATATAAATCTTATGGGTTAAGGTTGGTCAAATTAATTGTTCGTTGCCTATAATAATCCTAATAATAGATTTGCTAAAATTATATATTGTTGTTAATAATATGTGTTGCTTTAGTATTATTGAAGTGAAATAAGTTGCAAGACCAATAAATTAAGTTAATTGTTGGTAAGAAAGAGGATTATATATATATTAATTTTTATGTAGTTTAAATAAAATTAAATAATAAACTGTAAAAGGAAAGTTGAGGAAGTATCTATTGTAACACTTGAAATTAAACAACGTATATAACTTGATTCATAAATCAAATGAAAAATTAGTTGTTATAAATAATTAGATGATAACGTATAGCAACAAGCATTTTGTAAGACAACTTAACTTAATAAGAATAAGAGAACTTACATGTTAGTTTAATACCTTTTTTTTCGTTTTTTATTTCAAGGTAATATGTGTTATGGGGCTCCATTGGGGGCGCAAATGGTGTCACATTAGCTACAAGAGGGTCGCGAACATCGCGACGGGTGGGCGCGCTTGGTGGGGATAGCGTGCGTGGCACAGGGGCTTGATGTGGATGGCGGGCGGGGGGCTCTTTGATGATACCCAATACCACATATCACATAAGGTCCCAATAATCCAGCAACCTTTGTAGTGTGAGACTTATTTGAACACCCCCCCCCCCCTTCACCAATAAGTCTAAGAGTTGAATTTTCCATTAGTTACGTCATTTTTTAAACTCGAAGGCATTAAAGCTTGAAACATTCAATTAATTTCATATACGAGGTGATTTTTTGGGATCAGCAAATAGTATTTGGTAACTATTTACATCATGTATGCGAACTCTAAACTATTTAACTATTTATTCTTTTCTGTTACTTTAGGTGTCAACAAATAGTATCAAACCGAAACCGAACAGGTGCTGGTCATGTACCGTATTGTACTGAACAATTTTCGGCGCCAATTACTGACGTTTTGCGTTTTTTGAGGATTAGTGCTTTCAGTTCGGTACTGGTATTTTTGGTTGATTTCGTTCAAACACCGTTCCGTACCGAAAACTTTCCATTTTTAAGATTTTCAGGATTGGTACTTTCGGTATCAGTATATTTGGAACCGAGCTCATCCCTTTGTCACGTAACTTTATGGTAGACCGTATATAAACTTCTATGATTTCATGGATATCTTAATAAATTAGGTTATATTTTATTTCTATTATATATATTTAGAGTGAATTGCAAATTCTGTTCTTTATCTACATACCTAATTTCAGGCCGTATCCTTTGTCTATATAATTGACGAGTTTTGTACTTATTATTTCAAAATCTTGCACGGTATGTCCTTTACCCCTAACCTAGTTAATTTTTTTCTGTTATGTTAATTTTGATCATGTAATTTGCAATTTGCACATGAGGACAATTTTATCATTTCACCTTTTGAAGGACAAATTATATGAATAACTTAAAAACCTATCCATTTTATTAAGAAACACATCTCTCTCTCTCTCTCTCTCTCAACTCTCATTCTCTCTCTCATGAACCATATCCATCTCGGCAAATCCATCTACCAAAAGCTTAATCGATGGCACTATCACTCTGTGAAAATAATACAAGGCTTTTTGTTTTTTATCTTACAAATTGGGGTTCAAACATTATACATGTCAAACTCATTGTCATTATTTTCTGTTTTAGCAACATGAATATGTGAAGTCCTTATATTGTTTGCCCTAGATGATATATACTTACAAAATCGCTATCAGTTACAATAGATTTTAACCAAATCCCACCCTAGGATTCAAACCCCCATCCTACACCATCGCGATTTAGATCTGCGACCAACCTCACCTCTAATCCACCACCTATCCCACACCAACATGATTTAGATCTACGGCCAATCCCAAACTTAACCGCATATCTGACTTTGGAAGAAGCGGTAATGGTTGGTTGTGTATGCATATATGTATATAAGAGGCAGTAATTGTGATCTGGAAATTTGGGAATTAGGGTTCTTGGTGATGACGGGTGGGGGTGGTGTGGATGATGGTGGCGATGGTGGTTGGTGTTGAGGGTAGTGGTGGCTAATGGTGGCAGTGGTGGTTGATGGTGTAGAACTGATGAAAGAGATGAGTAGAGAGAGAAGTAGGTGTATACTATGTGTGTGTGTATATATATATATATATATATACTATTATATTAATTTTTTAAATTCAATTTTGTTTTATTTATTTAAAAAATTTTATATTAATGGATAGAAAGACTAATATACCCTTGTGTTACCTAATTTAACAGAGAAAAAAAATACATGTTAGGGGTGATGGACATACCATGTAATATTTTATAACAATAAGTATAAAACTCGTCAATTTTAAAGATAAAGAACACCGTTTGAAATTAGGTATATAGATAAAGGACAAAATTTGAAATTTACTCATATATTTATAACCAAGTTGTGAGTTAAACCGGATAAGTTGAATTGAGATAATAGAACAATGAAAGGAAAAACATTGAGGGTCTTACTAGAATTTTATGTGTTAATCAAAGTTCCAATTCTTTCTCTGGTTTAGCAATAACTTGGGTGGTATTAGGACGTTGTATTTGTAAGCAATTATATGGAAAAAATGTTATAAAAACAATATATCTATCTATATTATATAATAAAGAAAATAAAATTGAGGACATATGGAGCGCCATGTGATGACTTTCATAGAGTTTTCCCGCCTATCCCGACTAAATAAGCCAGTAAAATGTGTTTTTAATTAAATTATATAGATAGATATAGAGGTTCCAATATGAATGCTCTAAACACTTAAATATCCAATTCTTTTTTACCAATATGAATGCTATAAACACTTTAATATCCAACTTTTTTTGTAATTCATGACCTTGATTAACATTTCTAAACTTTATTAGCGGTTGTGATTGATTAAGTGGATAACTTTCTTTTCAGACCTACATCATGATAACGATTTAAAAAAATATATATATATTTCAATAACTAAGATTCTCATGTATAAATAATTTAAATAATGTTTATCTTCATTGTTTAAAAAAGGTTTATAATATAATGAAGGGTTCATATGAGAATAATTTTTTTTTAAGAAGAAAAAAGAAAAAAGTTTCTACCAATAAGAATGGTTCATTTTACTTCATTTAATATTTGCATTTAATTTTAATACAAGGGTATATTGGTAACTTACAAAAATCATTAATTTGTATTCTTCTCCTTTAATAACTAACTAAATTAAATTTGTAACTCATTTTCAAAATATATATATTTTTTTCCAATTTAAAAAAACAATCTAATTTAAAGTGTAGAATAAATTAATAGTTGTGTAGGATAAATTACGAGTTGTGTAGGATATATTTCGAGATGTGTAGGATGAATTTCGACTGTGTAGTACAAAATTCTATAATCTATAGGGTATATGTAGGAAATTTTGATAAGTGTAGGTTTTTTGATTATATGTAGGATAATTAATGATTAGTTGACTAATTAATTAAAGAGTTATAAATGAAATAGTATTTTACTAATATGTTCTTTCTTCTTTTTCTTCTCACATTAAATTTCTTTTCAAATGAATCTTCCCCAATGTAAGGTATTGCAATTTATTTATTAGATATTTTTAGTCTCGAATGTATATATGTAACTAAATGAGGATTTCAATACGTCTTAATTCTACCATATTTTAATTAAGATTGTATTATTGATTCTGTGATTAAAATAATATCCCAATACATCTTAATCCTCTTTAATAAGAAATACAACATCAAAGTTTATTTTTTTAAACATATCTTTAAGACTATATGTGTTAAGTGATTACATTATATTTATTCTACATGTGTAACACGAGCTTATTCAACCCGTGCAGTGCAATACACAACTTTTTTAAAGATATAAGTTTTTTATTATTTAGTAAATAAAACTATAGTTATTCAACCTCTATAATAGATGAGGTTCTAACCAAGTTACTAACAACTGAAACTTTCAACACTCTTGATGTGTATTTTTGAAGGGATCTTATTAGAAAAGAGTAAATTACTGAAATCGTCCTTTATGTTTGCATCATATTGCAAACTATGTCCTTTGTCTTTAAAAAGTACTAAAAAGCGTACTCGATGTTTGCAAACTCTTACACGTTACGTCCTTTAGCCATAACTTAGTTTTCATGGTTAAATCTGAACAAGTGGACCCACATAAGGGTATTTTGGTCCTTTTACCACATACGCTTAAATAAATAAATAGAAATAAAACTCACAAACTCTCCCTGTCTCTACAAACTCTCTCTGTCTCTCTCTCTACAAACTCTCTTTACAATCTGGTTTGGCAGCACCTCCATCGAATCACCATCACCATCACACCACCACCGCCATCGCTACACCACTCTCTCTAGACGTGTTTCCAGAAGAATTGTCTTGTCTTCCACCAGATCAACATATAAAATTTAAAATCGATTTAATACCGGGAGCTAAGCCGGTAGCTAAATCATCGTACCATTTAGCACCTTGGGAAATGACGGAGTTAATGAAGCAACTCCAGGAACTATTAGATAAATGCTTTCTGCGTCCAAGTTCATCACCCTGCGAAGCTAGAGTACTGTTTGTTAAGAAGAAAGACGGAACGATGCGTATGTGCATTGATTACCGCAAGCTGAATAAGATCACCATTAAAAACAAATATCCATTGCCCAGAATAGATGATTTGTTTGATCAACTTCAGGTAGCGAGTCATTTTTCTAAAATCGATCTTAGATTAGGATATCATCAGCTAAAGGTTCAAGAAGAAAATGTACCTAAGACTGCTTTTAGAACTAGATACGGCCATTCAAGAACCTAATAAATAGTGTCTATAGAATGTATCCAGGTAGGTTTGTCATTGTCTTTATAGATGACATACTTATCTATTCTAAAACTCTAGAAGATCATGCTAAGCATCTAACAATAATTCTAGAAATCTTAAGAAAAGAGAAACTATATGCCAGATTTTCAAAGTGTGAATTCTGAAAGAAAAAAGTTCAATTCCTAGGGCACATAATAAACAAAAGGGAGATTCAAGTTAATCCAACAAAGATCGAAGCAAGATCCAAATGGGAAGCTCCAAAGACGCCTATGGAGATTAGGAGTTTTCTTGGGCTCGCGGGATACTATTGAAGATTTATTCAAGGTTTCTCAAAGATTGCTACTCCATTGACAGCCTTAACACATAAAATAGCAAAATTCCATTAGGTCCCAAGCAAGAAGAATCCTTCAATACCCTCAAATAGAAGCTAAGCACTATTGCGATCCTATCACTACTTGAAGGATATGAAGATTTTGTAATTTACTGTTATGCATCTTATAATGGTCTAGGTTGTGTGTGTTGATGCAAACGGAAAAGGTAATAGCATATGCATCACGACAACTAAAAATTCATGAAAAGAATTACACATACGACCACGAACTTGGTGCCATAGAGCTTGCTCTTAAGATATGGAGACACTATTTATATGGTACCAAATGTGTGATATATATAGACGATAACACATATTCGACCAGAAAATTTTAAACATGAGACAAAGAAGGTGGATGGAATTAATTAAGGACTAAAATTGTAAAATGAAGTGTGTTTTGTTGGTATAATTTCAAGGGATTTAGATTCCCATCCAGGCAAAGCTAATGTAGTCGATGATGCATTAAGCACGAAGGAGAGAATCAAACCAGTGGTAAAAGCCTTAAGATTGGATATTAAAATCAATTGTTTAAATCGGATTCAAATTAAAGCTTTAAAAGATGACCATCTCAAGAAAGAACATATGAAGGGAAACTTAAGTTTATGACAAAGGGGAAGATGGAATTCTAAGGTTTGATAAAAGAATTGGATACCAAGGATTGGTGATACCTAAAATAAGTTGTTAGACGAAGCCCATAGGTCCAAATATACAATACATCCAGGATCAGATAAGATGTACAAGAACCTGAAAAGTCATTATTGGTGTTCTAGAATGAAAAGATCTATTGCTCAATACGTAGTGTTGTGTTTGACTTGCCTTCAAATGAAAGTTAAACATCAAAAGCATGTTGGATTATTGCAACAAAAAGAACTACCAATATGGAAGTAGGATAGAATAACCATGGATTTTGTCACTAAACTTCCAAAGAAACAGAAAGGGCATGATACAATACGGGTTATAGTAGATAGGCTAACCAAATTAGCACATTTTCTACCCATCAATGAAAGTTACTCTTTAGAAAGGTTTAGCTAGAATGTATATAAATGAAATTCTTAACCGACACGGTGTGCCACTGTCAATAATAGAGATATTCGATTCACGTCAAGGTTTTGGACTTGTTTCTAGAAAGAATTAGGCACTTGAATCAATTGAAGTCGGGTGTGTAATTGACTTTGGTGGTAGTTAGGATACTCACCTACCATTAATTGAATTTTCTTACAATAATATTTACCACGCTAGATCAAAGCAGCGCCATTTGAAGCTTTATGTGGGAGAAAGTGTAGAACCCTACTCTGTTGGACCGAAGTAGGAGAAAGTCAGTTGTCTGGCCCAGAAATTATACAAGAAACAACTAATAAGATAGTACAAATTAAGCCCCAATTAAAAGAAGCTTATGATCGTCAGAAAAGTTATGCTAATAGATGGAGAAGACTTTTAGAATTTAAAATTGGAGACTATGTTATGTTAAAGGGTTTCTCCATGGAAAGGCATTGTGAGATTTAGGAAAAGAGGAAAATCGGCCCAAGATACATTGGTCCTTATAAAATTATTTCTAAAGTCAGAGCTGTAGCATACAAGTTAGAATTACTCGAGACATTGAAAGGAATTCATGATACCTTTCACGTGTCTAATTTACACAAGTGTTTGGCTGACCCAGCTCAAGCTATTCCACTAGAAGATGTTCAAGTTAATGAGAAACTCTATTTTACAGAACAACCGATAAAGATTTTGGATACACAAGTGTGAAAATTAAGAAGGAAAGTTATACCAATGGGGCTAGTGCAATGGCAAGGTCAAAAAGGACCAGAAAGAACATGGGAATTGACTAAAGAAATAAAAGCAAAGTATCCTCGTCCATTCAGCGAACGGAACAATTTCAAGGACGAAATTCCTAATTTGGTCGGGATATTTGTAATACGTGTTTTCATGTCTTATATTTATTATTATTTGTTATATTCTTTCTACATATAATTTATATAAAATATAATTATTAGTGCTATTAATTTAAAGGAGTAAACTGCTAAAATGGTCTCTGAGGTTTAGTCATTTTTGTCACTTTAGTACAAAACTTAAACCTTTTGAATCTGTGTCTCTACATTTCAATTTTATTACCATTTTCATTTAATATCAATTGATTTATTTAGCAAACATGTTTGCTTTCTGAATCCTAAGAAAAACAATATAGAGTAAACTGTCAAAATGTCCCTGAGGTTTGGTCACTTTTTTTCCAAAACTCAAACCTTTTGAATTCAGGTCCCTGTGGTTTCAATTTTTTTTTGGCATTTTCATCCAAAATCAAAATCTGGTCAGTTAACATCCAGTTTTTTTTTGTCTTTTTCTCCCCTTTTAGTGAATGGCAAATTGATATTTTAACATTTTATTATAAAACGAATTAAAAAAAATCTAATCATTTTGCCCTTCATTAAAAGGGAGAAAAAAGACAAAAAAAAAAAAAAAACTGGATTTAATTGAAAATCTTACTAGATTTTGGATGAAAATGACAACAAAATTAAAACCACTGGGACCCAAATTCAAAAGATTTGAGTTTTGGACTAAAGTGACAAAAGTCACCAAACCTTAGAGACCATTTTGAGAGTTTACTCAATAATATAAAAACATTGCTTGTTTGACTTAAGTTGACCAACCTTATCTCTTTATTTGCATACATATCTTACAACAAGTTGATGGCAGTATTCTACTTAAGGAAAGTCACCTTTCAAATAGGCTACCTCTCAAGAATTTTTGAGGGGTGTACCTATTGGCACACCCAAATGCATATATGCACATTAAAAAAGATTTTTTTGTCCTATATGCATACCCTGCAGTGTCGAGCTGTGGCCATAGCACGACGTTTTAGTCCGGTCAACCAGACAAAAGACTGACGGGTCTGTTGACCTGATCAAAACGCCGAGCTTTGGCTGCATTTTGGTCATGTCAACCAGACAAAAGACAAAAGACTGGCAGGGTGTCTGGTTCACAGGACCAAAACACGGCCAAAGCTCGACGTTTTGGTCCGGTCAACAGACCCGTCAGGCACCCATCAGTCTTTGTTTTGTCTAGTTAACCGGACTAAAACGCCGCGCTTTGGCCATAGCTTGAAATGCAGGGTTTGCATATAGGACAAAAAACCCTTTTTTAGGCTGACTATCTGCGCACCAAGTGTGCAAATAGTCTCCCCCTTTAAAAGACACCCATCCTAATCCACATATTCACTGCCTCTATAAATAAAGAATAAAAATTTTTGAAAATTATTATCTGTAATACTTTAAATAAAGGCTCATTAAATAAACAAATAGTATTTGGCAAAACGGTGATAGCAATAGTTACAACCACTTTCAAATCATCTTTTCCGGTGTGACGACTTTTCAGGTGTATAACTTTATTTATTTTGTTATTTAAATAAGGATTAGTTGGGTTGATTAGAAAAAATATTTTGGACTTTTAAATTTTTGTGTTAAACGTTATTTTAGTTTTTCTGGTTTATGTTATTTTGCTGGTTAAGTTTTGTCCAAAGGTTTTTAATGTTTTCATTTTAGTCTACTGGGTTAACTCCATCTTAGAGTCTCTCTTATTTTCTTAATACTTATTTTCTCAACTATTTATTTTATTTTTAAGGTTTATTAATAACTATTTAATATCTCATTAACTCAACCCTCTGTAATAAACAAGTTTCTAATCCAGATTATAATAATTGAGTATCTCTATTGTTCTGTATTTGGTAAATGATAAACGTGATTGTTCCAAATTTATGATATTCAAATTTTATCTAATGTATTTCAGTTTATGGATTTTATCTTTTATAAACATTTCACTAACAAAAAAATGAAGTAAGAAAGATAGAAAGGTCTTAGTGTCTTACAAGAATTTCATGCCTTGCTTTCTCAAGTTTGTCGTCAACTTGATCCTTACCCAATTGTTGTACTTGCTCCTCCTTTAAGACATCATTTCAGAGAAAAATAAGTTACTGCTCAAAACTGTAAATTTGAAATAATAACTACAAATTGGTGATGAAAAACTATGTACTAATTAAGTAAGTAACAAACTATAAAACAACGAAGAAATTGCTAATATAATAGATCATAAGATGTTGACAAAATTGGTGTTCAAAGATAATATATAGTTAAAACCATCAAATGAATTTAACAGTAAATTACACGTCAAATTTGGTAGAAAATTAATGAGTACGGACAAGGAAATTAAGAGATGATAGAAACAATATCATATGCCTTGTCTGATTAAAATGCTATGCATATAGATTCTATCAGAGAGAGAAATTGGGCGTTTCATTTGTAGCTTGTATACATGAGACGTTTCATTTGTAGCTTGTACACACGAAAACGATTGGTGGCGATAATTCGTCCAGGATACGGTTGTAAATTGAAGATTAGTAGTTTTTTATGGAAAATGTATATAATGTTATGGAATATGAACACATTTTGAATCAAAATGAAAAGGTGAGCAAGTAACAAAAACCCACTATTTTTAAACCTAAGTGGGCACCCAATCGACAAGGGCTTGGGATTCATCCATCGAAATCCCATAAGCTTCAATAGATGTCCCATCTGAATCCCATAAGCTTCAAGAAAGGGGCCAATCTTCAAATGAAAACGGTTTCATGACTGGTTGTTAAAGCTTTTGAAAAAACAGAACCCAAAACTCCTTCTGCGATGGTGGCAGAACCCTAGCGTCGCTAGGGTGGCGGCGATGATTGTCTGGGTGGCTGACGGCGAAAGAACTGATGGTGGTGGTTCTCGTGTAATCCCGATCAAGAGCCAAAGCTCTGATGCCAGTTGTTAGTATCACTAGGATTGAATACACACACGAAACTGAACACACACACACGAAAGCTATAAACGACACGAAGATTTAAAGTGGTTCAGTTGGCTGACCTACGTCCACTCTGCTGCAACTAGGGTTTCTTTATCATTCAGGTGCTCAAGGAATTACAAGTACAATGATATCAATATATAGAGACTAATCTAGCGTTTGGAAACCCAAGTTAGGCCCAAGCCCACATAGAGATAACTAGGGCCGACTAAATTGAAACCCTAATTTAACTGCCAAATAAAGATGTGTGGGCCGACTCAAAGCTAGGGTCGGCCGCCCTCCCTTGATCGAGCCTCCACACCAATTCACCCAACAATACGTGATTCTAATTTCTACATCGTCGATTTTGGTTTAAGGGTTCTTATCCATATATTATTTTATTTTGGTTGTACACTTCATGAATTTTGCTCAAATCTAGCATGAAGTTGGAAGATCCATCATTTAGTTACTTTCTTTTTTGAGTAATTGTGCCATTCGAATGTTGAAAAGCTAAAGAAGTGTTGTTCGCACCAGCGTGAAGGCTAGCATGAAAAGGTATGTATGTTTGTATCATATCTTGATTTGATTTTGCGAAAAAAAAAATGGTACGACAATTACATTTACTTTGAATATATGAACTGAGGCCTCCTCTCAAAATGGTGGTGGCGCTACAAATCATCCGGGAACCGCTTTGGGTTAATGTTATTGATGTAATATGAAAGGAAGGAGCTCGGGGGGCTGGTTCCTAGTAAGAAAACTCTGCCTGGTGTATGGAATGCTATTGGGTCAATAAATAGAGAATTTTGCAACAGGGGCATCAATCTGGAAATAAAGTTTGTATGCTCAGTGGGGAAGGAAGAGTCAGCTAGATTCTAGCTTCATAACTGGATTCCAGGCGGCAAGCTAAATGACTAGTTTCCCGATGTGTTTTCTATATGTAAGGTAAAATCAGTCAGAGTTAATAAAAGTTATAGAAGGACCGAACATGGAATACTTTGGGACATTGCGTTGAGAAGGCTATTCGACATGATCGAAGAGATTAACCAAGCGGCTTGGCTAAGAGATATGTTGATGAATCAGAATCTAAAAGGTTGGGAGTTTGGAAACATGGCTGGGGAGTTCTCTATATTGAAACTTCAGGTGGAGCTCCATAGCATTCCTGAAGGTAAATTGTTTTGTGTGGAGAATGGTTAGTAAAAGTATTCCTACATACAATGCTCTTGCAAGAAGATGTATAATTGTGGGAGATGGGAGATGCAAGAGATGATTTGGGGTTGGAATCGGTGGACCATATCATGTCATTGCTGAGTGCATTTGGGCCAGAATAGTGTGGTCACGTATATGTGTATGGCTGGAGGTTCCAGTTCCATTCCAGTTTGTGTCGTTGAATCAAATGCTGGACTTATGCAAGTCGGCGAAAGGGTCGAAGAACAAAAAGGAAGCCATGTATGCAGTTTTCTTAATGACAATTTGGAGGATATGGTTGGGTAGAAACGGAAAGGTTTTGGTGTTACAAGTTATGGGTTGCAACTACTCTGTTTTTTGTTTCTGTTTTTGGCTAGTTTAACTACTTGCTAGGGTGGATCATGTGGCTGTATGTTTGGTGGTATTGAATAAAATGGCTTCGTTTTGATGTTAAAAACAATTACATTTTCATTGACTTATACTCTTAACGTTGTTATATATTAGTAAGGACTTATCCTTTTTGTATTCATATATAGTTCATTTATAACCTCTTTTTTATTCATATATATATATATATATATATATATATATATATATATATATATATATATATATATATAGATATAGTTCAATTGATCTTTTTTTTGAACGACCAACATAATTGTTGGGATAAGTTGGAGAAAGTCTAACTTCTTTTAGACTGTTTTTGTAAGTAGAGGGTCTGTTGTGTAACTTCTGCATAAGTCATGTTCTTGTTTAGAATGTTTAATAATGCGCAGGGGTCATAAGTGTCAATCTAGAAAGATGTTCGTTAAGATGTCTGTTTAGGCAGTTATTAGCTGTTGCTAATCAGTATAAAAGGTAGATTGGGGATTAGGGTTAGGTATTGAGTTTGTAATTCTTCTTGAATCGTTTGTTTGAATAATGAATCGAGTGTTAATCGTTGGTGAGATTCTTGTGTTATTGTTCAACAATTGGTATCAGAGCCACGGTGGCTCGATTTTGATAGAATTTCATTGAAGATTGATCAGAAATTTTGATTATTCATGATGGGATCAACAACAAAGCTTGTTCTTGATTAGTTTGACGGTAAAAACGATTTTGGTCTGTGGAGGATGAAGATGAAGGCCCTATTAGTTCATAATGGGGTTGTAGATGCCCTAAAAGGGGAAGATAAGCTTCCAGGAGATCAGAGAGTGACAGACAAGGAGAAGAAGGAGATAATGGAAAAGGCTCATAGCGAGATTGTGTTGAGTCTCGGAGATAGAGTACTCAGGGAGGTTTCAAAGGAGACTATAGTTGCCTGAATCCGGACCAAGCTAGAAAGCCTGTACATGACGAAGTCACTGGCTAATTGGTTGTATCTAAAGAAATACACATTCAATTTGGCTTCTGGTAAGTCCCTTGAAGATCATACAGATGAGTTTAATAAACCCATTATTGATTTAGAAAACATTGAGGTAGGTATAGATGATGCAGATCAAGTAATCATATTCTTGACTTCATTACCGAGTTCATATGAACATTTTGTGGATACTCTTATGTATGGGAGGGATTCGTTATCCATGGTAGATGTTTAGCTGCCTTAAATTCTAAAGAATTGAAGAAGAAGTCTGATGAACAAGAAGATGTTGGTGAAGGTCTGGTTGTAAGGGGAAGAACTGAACAGAGGTCATTCAAACAAAAGGGGCAAGAGAGATCAAAGTCAAAGTTTAAAAGAAAGTGTTTCATATGTAGTTATGAGAAACACTTGAAAAGAGATTGCCCACAAAGAAACAAGAAGCAAAAGAAGTTTGATTCATCTTCAAGTTCAACAAAGACTCAAGGCCATCATCAGACTTCTGAAGAATCTTTAGATGGATATGATAGTGCAGATGTACTAGTAGTCACAGATCATGGTCCTAAAGATGATTGGATCATGGATTCTCGAGGATCTTATCATATGACTCCAAACACAAGTTTGTTTAAGGAGTTCAAGAAAGAAAATCTTGGCTCAGTAAAGCTAGGAGATGACAGGGCATGTATGATCGAAGGGCATGGCACAGTTGTTCTTAAACTTACCAATAGCACTGAAGTAGAGTTGTCCAATGTCAGGTATATTCCTAAATTGACCAAGAATTTAATTTCTTTGGGTACCTGTGAAAGTAATGGCTATACTGTTAGTCTTAAGCATGGAAAGGCCAGAGTTGTAAAAGGGTCTATGGTAGTTTTAACTGGTACAAGAAGGGCCAATGACATCTATGTCTTAGATGGTCATGCTATGTGTGGTGAAGTTGCAGTAGCAGAAAAGAAAGAAAGTACTGCCATGTTATGGCACAAAAGGTTAGGCCATATGGGTAGTCAAGGAATGAAGGAGTTAATAAAGCAAGGTGTGATAAAAGACTTGGTAGACTATGAATTTGGTTTATGTGAGAATTGTGTAATGGGAAAGGCACATAAGGTTAAGTTCTCAAGAGGGGTTCATAGGTCAAAATATAACAACCCTAAACCGACACCCTCGTAATATTTCCCGACACCCTAAAAATATTTAGAGTATCCCAATATGTTCCTAAAAACACCCCATACGTGAAAACAGACCCCGAATACCTTAAATATTATTAAAAATAATTAAAAATCAATTTTTGGGCTTGTCGCGGGCCGCGTAGACCCCTTAGGATCTTACGCGGGCCGCTAGAGATCGAAAGTGTGGCAAAACCCGGTGCTGACACGTGTCCGACTAGTGTTGAACCTACTAGGTGACCCGGATCACCTACGCCGTTGACCATCTTTGACGCGGGCCGCGTAGCCCCTTGGCTACCCTTATGCGGGCCGCGAGAAGGTCCAAATCAGACACTATATAAAGGAGGCCTCAGATTTTCAGTCGACTCGCTCATTTCTTTTCTTTCTAATCAAATTCTGAAGTAGTAGAAGCTATACTCGGGTATAATACCCCCTAAATAACGAGGTTCTGCTCCGTTGTAAGTATCATAACCCTGGATACGTATTAGATACTCTGCCCGATTGATCTAGGGTTCCGTAACGACTATCGTGGTTCTTCCCGACGTAGTCGTTGGAATGCCATCTTGGGGAGGGTATTACTAATGTTAAAATGAGTTATTATACTAACACGTGTGCATTTGTGTAATTTATAGATAATTCCCAGGAAACCCTTACAGAAAATCTAAGACAACAATGTGAGTAATCTCCTTTTTACAAACTGTTTTTACAAAACCTCACTTAATTAATTATATATTAAGCAGTTATTGAGTATTTGTAAGGATACAATTATCGTCGGTATGTTGGGGTTTTGTATACAAAATTTGTTACCACCTGGTCAAGGAGTAACATTTCCACAAGTCAGGTTTGATAGTACCGTGGGTGGTAATTGGTATAACTTGGAAACAAATGTAATTGCGAGACCGCCCTCAATACTGTACAATGGTTCTTATTTAAACTTGATTAAACTGGATTCACTCACCAGTATTTCCCAATGACAAAATGTTTTTAAACGCGTTTCAGGTAACAATATGTAAAAGCCAAATAGAAGCCAGCTGGACAGCACTGAAGGCTTGGAAAAGTGGCAATAAAGTTACCTAAAATAAAATAGATGTTTTTATTAAATAAAAATAAGATTTATTCCTATGAAACTAAGTGTACTGCAAACTTGGGTTTATCCCATGTGTTTAATATGAAAATGTGGTATTTTACTCTGATAAAACATTTCCTAACTACGGTCCTAATGAAAATTCCGTTGCCAAATTAGACAATAATAGGATACCACCGAAACTGGCCGCGACCGCCCGTTCCTGTCTTTGTGTAAGGGGACGGGGGTTGTGACAAAAAAAAGGTCCTAGATTATGTTCATGCAGATCTATGGGGGCCAGCAAGAACCATGTCTTTAGAAGGAGCTTTGTATTTCTTATCCTTGATTGATGACTACTCAAGGAGGGCGTGGGTGTATCCTTTAAACACAAGCATGAAGCATTTGAAAAATTTAAGGAGTGGAAAGTTCATGTAGAGACACAATTTGAAAGAAAGGTCAAGAAACTAAGAACAGACAATGGTCTGGAATTCTACAGTAATGAGTTTCACATTTTTTGTAGAAACAAAGGTATTGCTAGGCATCTAACAATACCTGGAACCCCACAACAAAATGGTCTTGTAGAAAGGATGAACAGGACCCTACTTGAAAGAGTTAGGTGTATGGTTCATCAATCTGGGCTACCTAAAAGTTTTTGGGCTGAAGCTTTAAAGACTGCAGCACATGTCATTAATAGGTCACCATCTTCAGCCATTGAAATCATGGTGCCTACGGGGAAGTGGTCAGGTCTACCTGTAACAGATTTTGAAGACTTGAAGGTATTTGGTTCTTTAGCTTATTCATATGTAAATAATGGTAAGCTAGAGAACAAGGCTCAGAAATGTTATTAACAGCAGAAATGTTAAAGTCATAGAAGAAATGTTATACAAGGATGTGATCAATGGATCTGATAAAAGAGTCAAGAGAGTTCAGGTTGAGGTAGAGCCTATGGCAAGTGAACCTGAAGCAAGTGAACATGTTGAAAGTAGTTCTGAACAGACTAATGTGGGTCAAGGTGGTCATATTTCATCAGAGAATACAAGTGATCAGTCATCAGGGCAATGCATTGCTAAAGACAGAACAAGAAGACAAATAGTGAAACCTGTAAGGTTTAGAACACAAGAGGATATTTATGCATTTGTCTTTAGTGTTATTGAACATGATAGTATAAATGAACCACTGTCTTGTAATGAAGCCATTAATTCTGTTGAGAAAGACAAATGGCAAGTGACAATGAAAGAAGAAATAAAGTCCTTGTATAAAAATGAAACCTGTGAGTTAGTGGATAAGCCAAAGGATCAGAAGCTTGTATCCTGTAAGTGGATTTAGAAGGTTAAAGAATGGATGCCAAGAGAATTGCCAAGATACAAGGCAAGGTTGGTGGCTAAAGGTTTCACACAGAGAGCTGGTGCGGATTACAATGAAAGTTTTTCTCACGTGGTAAAGCATACCTCTATAAGGGTAATATTGGCATTAACTGCATACAAAAATTTTGAGCTGGAGCAATTAGATATACATGAAGCAGCCTCAAGGGTTTGAAGTTGAAGGACATGAAGATAAGGTATGTTTGTTGCTGAGGTCTTTGTATGGTTTAAAAGAATCACCTAGGCAATGGCATCTTAGATTTGATGACTATATTGTCTCTGATGGCTTCAATAGAAGTAAGTATGACAGTTGTGTGTACATTGGAGAGTATGAGCAGGGAAAGTCTGTGTATCTATTGTTATATGTAGATGACATGTTGATGGCTTGTGAGAACCAACAGGTAATCAAAGATACAAATAATTTGTTGAACCAAGAGTTTGATATGAAGGAACTGGGGCCGGCTAAAAGGATTCTGGGTATGGAGATTCTCAGAGATAGAGATCATGGATTGTTGTATTTGAATCAAAGGTCCTATATTAAAAGGGTGTTGGAAAGCTTTGCTATGGAAGATAGTAAACCTGTTTCAATACCATTGGCTCAACATTTTAAGCTTTGATAAGAGACTCTCCTCAAACTGAAGATGAAAAGAAAATTATGGAGAAGTATCCTTATGCAAATGTAGTTGGAAGCCTAATGTACCTTATGATTTGCACAAGACCTGATCTGGGATTTGGAGTTAGCATGGTCAGCAGGTATGTTTCAAATCCTGGGAAAATACACTGGGAGGCAGTCAAGTGGATACTTAGGTATCTCAGAGGTACACAAGATAAAGGTGTGGTGTTTGGAAGAGAGTTTTGATGAACAGGTTTTGGGTTATTCAGATTCAGATTTTGCTAAAGATCTGAATAAGGGAAAGTCAATGACTGGATATGCTTTTAAGTTGTTTGGTACTCTTGTTAGCGGGAAGGCTACATTACAACATATACTAACTTTGTCAACTACAGAAGCTAAGTATGTTGCTCTAATTGAAGTAGTGAAAGCGAGCATGTGGCTTAGAGGGTTTGTTACTGATCTGGGTATAGAAGTTGATAAAATTGTGGTATTATGTAATTGTCAAAGTGCAGTGCAGTTGACAAAGAATCAGGTTTATCATGAAAGGACCAAACATATAAATGTGAAATTGCATTTTATAAGAGACGTGGTGAAATCAAGAGAGGTGCTGATTAAAGAGGTGGATACCTTAGAGAATGCTGCTGATATATTCACTAAGGTATTGCCTGGAACAAAGTTTGAATATTGTTGTGAACTGCTCAATGTTGGATAGACTTTATCCAAAGGTGGAGATTGTTGGGATAAGTTGGAGAAAGTCTAACTTCTTTTAGACTATTTTTTGTAAGTAGAGGGTCTGTTGTGTAACTTTTGCATAAGTCATGTTCTTGTTTAGAATGTTTAATAATGTGCAGGGGTCATACGTGTCAATCTAGAAAGATGTTTGTTAAGATGTCTGTTTAGGCAGTTATTAGCCGTTGCTAATCAGTATAAAAGGTAGATTGTGGATTAGGGTTAGGTGAGCACAATTCAATTGAGTCTGTAATTCTTCTTGAATCGTTTGTTTGAAAAATGAATTGAGTGTTAATCGTTGGTGAGATTCTTGTGTTATTGTTCAACAAGAATCAATCCGGAGCACTCTCGAGGCACCCACCGGACCAAACGGATTATTCCATGAGTAACCCGAGTCCACCACCAATTCCAGGGAAAAATGGGTTAACCCACCCGCCTATAGACATGACGAAACTTACGGATGCATCAATGCATCATTAAAAAAACAAAAAAATAGCATCGCTTCAGTAAACCATATATTAAAAGTATTAAAAGTCTTTAAAAACTAAACTACTGTAAATCATCCGGAAAAAAATATATATTACCAAAAGGTATTAAAAGTTTTTAAAAACTGAACTACTGTAAATAACCCGGAAATATATATATATATATATATATATATATATATATATTGCCAAAAGGTAACAACAAAGTTGGTTAATTTTTATATGATGATACAAAACAATTTATCGTTTAGCCTACTTTATCCTTTTTATACTTATATATGTACTGTAAATTACTGTTTGGCTCTTGTGGTTTAGTCAGTTTAACTTTTTCAATTTAAAAAGGAATCTTTTGACGTATCAGACTATAAAGTTGCATTTTATAACAGTTTTGACCCATAACAATAACTTTATTACTTTTTTGCACTTAAGTGTAAGGTAATTAGGTCATTACATACCTTAGGGCTATTTTTAATAACTACAAAGCTCTTTTAATATTAAAAAGATTAGTAATGCAATTACTCAAGCTTTTTTTATTATTTAGTTATTTTCACGATTATTATTTAACAAAATACGTTTTAAATATACAAATAAATATACATTTTTATTAACCGTTTGTTTTTTATAAACGTCGTTTTAATAATCATTTGTTTTTATTAAAAGCGTCTATCGTTTTTAAACCTTTGTAAAGTCGTTTATCCTTTATTTTTTTAAATATTTCATTTTATACCGTTTCTTTTAACTTTTTTAAAAATTTCGTTTTTAAGCCGTTCATTTTTAAAATTGTTTCTTTTTAAACCGTTCTTTTAGAACCATTTTTAAACTTGTTTGAAATTTTGTATTCAATTTACTTATAGCCATTAGGTAAAAAAGAACTTTATAAAATGAACGATTTCAAAAATTAAAGAAATTTCAAAACGATCGACGAGTGGTTTAAAAAAAACTTTTATAATAAAACAAAAACTTACAAAAATAAGCTAACAAGTGGAGATTTGAAAACAGATAAAAAAATAATTAATTTGAAACAAACAAATGGAGATTTGAAAACAGATAAACCATTTAAAAAAAAGTTTAAAAAATGAACGATATTTTGCAAACTTTTTATTAGAATAGTTCATATTTTTCAAATCTTCCATTTCTTCTGTTTTATACACGTTGTTTTTTAAAATTTAAAAAATGAACGATTTAAAAAAAGGAAATTGTTTAAAAAAGTTTAAAAATAAACGATTTTATAGAATGAATTGTTAAAAAAACTTTAAAAGACAAACCAAATTGAAAAGAATGATTTAAAATGGAACAATTTTAAAAACAATAGACCGTTTAGTAAAAAGGGTCAAATAACAAATGAGTTAAAAATGGTGTTTACTTTTAAAGAAAATGCATATTTATTGTTATATTTAAAACGTATTTGTGAAATAATAATCGTAAAAATAACAGAATAACAAAATAAACTTGAGTAATTGAATTAATAATCTATTAAATATTAAAAGAACTTTAAAGTTATCAAAAACTGCCTCCAAGGGATATAATAACCTAATTACTTTTACAGTTAACTGTAAAAAATAACAAAGTTAGTGTCTAGGGCCAAAATCATTATATAATTCAACTTCAAGGTTTAATATGTCAAAAGATTACTTTTTGGGCTTACATGGTTAAACTGTGTAAACCATTACTCTTATATGTATAAGAACAAAGTGAGTTCGAATTTTTTTTAACGATTTAGAACCCATAGATTTATTTCCCATCTATACTACCTAATAAAGAAGAGAACTATAGAAGAGACAAATGATGCTATCTAGAGACTTCGTTTTAGTTTTTCCCGCCTAAACCACACTTCCCTTTCCTTTGGTGCACGGGTTAGGAGGACCCGTTTTGTAATATGGGTCAAAATCGATGAAGACTATAGTTCTAAGTTCTCAATCTCAATAGTCTTCTTCACCACGCTTCCACCTGCACCGTTTCCCCTTTTATTTTCTTTTGCAAGTTGTATCGTACTACACACACATTAAGGTTTATTCTTGGATCTCTTTCTGCTAATCCTCCCACGACCATTGAATCTGATGTGTTCTTCGTCAAAAAGGCTCTCTAATCGGGTACACCATTCCCAACCTTCTAGCAGGTAAGATTTCATCTTTATATCTCTAAAGATGTTAGATTTCATTTATTAAACCCTAATCCTCTCTAATCGCCTACACCATCCCAACCTTCTAGCGGTATGCTTTCATCTCTGTATCTCTAAACGAAGTATCAATCTGATAACTAAGGATCATTCTTGATGGGTTTTCACGCTGGTGTCGCACCTGGAGTGCCAACGAAGATGATTTAATCAAGAATGATGTTGGATCTGAAACGGTATTCTACATATCTATTGGTAATTACATTGACTGAAATCTATAATCTGATAAGACGTGTGTCACTTTTGAAATTATTCACTTTCTATATCACTATTTTAACTTAGAGTTAATCACTATTGGTACGGACTTTTGACATTTGCGGTACCGATACCAGCATTTACTGTTTTTTGCCTTTAAATACCGGTACCGTCCCAGGTATTTTCGGTACAAATACCTGTTTTTGGAGATTTTCGGTACCGGTTGGTATCGCGCTCATCCCTAATTTGAATGAGTAAGTTTCTCATTTCAAAGAATATTAAGAAGTTATGAAATCTACACTGGGTAAGTTTCTCATTTCAAAGAATATTAAGAAGTTATGAAATGTATATAGGTAAAAGATCTTAATCGTATTTCCAGTTATTATTACCCACATTATCTCTTTGTTTGCTTAATTTGTACTGTAGCAGAACAACGAATATATTCACTTGGGCCAATAATTTAAATGATTTTCTAACTGTTTAGTAGTCAAAACATGTAGATTGTGCTACTAGCCACACCCATTTTTAGTGAATGTAATATATGTTTTTAATTTATTTCAGACAATAGCTACATGACAAAGCGATGCTAGACACTCTAACAAAGATGAATTAGAGGATTCCCATGCACCATATGAAGTTATTTTGTTACCAGGTAAAAGTGTCTTTTTCCTTTTTGGTTTCCTTTCTCTATCTATAAATATTGTAGTTTGGTAAGTGTAACTTTTGGTAAGTCATCAAAAAACGTTTACTTGATGTTCGTTGTTGTATCGTAATCTTATATATTTGACAATCAGTGAATGATATACTATTGGAAGTTTTGCTTTCTTAAGCCATTTGGGAAAACTAAAGTTGTCGTCATACATTATAATATGGAACTTCTTAGGCGTTTGTTTAATCTTTCTTGGCGGAAATCAAGCCTTTTGGGCTATTGTAGAGCAAACCTTCACTGGGTTTTTTTTGGGGGGGGGGGGGGGGGGGGGGGGTTGTGAGAACACAATCTGTGCTTCAAAAATTTGCCATCTCTAAGATAGCTATTGATATGAGCAACATAAACTTCTTTCTTCTGGCATGATGTGTATCATAGATACTGTTGCTTTCAGAAACGAAAATGTATTCTTTGAATTACCCGTTTTTTTAGCAGCTTCTGTTTGTAAATTCATGTACATTCGGGTTTTCTTTTCTGATTAAGGCATGGTTCTTTGAAAAATTTCCCAATTATAGCGTTGTGTTTTCCGTTTGTATTTTCTTATAGTGTGGAAAGTTGCCTTATCAATGGAGGGCATTGCTAAGATTGGGTAGATATTTCAAAGTGAAATTTGGAATTAGGGTAAATTACACTTTTCGTCCTTTATGTTTGTACCGGATTGCAACGGATAGCCTTTAACTTCAATAATTACAGTTACAATCCTTTATTTGCAAAACCCGTTACACTCTACGTCCTTTAGTGCTAACCAGATTAAAATTTTTGGTTATGTTTATTCAATTAAGGGTATTTTGGTCAATTCATGTTGTTATTTAACTGTTTAATAAATAAATAAAAAATGCAAATACACTCTTCTTCCCCAATTTACTAACCCTAAAACCCTAACCACTTTGCCACCACCGCCTCTTCTGCCGCCACCACCACCACATCCCATTGCCACTACCCTAAAACCCTAGCTTTAGATCTAGTTATGACATTGATCGTAGTCATTCGTCGGAGAGCGACGGTGGAATCAGAACGTATCAGAGGAATTCGGAGTGTGAGAAAAGGTTTAGATCGAGTTACGATGATGTTCGTAAAACAGAGAGTTTGTTATAAGTTTCTTCGTCGGAGAAAGTGAACTTCGATCATAAGCAATCGTCCGGAAGCGGCAGCGGTGGCGCTGTTATCGGAGCAAAACAGAGGAATTCGGAGTGTGAGAAACGGTTTAGATCGAGTTACGATGATGTTGATCGGAAAATACAGAGTTATTGCAAGTTTTCTTCGTCAGAGAAAGTGAACGTGGATTCAAACGTCAATCGTAATCATTCGTCGGACGGTGGCGGCGGCGGCGGTGTTGTGATTGGAGCAAAACGGTTTAGATCGAGTTATAATGATTTTGATCGGAAAATACAGAGTTCAGGGAAAGTTTTCTTGTATAACAGGTATCATCTATAACCTCACCCTGAAAATTACTGTTTCAAACTCAAAGAGTTCAGGGTTGCTCACTCGCACTTCCTCGATAAACAGAAATCTCCGTCTCTAATCCTGAAAACTACTCTGATGCCTATACAGAAACTCTCTCCTGTTATATAATGAACAGTTATAGATTATAAGTTTATAGATTTTGGTTTCTCCGCCAGCAAGAAACAGAATCGGAAACCTAATCTCTGGTGACGGTGAGATCGAAACGAATAGGGAGAAACTGATGTTAAATTTTCAAAACGAAGTTGTGAAGATGAAGGACACTATTCTACGTGAACGTCTGCTATATACTTTAAATTCTTTTTCATGTTGTCCCCGTGGTACAGCGTGGGTTGCACTTTACTAGTTTACAATGACACATTACCTCTATCAAATTATAATTTAGTATCGTTCATTAAAAAATTACTAACCAAAAAGATGAAGTAAAAAAAAAGGAATGTCTTACAGGA
Organism: Helianthus annuus; assembly: GCF_002127325.2. Taxonomy (NCBI): domain Eukaryota; kingdom Viridiplantae; phylum Streptophyta; class Magnoliopsida; order Asterales; family Asteraceae; genus Helianthus; species Helianthus annuus. The sequence goes on along the minus strand of NC_035443.2, from coordinate 185,507,423 downwards.
ACTTGAAAAGTTGTTATCTGAAGTTCGTCGACAACTTGGTCCTTATTTGGCTCCTGTACTTGCTCCTCCTTTAAGAAATAGTAATTGTTTCTAAAATTAATGCTCAAAACTATAAATTTCTGATGAAACTACAAATTGGCTGTGAAAGCTATTTGCTAAGGAAAACTATAAAACAATGAAATCATTGATAATATAATAGATGATAAGATGTCAACGAAATTGATGTCTAAAGACGATACCTTAAAAATAAAAACCATCACATAAATTTAACTATACATAAATTACCGGTTAAATTTGGTAACCAAATAATAAATATGAAAAGGAAATTAACATAATATAGAATTAATACCATATACAAGTCAAATTTGGTAACAAAATAATGAATATCAAAGAAAGTGGGCATTCCATTGTAACTTCTATACACGAAAACGATTGGTGGCGAGAATTCATCCAGGATATGGATGTAAACTGAATTAGTTTTTTTTTTTTTTTTTTTTGCGTTGAACAATGCATATAAAGTTATGGAACATGCAATATTTCAAATCCAAATAAAAAGGTGAGAAAGTGACGAAAACACATTATTATTTAGCGCAAGAGGCTGCCAATTAGCAAGGGCATAACCTTCATCATAGGAGGTCCCCATCTAAGTTCCATAAGCCTCAACCAAGAGGCAGCCTCGCTAACCAATTCTTTAAATGGAAGCCCTAGAGATTGGGTTCTTATAAAGTAGAAATTTACTTAATTTAACAAAAAGTATGGACATACAATTTCAGTTGTGGATAACTTTGATGTCTTTGTAACAAGTTTAGCTTAAGTTTCAATAGTATTATCATAGGTTGGCTTTAATCTTTGAAAGGTTTTGTGTTTAAATGACAGGGTTCTTCTCTTCAATTTTGTCTTATTTGGATATTTTCAGGACCCATTCTATGTAATAATTTAGCTAAACGAAATTGTATCATTGAATATGCATAATACTTATTTCATATGCATTAAGATAATATGCACCCTATGATTACGCACAAACATAAACATACCTGACTTACTTGAAAGACCAATGCTTGCTCAAGTTCATTAAGAACAACTTTCATTGTTGGACGTTGGTCTTGACTGTCCGCCACACACTGGTTTGCAACTTTTAAAAATGTGTACAAAGAATCCTTATTAGCTCTTCCAATTGGACCCTGACTCTGTTTACCAGTTTCTTCCTTTAGTATAGGATCTATGATGTCCTCTGTTGTCCCATTGGAGAAGTTTTGTCTTGCAACATGAACCAGCCCTTTCTCACCCTGCTTAAGGTAAATTTGGTCCCAAGCTACTCTTCCGCATAGAATTTCAAACATAACTACTCCAAAGCTATACACATCCGACTCTCTTTTTAGCTTACTGGTCTTTGCATATTCTGGATCCACATGATACTTTGACTGCATAATGTCTATTCTTTTACACAGAGCTTCATCGTTTTGATTTAGAGGCAGGAATACCGCATAATCAAAGTCTACAATCTTTGCCCCCCAGTTCTCGTCCAACCCAATTGTCCCACTATGTATATTACTGTGTATTATCATTTTTTTGTCATCCATCTTAGAGTGGAGGTACATCAACGCCTGTGCAACATCAATGCAGATTTTCGAACGTATTTTCCAAGTCAAAATACGCATTTTATTGATGTTACCCAAATGATTCATCAGGTATCCATTAGAAAATTTCTCCATGACAAGTATCATCTCGAAACCTTCAACACAAAATCCTATAAGAGTGACTATGTTGTGATGCTTAACGCTACTAAGCATTTCAAGCTCTGTAAAAAATAATTCTTCTTCATGCTTGTCATCTCTAGGAAGGAAGCGTTTTATTTCTACAGTGTTACATCTGTTGGGTAGTTCATTTTTACTTTTCCCTTCTATGGAGGAAGTTTTGTCTTTATCAAAATGGCTGAGTTCTGTTGTATACCAAGTACGGTTAACATCAGATTCAGTTTTGTATGTGTCAGAAAAATTATGTGTGGCCAACTTTATATCAACGAGTTGAATCTTCAAGTGTTCTAACTTCTTCCCCTGCAACGTGTGACATCAAAAGAGAATTGCAAATTACGAGAATGAATTTTTATGGATAATTTATTTTTTATCGCTACAGAAAACAGACGACATTCGAAACTACCGCTGTGTGTGGCTTATTTTCTCAATAAATATATATTCTAACAAAAATTGTTCTGTTAGTTTTGTATCTGATAAATGTCTTATTTTTGGGTAACTTATTTGCATAATAAAACAAAAAAAAAATGGAAGTAAATGAGTTATTACAAAAAGAATCTGAAGTTCATGCTTAATATGATTTTGATAAATATTAACAAGAATTTAGTTCTGTTAAAAAAGCTCGCGGCTCGGAGCTAGCTCGAAGATCGCTCGGATTTAACTTGGAAAAAGCTCGCTCGATATGGCTCGGTTTGAAAGTGAGCCGAGCCAGCTCGGTTAGAAAGTGAGTCTAGCTCGGCTCGTGACGAGCCAAATTGGCCCGGTTTCGCTCGCGTGGTAGCTCAACTCGACTTAGCTCGAATTATTTTACTTATAATATATTTTATTTTTATATACATATAATGTATTATAAAAACGTGATTATTATTTACATGTATTTAGGCTTGTAGTTTGATATCTATGACATATTTAAAGGTTGATTGCCGTGTGAATGAACAAATATTGTATTTACTTGAAATATAAAACTTATTTTGCGTTGTTAAACGTGATTTTGGCTTGTAATGTATTAGGTTGAACTTATTTTGAATATGTTCTTTTGAAGTATTGAATAATATTTTAGAGGATTAGGATCAAATACAAAGGATCCTAATTGTAAGAAATGTAAGAAGGATTTATAGAGTGACAAGTGTCCAATAACCTAAAAAAACCCACTACACAAAAAAACCCCACTAAAAAAAAAACCTTAAACATCCACCACCACCAAAAACCTAACCCCCCCCCCACATCACCCACCCTAAAAAAAATTTTTTTTTTTTTTGGCCGAGGGGGTGGGGGCGGGAGTTTAGTTTTTTTTAGATTTTTTTTAGGTTTTTGGGGGGTGTGGGGGGGGGGGGGGGGTTAGGTTTTTTTAGGTTTTCGGGGGGTGGGGGTGGGGGGTTTAGGTTTTTTGGTGAGGTATAGTTTTTTTTGTTTTTTTTTTTTGCCGGGGGGTGGGGGTGGGTGGGTGGGGGGTGGGGGGTTTAGGTTTTTTGGTGGTGGTGGGGGAGGGGGGGTTAGGTTTTTGGGTGGTGGTGGGGTGGGGTGGGGGTGGGTGTTTAGGTTTTTGGTGGTGTTGTAGTGGGTTTAGTTTTAGGTTATTGGACACTTGTCATCTATAAATCCTTCTTACACTTCTTACAATTAGAAGTCTTTGTAGAATAACTTGACCCATATTTTAGAATACTGAATTTTAAGAGCTATGTATTAATTTTTATTTTTAAAATCGAGACAAACCAAGCCGAGCCGAGCCCGAGCTTAGATTTTCAGCCCGGTTTCAAATCCGAGCCGAACCGAGACAGCTCGGTTTATAATCGAGCCGAGCCCGAGCTTGCACTAGCTCGGCTCGGCTCGGCTCATGAACAGCACTAGAATTTATACATGTTATTTTATTTAATAAAGATCACAAAATTAACAAAATAACATAAAATAACAAAATTTAATTAAAGAAAATTGTCAAATAGTTGTTGCATGTGGGCTACACCCGCCCAGATACCCAATCTATGTTCTGAGTTGCACATTTAATAAACACTAGTGGTTTCAACAAAGGCATGTTGCGCTACGGTGTCCACCTCGCGCGTTGCACTTGGGTTTGGATGTGTATTTTATACGTGATAATTTTAATTTCAAGAATCATAACTAGTTAAGCAGTTCACTAAAGCTATAATCAGGTTCAGTAAAAAACCTAACAATTTATCCATTTCTAAATACGTAGCCTAATAAAAAAATTGCATGATTATAATCACTTTTCCCCAAAACTAATTATTGCTGCTTAATCAGTTAACCACACATCCAAACAGCCGTAAGTGTAGCATTGTCCTAATCAGCTTTACAATTTTACATCGGGAAACCATTAGGTTAGAATCTTTGTTGTTCTTAACCATTTTAATCAATATTCATAGCTTAGAATGACCTATAGACTAATATAAGTGAACCATAACATCACACTTTGGGGATTATAATTGCTCATAAACGGATATTCACAATCTGAGAAACATTAACAAACAAATCAGGAATTATGTATAGATTAATTTCACAGCAACTTCAGACTCTTTAACCTGGTACAAGACCTTGAACACCAAATTGAATGACGCCGTATTAGACTCAATCGTATAGTCTTCTATTTGTGCAACCAGATCCAACAATTCACCGGCATAGGATTAGCCCTCAGGTAATGATTATACAAGCTAACATTAGGCTTACTAGGTTTCCCTTCGTTATATGGTCAAATCCAAAACTCAAACAGTTGCTTCATATTAGGCCATTTCTGTGACATCATCCAACTGGTGAACAGATTCATGATGGCGTCACTGTCTAGGGTTTGCAAAAGCCCCAGTCCGAGAGGAAGGGTGAAGTTGCGAAAAACCTCGGGGGATAAAATTTACGTATACCAACTTGAATTTATACACTAAAAAGTCTACGTCAAAATGTATACCAACTTAAATTTGTATCTGCGTGTACACAAAAAATAAGCACCTAAACTTGAGGGGGTAAAAAAATAACGTTTTTCTTTTAGAGAGTTGAGGGTTGTTGGTGACAATGATGAAAGTTGATTGGGTGAGTTACACAAATAGACAAAAACCAAAAAAAAAAAAAGGAAAACCCAAGTTATGCAAAAAGACAAAAACCAAAAAGAAAAAAAAAGGAAAACCCCTAACGAACAATAACTGGCGGACCCATGAATTATATGAATTATATGTTGGGGTGTGGATGAGTGGTTCAAGGATATTTTTAAGAGGTGAGGTCGGGTTTTTTGCCTAATAAATACACTAACTTTTTTTAAGGGGTGCGCCCGTCCACACTGGGCTTCACCTAAGTCCGCCCCAGCGAACAATAGTATAGAGTTTGATGCTGTAGTAATGTTGATACACTTTTGTGTGGATGTGGCACGGTTCGGTTCAAAAGCGGCATAGCGACATTCCGCTGTCATACGACTCAGAGAACGACACAGTACGACTCCGATTAGGCACAATCTGTTGATGTAGAATGTTCGACCACTGCACAGGATCAGGATCCTCCAATAATTGTTGAGGATGCTGATTCATCAGATGATGAGTCAGAAGATGACGAACCGGTGCAGTCCGATGCAGTGACCAAAGAGGAGAATATTCCTCTTGAGAATCAAATTTTGTGTGATACTCCAGTTAAACCTGCTAAGACAATTCCGGTAGAGTCAACTTCTTCGCAAGGATCAGAAGGTGTGAATATGTTGTATACTCTGGTTGAAGATGATCGAATATATTCAGATAAATTCCAATTAAGAATGTAAACCAATCTTTAATCAGCAAAGTTTTTGAGGAATCGACCGGTAAGTTTTTGGGAAAGTCAAGTGCATGAGTTTTGGTAACACAATGTCCTCCAATCCCAAAAGCTGAAATTCAAAAACAATATGGAAACCAAAAGTTACCAACATAGGAAAATCATCAAGATCGCACTAATTAAACAAGAAAACCATCGAACAAGCCATCACATCAAGTGGCTCAGAAGTCAGCGAATCAGGGTCGAAAGGGCAAAAGAGCTCAGAACAAGAAGCAGTTTCAAAAGATAAACTTCGTGAAATCTCGGGGGACTGATAAAATTGAAACTTTCGAAAAGAAATCCAACACGGATTTTGTTAAACAAGTTCATATTTTGAGAAGAAATAGTCAGAACAACTACACACAACACACAAACTGTTGTGATGTAGGGCCAAGTACCTCAAGATCATGAAGTTCTTCATCAAGCTCTTAAAATTATGATACTCCAAAGTTTGTTGAGTGGAGATCATGCTTTGAATGCGGTGAGTATGGACACATTGTCAAGAACTGTCCATATCTCACCAAGGGAAAAGGAAAGGTTGATGCCCCCTATGAAAACTCTTACAGATCATGATCTGTTTCACCGAAACAAGACTTTCGATTTCAAAAAGAAAGAAAACTGAAACAGAAAAGAAAACAATGAAAGGAAGTTGAAAAGGTTTTAAAACCTAAGGTTGTCCAAACACAGTTTGTTACACCAAATGTTAAAAATGGCAAACAAAAATAGATTTGGAAACCAAAATCTGTAATAGTTTTAGGGGGAGCTTAGTCAATTCCGAATCATCGGGAAATCGATGTCACAATTCTCGATGATGTCTAACGACCCAAGTCAATGAAGGCTTGGGTCCCCCCTCCCTCCAACTGATCTTTCAGTGAGTGTGCAGGAAGTTCTAGGAGGAACTACTGATAGTTGTAGGATTATTGATAGTGGAGCATCCAACACCTGATCGCCAACATGTGACTCCGACACAATGATCAAATTAAAGAGACTATGTTGCCATTGATGGAGGGAAAATAAGACAAAATGTCCGGTGAAGGAAGGATGGTGAAAGAATGTAGATGAATGAAGTTGAAAACTTGGACAAGATGCAAAACGTGTCAAAACTCGATTGTTCAAGGTTTTGATCGGGTCAAGAGGATAGATTCCAACGAAATCTACATGCTTGCCGCACGTCTGAAAGCTTTCGAAGATTCGTAGCTTATTCTTCCACAAGAAGTTTAAGACCAACAAGATGAATGTGCAGTGTACTTTTCGCTACGGTGTGTTGAAGAAAATGTGTTTACTGAACAAACCAACCGGGTGTGTGGATACTTTGGCATGGATTGAACAACCGCACACTACTTCTCAAGGAGAAAGACAAAGACCTTTGCTAGTACAAAAGCATGTGTAAGACATCATGTATGGACCGACCAATGATGATGTGTACAAGCTTTCCTACATGCTCCCTTGCCACTTACCAGCTGGGCTAGGGGGTTTATCATCTTGTTGATGTGAAGAGATTTTTGAGTTAATTGAGGCAGCTGCAAAATCGACCTTGAAATCCACACCAGGTAGATATCCAGTTTGGGAGAGCCCTCAGATTCCTTGCAATGCACGAAGCAGTTGCAGGATTACGGTTTTGAATTTCTAATCTCTTATCCTTGTCATTATTTAAGTTTCCTTACAAATTACTAATGATGTAGAGGGTGAAATCCGAGTGCTAAAGTGTTTATATTATGTGTTTTTGTGCGTTTTAAGTGATTATGTGCTTTGAATGTGTTAACTACATAAAATTACGGCTTTACACGTTAATCACTTAATTCGGTGAAATTAAAGTGGTTAGAGACAAAGTGGAACATCCATGGATGATAAACAAGACAAACTGTAACACCCCGTGTTACCGAATGTCAAAGTCAAAGTCAAAGTCAAAGTCAAAATTGACTCCTTTAACCGTGGTTAGTCTATTTTATGTTTATGTTACGTTAGTTGTATTATGTGGAGTATATGCTAAAATCGAATTAATCGAAGTTTAGTTATCGATACGAATCGCTTTACAACTGTGAATAATAGGAAGTAACAATGCGATAAAGTCAATTAATAGAAAATCAAGCTAATCTAGTCATCATCGAACTCGAGACTCGAATCACGCGAATTTTGGTGTTACTATACGTGTGTGTGTGCCTTATGTGTTACTTGTGCATGTCTACTTTATGTTATGTGTGGTAATCAATCGAAACTCGAAACTCAATCAAAATCGAATCATGATAAATTGGTGGAGAAGAGACAGTGCGAGATATAGATGATTGTATGTTAGATATAGTGGTTGGGACTAAAAGTAATTTGAATAGGAAACTCTATCGTACACGCATCGTCCTCAATCGAAATATCAAAAATCGTCGCACCGAACACTCGAATCAGGCAGCTGAACGATCAGGCTCTCAGCCGATCGAACAGCCCAGCCGATCGGACTGTTTTCCGATCGGACAGGCTGTCCGATCGGATCGGCCAACCCTTTCCTCTTTTGGCAGCCTATAAATACCCCTGTCATTGTCATACTTTCTCCTTTTGGAAAGCTCTGACCAACCAGCTCGTGCTCCCCTCTTTTTCTCAGATTTCTCTCGATTTCGGTAAGTTTTCGTCTTAAATCTTGTACTTTCTTGATCTATGCACACTCCTACACCTTTCTATCTTTCGAATCTTGAATTCTAACCGTGAAATAATCAAGATTCAAGTGTTCTAGGATGATGTCATCATGGTGTTCATGAAGAACTTCATGTTTTGGCTTCAATCCACCAAGAATCACTTGGATCTAGCCGATTTCCACATAAACAAACAAGATCTTTCATAGAACTAAACATTTACACGGTGAAAAGGATTAAAAGATGGTTTTCCAACTTTCTTTCAGCTCTTTTACACTCAATGCTTTCAAAACTAATAGAAACGAAACTTGTGTCGTTTTGCTAATCATTCCAGTGGTTGCATGACTCAAGATCCGGATTCCATCCACGAGATTCACCGACTTCGGGTTGAACGTTAAACTCTGTTCCGAACGGTTCACCGGCCGGATTTGGGTGATTAATGTCCGATCAGGAGGAACAAGTAAGAACGAGGGTTATATGGTTCAACTTGTTGTCAAAGCACTTCGATATAACGACAAATAATCAGAACAGCCAAGTTTTAGACAAACAGGCTGATCAGGTCAGGATGCTGACCGATCGAACTGTTGTCTGACCGGACAGCCAGTCGATCGGACAGTCAGCCGATCGACCGGGCCAGCCGATTGGCTAGCACATGGCCCCACACTTAAAACAATTTCATGAAGTCTAGTATTGAACGAACTGCTGTTCGATTGGTCAAACCGTCCGATTTGAATTACTCTTCGGATCATGAGATACTATACTCCAACACTTGGTCGATTTTCAACGTGTTCAATGCACTAGGAGTGCCACCCGATCAAACAACTGTCCGATCAGGTGACCCCCTGCTAAGAACTTAGCTGCTAAATCGAACAACCATCCGATCGACCGACCTGAAAGGTAAAGATACTTCAATGTTTTCAAATACTACAACGAAAACCTCGAAAGCTCAAACCATCATACACAAACACATCCTTCTCAAAGGAAGAAACAATCCACTCGAACAGCCATCCGATCGGCCTACCGACCGACCGGACAACTGTCCGAACGGTCAGCTGTCCGATCGGACTACCGTCCGATCGACCAGCTGTCCGACCCTCCAATACTTGTTTTCCGATTACGCGTTGCTTATCGTTATACTATCGAACTATTCAGGCTAACCCTACTCTCAAGTGCTCCCTTCAATCCATCAATCACTGTGAGTATACTCGACCCCTTTTTGCTTTCAACACTTTTGGGTGTTACATACGTACTTATTCTAAATCACAATCGAACACACTACTCAATTACTTTAAACGCTAACTGTTACCGCATGTATTACGTGACTAAATGAATGCTTGTTGTTATGTTTACACGTGGAATGATGTTTACCTGCCTTAACGAAGATAGTACTATAGTTTGGACTCAGTACCCGTTCACACGGGGGTTGTTAAGGACAATTACTTGCATGGATTACGGTGGTAATCATGTATTGCGAACTGCCTCGGGCAGTTAAACCGGAGTCATTGGTATCGATAGATCCATGTCAATAATTAACATGCTTCATTTTCCTCGGTATACGTGCTGGTTACGCGTAAACTATTTCGAACTCTATTATGCTATTATCAAATTTGTATGCTCACCTTTACATTTTATGTATTGACTTTATTTTAACGTATGTGACAGACAATTAGGATGCTTATCTACTAGGAAGGTGAGCTTAGAATAAGCGTCTAGAGCATAGTTGTCTGTAGATCTTGCAGATCAAGTCTCAAGAAGCATTTGAACAATATTTATATTTGAAATCTGAGTTGTCGGAACAGAATATTTGACTTGATGTTATCTGTAATAATTTGTTTACTATTTAAGGTACGGTATGGGACGTATTATATAAATTGAATAGTAATGATAGTTGTTGTGGAAACTTCTGGACAATCTGTTTCGCTCAGTGCCATGCCCCGATGATTCCGCCATCGGTTGGGGTGTGACACAAACGAGAGTGTTCGAGACTTGTTTCGGGCTGAAAGATACCTTGGATGAACAAGAAATGAGAAAGAATGAAGTCCAGGGACCATTTGGTCATTATATGAAAGTTGTGTATGAAGAAAAATGGGTTGAAGAATCCCATCGTAGGCTATGGTTGTATGATTGTAACCTACGATCAGATTTAACAAGCAAAAAAAATGACCAACAGCTCTAGACCGTAGTTTAAGGTCTAGGACTGTAGGTTACTGTCCGGCCAGACAAGAAAAACAGCAGGTCTGAGCCATAACCAGGCACCGTAGGTTATGGTGGGGGTTACGGAAAAACACGTGAAACTTGTTGTTGGACATAATTTAACACTTGCGTAGTCGCCAATGCTTTTGCGTTGAACCATATTTTTAACGTGTTACAGGTTGATGATGATGCTCAAAATGATCCTACTAGGGACGACTTAGAAATATACATGAATTACTAGATTTGGTTATTTTGTTGTGTTGAACTTATTGTATTTGTCATTTGATGTTGTACTTGTACTTCTTTCATTGTACTTAACAATTTATGGTTCTGAATGAAATCGGTTTTGAACTTAATTTATTGTCACATAATGTTATGAAGTCTTTGAGCAATCTCGTTCGTCTCACTTCGACGTTTCCGCCATCGGTTGGGGTGTGACAAATACACACTTCTTGGGGACGATTTTAGGAGATTCAAGGGTTAAAGTTTGGTACATTTCACTTCCGATCATCACACTTTCCATCAAATTAACTAGTTTAAAGATGAATTTAACCGTTTCTCAAGCATTCGAAGATCATATAATCGAGATGAGCGGCTAATTCTTTCGTGGTTTCCTCCGATAAGTGGATGATTGGTTTTGGTTTTGCTTTGTAATTGAGACTAGGAATCTAAGCATTCGATGCTTTTTGCTTTTTGACTTATTAGTTTGATTGTAAACGATTGATTTTACTTATAACATAGTTTTGATTCTTTCAATTCCCGAGAGTTCTACTTATGGGGATATATTAGATAGGGATTGGGACTTAGCCCTCATTTATCACAATCAGCTAATTAACTATCTGAATCATGTCTATGTGATTTTCTCAATTAAAACCAATCACTTGAATCTACTTCGAATCTGAAGCTTGGAGGAATCACCTTTTTCCCAATTGTTTACAAATTCATTTTCTTAGTAATTCTTAGTTAATCAGACCATCAAACAAACTGATTTAGAACTTTGCAATTAGTTTTAATACTTAATTCATAACACTTTCCACCATACTCCTCTGGATTCGATACCCTGCTTACCCTAGCTATCTAGGTTATTTAGGTTTTTGCATGACACTCACGACAGTCATCAACTAACATCTCGTACAACACTCCTTGGCCAGACACGTTGATCTCAAATATCACCTCACACGTGATTGTTTCATTACAAAACTCGTCAATCTTGTTTTGGTCCACACCGATTACCAACGTGCCAACTCATTTTTCCAAAATTTGATAAATCATTTTTTATTAAATTAATTTTGGTAAATGACATCGAGGTAAAACATGAGTTAATCCACATCGGGAACTCATTTTTGTAAATACCTATTTGTGTTTTTAATTTATCTTACTTTTTGCATTTCAGGGGGAGTAATTTTCAAGAAAAATACAAAAACATTGAAAATTTTCAAAAACACAAAAACAATAGAAAAACAAAAAAAAAAGTTTCCTAGATAAGTAAAAGAGAAAATGATAGTAAATCAGTGGTCTGTTGAAACCTCTTTGAACTTAAAATGAAAAACAATAAGTAGCTCTATATAAGATGTATTAGTAGGCTCACAATCATTTTAAAGTGTGCAGAGTGATATAAACATAATCGATTGAAGACCGTGTGGGAACCGCTCATTGGCATGTGGCCTTGGTATCGAAATTTTGTTTGATAGATTGCCGAACATATCACACCCATCTCTGAATAAGTGATTTTATATCACATCCATCATCCGAGAGTCAAGTTCGTCTCTTTGTCGGTACGTTGGTACTAACCTGTTCACGGACTTGCTCTCGCGCCCTGCATCCATCCGAAAATCAAGTTCCGCACAGAAAAGTGATTTTATCACATAGGGCTCGTTTTCATCCACAAAATAAGTGAGTTTCTCACATTATTATATGTCAAAACAGATGATAGATGGTATACTCACAAGAAAGATGAACTCTCGTGCATACCTTGATACGGGAATGTGTCGTGAGTGGATGAACACAGGTCGGTAAGTATAAATCATACCTTAACGTATCCTCAAGTCACATGGTTACATCTGATTGTATATTTTAAGTGGACAACAATACCGATAATCGTTATAGGATACTTATCTAAATGTTAACTTATTGAACAACAAGAGTGTTTTGGCATGACCGTACACTGATATAATTCTTTTACCCTAGAAACTCGCAAAAAGAATGTCTATAAATATTTATTTATATTTCTCTGTTTCTGCATGTCTCCATGTCTGTAAATATTTATTTATTGCTTTCCGTCTTTACATTTGAAATATTAAAAAATAACAAAAAAAAATTATGTGTGTTTTAATATAAACTTTTATAAAAGCCAAAAAGATTTTGCTTCTATCCTATTTTTGATTGACTGATGTTGGAACTTGAATCTATTCCACCCGAAACCTAATTAAAAGCCTAAAACAATTGCATCTTCATAAACGGTCGAAGTTAACAAGTTTTGAAAGTTAAAGATCTAAAATTGAACAATTTTGAAACTTTCAAAATGTTGTCGGTTGGTAGTTGTTTGAGAGTTGATCACATGTGTGTCGTGTGCTTATATTGTTTGAAATCAACTCTTAGTGAGGTTTTCATTTGAGAACTCTCTAAGATTGATTAAATCCCTAGCGATTGTTCTCATTACGCGTTTAGCTCTGTTGTGTCTACAGATGCGGCATCCGAACCAGCTAAAGGCAAAGAGAATGCGTCAGCTGACCAATCTGTGAAGTTATGACACGACATTGATGCAATCAGAAGATCAAGATGATTGAGTTGTAGCTGACCACTCATCAACACCACAAGGATCTGAAGCTTTGAAGACCAAATTTCAGATCCTTGTGGTATTGATGAATGGGTTGGTAATGGGTTAGGATGGGTTTGGGTAGGTTTGTGTAATGGGTTAGGATGGTATAGGTTAGGATGGGTTTGTGTTAGGATGGGTATATTAAGAAATGGGTTCAGGTCAAAGATGGGTTTTTGATTTTTTAATTTTTTTTTTTTTACAATTTTTTGGATTTTTTTAGATTTTTTTTTTATTTTTAAGATTTTTATTCGTTAGAATTTTTTTTTATTTTTTAGAATTTTTAGGATTTTTATATTTTTATATTTTTATATTTTTTATTTTTTAAATTTTTAAATTTTTTTTTTGATTTTTTGTTATTTTTTTATTTTTTAGATTTTTTTCAATTTTTTATTATTTTTTGATTTGTTTAGATTTTTTTTAATTTTTTAGAATTTTTTGGAATTTTTAATTATTTTTGTTTTTTTTAGAATTTTATTATTCTTTTTATTTTATAGATTTTTTTGATCTTTCTAACTTTTTAGAAAATTATTTTTTTTTTATTATTTTTAAAATTTTTATTATTTGTTAGGCCAACGTCTACAATACTCAAATAGGATGAAGAATCTGCCTATAATGCTCTTTTTTGAGTTACCCATTTACCCAGTAGTACCCATTCTAACCTACGAATTATTTTAAAAAGATATCATATAACTTATTCTGACTCACCCTTAATTATTTTTAACTCATCCTGACCCATACTCATTTTTAAAATAACTCAAAAAACCCAAATAGGTTTTTATTGCCGGTCTTAATTCAAATAATATGAAACTTCCTGACCAAGTGTTGCTTTTTAACTTCGACAGAAGGTGGTGTTACTTTCGTTTAGTTTTTCGGATTGAGTTGAGGTTTCTTAAGTATAATTTTGAAAACTAGCAAGGGGGTAATGGTGCAATAAGGGAAGTAGTGTTGAAATTTTAAGTGAAAATCACGGAAAGCATTTAGCATCCCCTTCAAAAGTCCATCTACCAAACTAAACGTAAAAGGACAATAAGGATAATTCTTCAAGTTGGTAAACAAAAGGTACATTTACAAATATAGAATGAAATTTTTTCTTAAAAATAAGAGTAAATTTCTGTTTTTGTCCCTTAGGTTTGTCCATTTTATAACAAAACCATCCCTAAGGTTTGCATTTCTTAATGCTTTTCATCCCTAAGGTTTGCATGTCTTAACGTTTTTATTCCTGAGAATTAAATGAAAAAACACCCTTAGGGATGAAAAGCGTTAAGAAATGCAAACTTCAGGACTGGATTTGTTATAAATTAGATTTTTGGACTAAAGTAGTTAAAATTGACAAATCTCAGGACGAAAACAGAAATTTACTCTAAAAATAATGTGTTTTGGTTCTATTTGTTTGTAGTGGTAAGTGGCGGTGGTGAGGTGGTTGTTATATGGGTGGGTACCAAACACATTTTCATAATACAGAGAAGCAATTCAGGAAAAAAAATATAACAATTTTTAGAAGTTACTTATATCAATACTGATAACTAAAGAATAAAGATAAAATGCTTTTTTTTTTATAGTAACCAATTGTTATATGGAAAGTTTACCGTAAACTAGAATTAAAATTCATTTTTAAATGTAACTAACAAAATTCATTTTTAAATGTAACTAACAAATAATTTTAAGTATAATTAACTACATATCGATTGGGTAAAAGTTAACTGAAGTTATATGATAACTTTGGTTTCTTTATTCTTTCTTAAAGTGCTATTCTTTAGAGTAAACCAAATTAAAACGATGGGAAGTAATAGACGTAAAAGAAAAAAAATAATAGAAAGGGACTTACAAAATATTCATGTCGTGGCTGAAACTTCAATGTTTTCTCAAGTGCTTTCTCAAGTTCATCAACAACATTGAGCATATTCGGGCGTTGTACTCTATCTTCCATTAAGCAAGAATATGCCGTTTTTGAGTATTTTCTAAGTGATCCCGGGAATATTTGATTCCTTAGATCAAGATGGATAATATCCTGCAATGTTTGGTTCTCATAATGATACTTGGCCAATCCAGCTAGAAACTTATTTTCCCCCGCCTTAATATATGCTCTCCTCCCACACAATATTTCGAATAAAACAACACCGAATGCGTAGATATCCGACTTGCAGGTCACACCTTTGGTCTTTCCAATTTCTGGGTCCAAATACCCTATTGTGCCAATAGGTTCAGAAAGGACGACCTGGTCCATTCGGTTAAGTGATTGTTTGATCGAAACTTTAAAACCGGATAACTTGGGTTCCCAGTTCTCGTCTAATAAAATTGTGGAGCTGTTGACGTTAAGATGTATAACACCATAGCCACGCCCCGCGTCATAATGGAGGTAACTCAACGCATGAGCCACGCCTACACATATCTTCAATCTTTGCGTCCATGTGAGGTTCCGGTTGTTTAGATGCTTCCTGAGACTTCCATTTTTGGCCTCATACGTGGTCACAATGATCTTCTCATGTTTGTCATCACAAAATCCGACAATAGAGACTATATTTGGATGCTTGAGATCAGAAAGCATTGAAACTTCGGTCCAGAACTCGACGACTCCTTGACGGTGCTTATGATTTAACCTCAGCGCAGAAATCGAGATCAACTCCCCGGACCGCTGGAGTTGTCCTTTGTATACATGTCCCAATCCACCGCGTCCGATGATGTTATCCTGATGAAAGTTGTCGGTGGCCTTTAGTACGTCTTCAAGTGGGATTAGTAAGTGAGCAAACTTGGGAATTGTTGTTGTCATGATTCTGTTTATAAAGTAAAAAAAAAAAGAGTGAGAAATCAGTGAGTGGGTTACTACAACTTACAAATGAATGAGAATGTAACTTATACATATGAGCAACCAGACTATCAATGAAATCTCTTTAAGATTTCAAAAAGTTGATGATGTGATTCTATTTAAGATTTCAAAAAGTTGATGATGTCATTCTCTTTAAGATTTCAAAAGTGTTGTAATCCGGGGTCAAAATGGGTTGAACCTGGTGATGAGTAGAAACGGATATGAAAACGAGCAGCAGCGGACGAGATCTGAATAGCAGCAGCGAGGGGTGGTGAAAGAGAAGTAGATAATGTATTGTAGCAGCAGCAACAGCCGGATCTGTAACTGCAGCGGCAAGCAAGTGATCAAGTGGCAGGTTAAGGATGTGAGAGGATGAAAGGAATGATGGGGAAAAGGCAAAGTTGGTCAATGAAAAAGCAGGGAAATGATGGTACTAAATAGGACATCACATCACGAGTATTGGAGTGTTGCAGGTACCTTCCTGCAATTTTCCAAATTTAATATCATAATACAATTTTAATTTTTATGTTTTTCTTTTTACTAGATTGTTGCAAACAGTGCGCGTTACCGCGGCGACGACTTAGTTGTTTATAGCTTGAGACATGTTATGTGATACATTAACCATTTAAAAACGTGTGTTTCGACATATCCGATCTAAAACATTAAGGTTACAAAAAAAAGGGAATTAAACCCGGGTTGGTTCATTTAGTAAGTGTTCCACCTAACCACTACATCGCCACTACCTTTGCATCAAGACTTAGTGACGTCAAAACGTACAATAACTCAAATTTATACCTCCAAATGAAAATGTATTATATTTGAATAGACTCGTTTCCGAACACACACAGTTTACGTCAAGACATAGACCAACCGAAAACATACGCAAAAATAAGCATGAAAACGTATTATATTTGACCAAACTCGTTTAAAAAAAAATTACGTCAAAACGTGAATTTATATTGTTTACGAGTAAAACACCGGTAAATACAGGTACCGAACCGGTATATTCGGTACCGGTACCCACTTTTTCCGTTTTCGGTACCGGTATATTCGGTACCGGTACCCACTTTTTTCGTTTTCGGTACCTGATACTTTCGGTACCGAGTACTCATCCCTAGTCTAAAATTTAGAGACAGGGACTGGTTTGGTTAAGTTGAAAACTTGAAGGATTGTTGTGTATTTAGTTGGATGGAACTTTTGTTTTATAGTTTATATATAATATAATATAATATAATATAATATGGATTTAATTTTAATTATTTATAGATATCGTTCTATTTGAAAAAAAAGAGTCAAATTGGTAAGACAAAAATATTGAATCTATAGTTAACCCTCACTCACGCCCAAACACCGTCCCTAAGGTTTGTGAATTCAAACGTGAAGCTTCATGGTTACTACACCAAAAATCCACATCAGGAGTTAATTTCATGTTCCAATCACAAAAATTCACATCACACCTTGTAACACATTTCTTTTTTTAAAAGCAATATTTTTATATAACTTAAATATTTTCTTAATGTGTTAAGATAGTGAAAATTTATGAAACCGTTACACACTAAAGGTGAAAACAAGTGAATGAGAACTCTTGTATACGTAACAGTGACATAGACAAAAAAATATTAAACCCATAACACATAGCCTTAATTCAAAGTTGGTGTAGGCTATAGAAATTGTCCTTTTCTTTAATCTCTTGCAAATAAGTGTTACTTGTTAGGAATGACAAAATCACCATCACCATCTTTTGTCAACATTAGGTCCACTAAACCATTTTTTCATCCTTAAATCATGGAAATGGGTACTCAAAATCCCAGACATTCTAAAACCATTCTTTTAATAATTAAAATATATAAATCAAGAGAAAGAAAGAGATTAAGGATTTAATAATTAAAATATATAAATCAAGAGAAAGAAAGAGATTAAGGATTTAATAATTAAAATATATAAATCAAGAGAAAGAAAGAGATTAAGGATGAACATGATGGCCATCCAGAACCATGATGGTTTTGTTTGCTATTATATAATATGGGACTGGACGATGTTGCACTCAGTACCCAAGCTCCACTTCATCATTCCTATCTTGTCCTACATTCTGAGCAGCCTTAGGTAGAAGCGAAATGAGATGCATAGAACATAAACAATTGAATGGCTAGTAGTAACAGTTGGGTCGATTTAGTACATGGTGGTTGAAAAAACTATTTATTGTCATTGATTTGGTTGATTTTTTTCCAATATAGGTTGTATGTTAGGGTATTTAGCGCGGTCATCACGACACCCATGGGAAATGATGTGGCCTCATAGCTATAGAGTGGACATCACACCACAATAGCGTGAGTACTATGAGTGTAGTCATGTAGAAAGAAATTTTGAATGGTTTCTTCAGTAATATTTTAGTTATTAGTTGATTTTATTTTTCTTCAATAACTTGTGCTCTTTAGCTCTTTAAAAAAAAATTAAATACACAATGTCGTTAAATTTTGTTTTTGTGAATATTCTGCTATAAACATTACTGAAAACTGGTTTCAAAATAAAGTATTATTTTATCTCGTTAGGGGCTTTGACACGTACTTGTATCCGTAAGTTTGAGGGAAGTTTTCATACTTCAACGACGATGATGAGTAGATATTAAATTTATGTTTTAGTATTCTACATTTGCGTTAATTAGTTAGAGTGTTTAACTAGTGTAAACGGCAATTTGCGTCCCTTAGCATATCCATGCCAAGTTGTGCTCTCTAGATCTCTAAAAGTAGAAATTTCCTTCTTGCGTCCTTTTGTGTGCCTTTAATAATCAAATTTAACCATTTTAGAAATAACAATGTGAAACCAATAGAAGTTTAGCCTTCTTTCACCAATCACTCTATCTCACCAATTGCCGTGATTTTCACTTTTACAATTATATACGTAATTTCTTTGGTCGAATACATAATTCCAAAGTGGAAAGATGAGTCATGCGACAAGGAAATGTGTTTCTTAAAATATATGTGTTTCTTTTTGTCTTCTAACAGAGATATATTATATCATGTATGAGTTAATAAAAACAATTTAATCACTTTTTCATATTTGTTAGTGTAATTAGGTATGAATTTATTTATTAATACAAAATAATTTATGCAAAGTTTTATAATGTTATGTAGTGACGCTTACATTTTGTTTTATTTCTTCCTTTGATGTAAGTGGGGATTATCAGTGGAGTTTTCTAACAATTTTCTTTGAAAGGGACGTCTATTATATAATGGTGTGTGTATACAAACGCAAATCGGTTGCCAAAAAAATCAATTAATTTTCCCCTTCGTTAGCATATAGGTAGGTACTTTCGTCACATAAGTAATTTTAAAATGGGAAGATGAGTTATTGCCACTGTTAAGTAGCTATGGTGTTTTACGGTGGTTTTTTTTTGGTATAATCGAATCGATCCAAAGTAGATGTATGTATAATCAAACGTGTTCATCTGTTTAAACTGACTTATTCTGTTTGGCTATCCAATTAAACCCGTTATTATGCATTTTATTTAGCAAAATTAGTGAAACCGATAACCCAACCAAAAACCAAATAAGCAATTCACTTTGATTTTTTCTTCTATGAATATATTCAATTTTTGGTTTTTTTTATTTTTGCTCAAGCGATAAATTCGCAAGTGCGTTTGTTTTCTAAATATATATATATATATGTGTGTGTGTGTTTCTTATTGTCTTGAATAAAAAAATTAGATAACGTATAGATTAGTGGTTGAGAGAATTAATTAGTTCTATAATAAAAAGTTATTGTTCCTTTTGTTCAACTAAGAAATAAGAAGCCAAGTTGAAAAAAAATGATCGGCTCCAATATTGCTCTTTGGTGGATTTACTCATTTTTTGTATTGTCTACCTTCCCCAATTCTTGTAACAGTTTCTTAACTACTTTTAATTTCTTAAATTCTCATTTCTTAACTCTCTTAGCTTTATCATCTCTTTCAAGTTTCTTCCAGGCTTAGAAAGGCGTTTTTTTTGGGAAGACAGACGGACCATTCTGCATGGAAAACGAGATTAAAAATGTGTTTATGTTAAATAACTTTTCTTTATATACCAATGAATTAATTTTTCCATTGAAAAATGTCAAAATATAATCGGAATAAAAATGCCTATGGCTATTGGCATTTTGATGGTGGGATAAAGCTTTGGGACCAATAGGTCATTGGTTCGATTCTCACAGGGGGTTTTTTCCTATTGGGTTTCCTCCTGAATTGATGTATAGACATTATGCCTAGTGTAGATATATATAATCGGGTGGTTCCGCTAGTGGCACGATGATACTCTAGTGGTCCGTCACTGATCCAAATTTTCCGTTCCAAAAAAAAGGAAAGAAAAAGAGAGATGAATAATTAAATTCATCTTTGTGACTATGTTAATTGTTCACTGGATCCTAATCCATTTACGTTATATCTTATAATGATATGACTTTTTACATTATTGGAGCTGAGCACATGATGTAGAAATATAAAATGGTAACGTGCAATTATCACAGTCGGAGATAAATATAATATTATATTCCAACAACTACAAGATGCCTTTCTTATTTTATAATATAAATGTACAGTCTACTCGCAACAACTACGATTATTATAAACGTACCAACATAGTGTACATTAGATAAAGTTGCTGATTAGCACATGATGGATACCCTAGCTAAATATAAAATGGTAACTTGCAATTATTAAAAAGTGTTAAGCTGTCCGGAGATAATGATATTCCAACAATATAAGACATCCAATGAAAACACTTACATTGTTAGGTCCTAATCTCTATTGTCACAATGCACACAAACATAAGCAACATTTTACTGAGGATGTTTTCAATACTATGTACGGTATGTAAGTGTTACTTGCTTGAGTTCTTAGTCTAGGCTTGCGGGAAGTCAATTGGGAATTCAAATTCAGAATGGGGAAAAGAACTGTTATTGCTAAAGATAAATATTATCTCAAAATTTTAATGACTATATTTTCAATAATATGAGCCATGCATGAAACTATTGAAGCAGGCACATAAGGTAAGGATTGCCAACAAATCGAACGAACACAAACAAGACCTTGTTCGTGTTCGTTTGTTAAGAAATACATGTGTTCACGAACTTTTCATGAACATTTACCAAACTAGATTTATCACAAAATAGGCATCACTTACAATTGCCACACATTCAGAACTACAAGGCTTAAAATTGCATACAAAATCACTACTAATGATATATAATGGGATTAAAGATGTTTCATTTGAATAAGACTGATGACAAGAATGATTTCGGGATAATATGCATGCACTTCTAGAAGACCAAAATTAAGCTAGTATCCTTGTAATTCTTTAATTTTCTATAATGTTTATCTTGATTTTATAGCAATTTGAAGCTATGAAGAATTTTCCTCCTTGATTCCTTGAATCTCAACATGTTTGAGTTAAATTGGGTCTCCAAATGGAAATTAAATCAAAATAGAAGGTAAACGGTCAACAAGTTGTGCCGCTAAAATTTGTGATCAGACACGCATAATATTATAAGTGAATCAAGGGTCAATCGACCACCAAAGTCTTTTTTTTCTACTGAAATATTATAAATTGACCATTGACTGGTATTTTTTGTATTATAAGTGCCAATCGACCACCCAAAAGTCTTTTTTTTCTGAAATATTACAAATTGACTGGTCATTTTTTGTATTGTGAAACCATTGAAAACTTCCTTGTTTTCAAATGATTTTTTGTTACACTATTTGTTTTAATGTTTTCTGAGTAGCAGGTAATTAGAAATATAAAAGAATTAAATTATTTGTGTAGTAGGTAAATAGAAACTTAAAAGAGTGTAGTAGGTAATTAGAAACTTAAAAGAATTAAATTATTTGTGTAATAGGTAACTAGAAACTTAAAAGAATTAAATTATTATGACTTGTGAGTTTATTATATTAGTTTTTAAAAGATATTTTTTTGATTAGTTTTAACAGTTTATAATTTAAGAAATACGAAGACTTTTTAAAAGCAAAAAATAGAAGGTAAACGGTCAACAAGTTGTTCCGCTAAAATTTGTGATCAGACACGCATAATATTATAAGTGAATCAAGGGTCAATCGACCACCAAAGTCTTTTTTTTCTACTGAAATATTATAAATTGACCATTGACTGGTATTTTTTTTGTATTATAAGTGTCAATCGACCACCCAAAAGTCCTTTTTTTCTGAAATATTACAAATTGACTGGTCATTTTTTGTATTGTGAAACCATTGAAAACTTCCTTGTTTTCAAATGATTTTTTGTTACACTATTTGTTTTAATGTTTTCTGAGTAGCAGGTAATTAGAAACATAAAAGAATTAAATTATTTGTGTAGTAGGTAAATAGAAACTTAAAAGAGTGTAGTAGGTAATTAGAAACTTAAAAGAATTAAATTATTTGTGTAATAGGTAACTAGAAACTTAAAAGAATTAAATTATTATGACTTGTGAGTTTATTATATTAGTTTTTAAAAGATATTTTTTTGATTAGTTTTAACAGTTTATAATTTAAGAAATACCAAGACTTTTTAAAAGCAAACCATCCAGAACTTTTGTCTTCAAATTGTATTCTGGTGATCTTTCATGGATCCGTAGTGATAACCAGTCTTGTCTTTAATCACCTAAAAAAGATGAAACTAAAAGAGCATATATCATCGACTAGAGATTCATGTCGATCAAGTAGTGATGATTTTTACACAATAAATGGTTAGTGGTAGCATATGACTTAATAGCATATGCCAATCACTAAAAAATAGGCAGTTTACGTTTACTATTTATTTGAGCTATAACAATTCTCTTAATTGTAACTAACTGATGAAATGTGTCAAAAAGTATACGTATTATTTAAATTTTGTTACTTCTGTTTATTCTATTAAACATAATTCTTAAAGTTAGTGTGGCATGTGTCACAAAGATTCCATCCATGAAACCATCGGTTATTAGTTTCACTGGTAGAATACTCCTCTCGATTGCATACCCTTTTGCTCTACACATTCCAAATCTCAAATGGTTATACTCTTAACAGCCACTGACTCTTAACAATCATTTGATATCTCTGTCCGGATGATATGCGGAACACAAACCCGAATTTTGATATGCACACTAACACTAACCATGTGTTCAAAAGTTGTAACTTTGGCTCCTAGTTGGTCAACTATGGTGCACCATGCCCCTAGTGTTGAAAATAACAAAACAAACAAGTCAATCATGGACAAACAATCAAGTAATATAATATTACAAGTCATAATCAATGCATAGATAGTTTATTATTCATTGATGCTTACATTTGCAGGACAAATTAGTCTTCATAACCAATGTCTTCACGGGTCACAATCCATATATATTTATGTTTTAGTGATACTTGTGTTTTGTTGTTTTTCTTCCCTGAGTCCAAGTGGGGATCATGATGAGTGGGCTTCCAATAATGTTTTTTTTTAGAGTACCTACTCAGGCTAATATAAAATGATAGATATGTATTTCTTCAATATTATAAGAATTTGTTCAACATGTGTAGATTAGAAAAGATTAACCATTCAGGTGATGAAAAAACACACCTTAGTGTATACTCGATTTTATGCACTTGGCATGTTATTATAAGTAGCTCTAATAAATCAAGGGCAACAAGTTTGATCACATTTTAACACTTCATGATTTAAAATTTTAGATCCTAAAAACGCTATTTAAACATCAAGCTCAATATTAGAGTTAAATGCTTGGTTGGTCCCTGTGGTTTGCAAAAATTTCATACTTGGTCCTACTGGTTTACTAATTACACGCGCGGTCCCAAAAGTTGTCAAAAATGAACTCTGTTGGTCCCCTAACCTAACCTCTGTTAAATTTCTCAGTTAACTATATGTAAAATGACTATATTACCCTTAAACAATTAAAAGAAATAAAAAAAACATATAAAGGCCCACTACTCATCTTCTTCAACCCCTTTCTCTAAAAAAACTCTTACACTATGTTCCCGAGTCATGTAACAGGGGGAGGTGAGGGGAAGAAAAATTTTCTCTCCCAATCTCTCCAATTTGGGAGGATGAATATATGGTCATATTTTCTTCCCTTTTCCCTCCCCTCCCCCTGTTAAATGAAACTCAGGAACATGGTTTTTCATATTTTCATCTCTTTTCCCTCCCCCCCTGTTAAATGAGTCTCGGGAACAGAGTGTTAACACCATCACCTCCTCCGCTTCACAACTTGCAACAACCTCTACCACAAATTGTATAAATTCTTACTAATCACCACTAAATAAAAGCATATAAATTATAAACAATCAACAACCTAATGCAACTGTATACAACAAAAACTTCAAAAACTGAAAATCCGTAACCTAATATACGAGCTGCGAGAGAGAATCTAACGGTGAAGATGATACGTAGCGCCCATAGCCTTAACAATTACACCCGGAAACGATCCGTGATTAAAACCTTCCGATTGAATATGATCACAGAGCGACGTGAGGTTACAATCGAGTGCCGGAAGTTCGCCGGCGGTGAGGCCGGTTTCAGAGTGGTGGTGTGACAGTTGCCGGTCTATTTCCGCCGTTGTTGTGGTGGTTGTCCGATCATTGCCGTACGATCGGAGGTGGTTAGGGTTTGTGTTAGGGTATTGGTGCGATTGTGGTTCCATGAATTTTGAAGTTTTTATTTGTTGGTGGAGATTGAAGGGTTTGGGTTTTAGAAAGTGTTGCTGGAGGAGTGATCATTGGGGATATGCAGAAATGTTTGATTGAATCAAATGAAATATGAATTGATATTTTCATTTTCAATTTTCAGAGTTAAATGCTTGATTGGTCGTGTGAAGGTGGAGCAGGAGATGGTGTTAGAGTATTTTTCAGAGAGAGAGAGGTTGAAGAAGATGAGTAGTGGCTCTTTATATATATATATTTTTTATTTCTTTTAATTGTTTAAGGGTAATATAGTAATTTCACACATAGTTAACTGAAAAATTTAACATAGGTTAGGTCAGGGGACCAACCGAGTTCATTTTTGACAACTTTTAGGACCACGCGTGTAATTAGTAAACTACTAGGACCAAGTATGAAAGTTTTGCAAACCACAAGGACCAACCAAGCATTTAACTCTCAATATTATTTATTTACAAGTACAAGTATGTCAACAAGGAAATTATAAACTAAAAGCTCAAATTAAAAAAAATAAGCATATAAATCATCACCTAAATCCAAAAGTCCTTTACCGTTGCACTCCAAAATCCGCCATCAACACCAAAATGCCATATTTTTTTTTCATTGTACTATTATAAGGCTACGCAGTATGAGGCGTCACGCCACCCCCATGCCACCTCAGCCGAAAAAGGCTAATAGTACTCGTGACCATACCACTAGTGCTTTCATGGGGGCTAGACGTGGCAAAATCAACACATACATTCAACTTTAGGTTATGATGAGTATTATTTTTTTGTAGTAGATGGGTTAATTTGGGTTAACAAGAATTGTTAAGAGAGTCAAGATTGATAACTTTAAAAAATAAAAAAATAACATCGTGGGTCAGAATTGGATTTCCCTGGGTAAACCTCCTTTTTCTTCTCATCTCCCACGCCCAATTCACCACCATCCAACAACCTCCATACCACCATACTCCGACCATCAACCACTACTTCTGCTCACGACCATCGCCGCCAGCCCGCCGCCTTCGTTTCAGTCCAACTAAATAACCAAATTAGACTGCATTCGGTCGAGCCTAACAATAACTTCTGCAGCGATTTAGGTTATCACTTGATCGTATCTCACTGCAGCGATTGTTACGATGATCGGTTGTTCTCTTGAGGTATATTGTGTTAATTTCTATTATTTTGTGGATTTTTTTGGATTATTGATATGATTGCACGATGAATGTTAATTTATTAGGTGATTTAGGTTTCAAATGTTTGTTTATTCGTTTAATTTTATGTGGATTGTGAGATGAATGTTATATTTGTCAGATTTTGTGATTTAGTTATGTAATTGTTGCAGAGATTGAAATTATATGGTTGTTTGATTTGTGAAGTAGGAAATTTAAGTTTTCTGGTTGCTATTGTGTATTGAGACATACAGGAATTTAAGTTTATTAGGTTTAGAGTGTTTGTTTATTTGTTTAATTTTATGTGGATTATGAGATGGATGTTGTTTTATCAGATGATTTGATTCTGTAAATGTTACAAAGGTTAAAATTCTGGGGTTATTTGATTTATTAAGTAGGAAAATTAATTTTTCTGGTTAATATTGTGCATTGAGACGTACGGAAATTTAAGCTTATTAGAATTTAAAGTATTTGTTTACTTTTTAATGAATGTTATTTTATCAGATTAGGTGTCTAGGTGATTTGATTCTGTAAATGTTACAAAGGTTCAATTCTAAGGTTGTTTGATTTATTAAGTAGGACAAAATAAGTTTTCGGGTTGATAATGTGCATTGCGCTACATAATTTTAGTTAGATAGAAAGCTAGAGGGGATTATTTCACAAATAGGGTGGAGATACAATAGGAAGTTTATTTGGCTAGGAAGGATAGGAAGTGATCTTGACCATTCATTAAGTTAATCAAGGGCTAAGATTAAATCAGGGAAATTGAAAAGAATAAAAGAGGCGCGTGAGTTTGTTCAAGGGCATTCTAGTCAATCCAAGCCAATAGTTTCTCTCTCCTCCAATTCCCCCCCATTTTTTAAACGTTAATAACTCTTTCATACGACATTATTTTTTTATAAAAATTGCACCAAAAAAACGAGCGTTTTTTTTTCTTTAAAACGAGTATACTATTGCTATATTTAAAAAAAAAAAATTAAAACCCAGTTGCGTAAAACGCAATAGAAAAACCACCAGTTACGTAAAACGCAATGAAAAAAAAAACCTAAAAAATGACATTTTTCTAAAACGCAATGCACCAAAAACACAAAGAAATGACTTATTTGTAAAACGCAATGGCCAGAAAACACACAGAAATGTCTTATTTGTAAAACGCAATGGCCAGAAAACACATAAAAATGTGTTCTACCTAAAACGCAATGCACCAAAAACACAAAGAAATGACTTATTTGTAAAACGCAATGGCCAGAAAACACACAGAAATGTCTTATTTGTAAAACGCAATGGCCAGAAAACACATAAAAATGTGTTCTACCTAAAACGCAATGCACCAAAAACACAAAGAAATGACTTATTTGTAAAACGCAATGGCCAGAAAACACACAGAAATGTCTTATTTGTAAAACGCAATGGCCAGAAAACACATAAAAATGTGTTCTACCTAAAACGCAATGCACCAAAAACACAAAGAAATGACTTATTTGTAAAACGCAATGGCCAGAAAACACACAGAAATGTCTTATTTGTAAAACGCAATGGCCAGAAAACACATAAAAATGTGTTTTACCTAAAACGCAATGCACCAAAAACACAAAGAAATGTCTTATATGTAAAACGCAATGGCCAGAAAACACTTAAAAATGACTCATTCTAAAACGCAATAGACTGAAAACACCTAAAAAATGTGTCACTGTGAACTGTCTGAATTGTCTACGAATTACTGTCTTCGAAATGAGCCAATTTATGGAAAATTAATTTTTCTGATGCGTTTTTAGTACAGCAATTTAATCGAAAAAAAAAAATTTTCTGATGCGTTTTTAGTGCAGCTCAACCCCAGCCAGGGGCTCTGCCCCTTGGACCCCGCCAGGGGCTGCCGCCCCTGGGACCCCGCTACCGGGGGCTGCCGCCCCCGGACCCCCGCAAAGATTGTAAAACGCAATGACTAAATCAAAAACCCAGATCATGAAAATGAAATTAAAGAATTTCTTACATGGATCGAAGCCGATTTCTTCATCAATTGACAAATTTTGAATGATAGAAACACTTATCAACGCTCGAATCGAACGAATCGAGTGATTATCTCCAAAATCACCGGAAAAAACGAGATTTTTTTATGAAATTAAACTGGGTTTTCTTCAAAAAAAGCTAAAGAACACGTTGATCGGGTTCTGAATCATTGATTGGTGATGAAAATCGCACTATAATGTAGTGATTATTGAGATAGAAAGTGAAGAAATAGTTGAAGATGGTGGGTTTTGAAAATGGTGGGTTTTTGAATTTACTGGGTTTTTAAAAAGGAAGAAGAAGGAGTTGGATTGACTAAAATACCCTTTCTCTTTATTTTAAAATTTGCCACATGTCATAATCCTATGGCTTCCTATCCTTCCTAGCGAAAATTAACTTCCTATTTGATCTTTTCCCTTCACAAATATTGCTGCTTGTTTATTTAGAAATTAGATAAAAAGATTATGTCTATCTCCAGTGATTTCTTGGTGTTTAATGGCTTAAGAACTTAATTTACACGAATAACTAACTGATAAAAAGGCGGTTTTTTATTTTTTTATTTTTTTATTTTTGATTTTTTTTATTTTTTAATTGTTTTTGATATTTTTTATTTATATATATTTTTAGTCTATCATGCCCAAATCCAAATTGACAAAAACACATCTTGACCTAAACTCATCCTAACCCATTTCTTAATAAACTCATCCAAACCCAAACTCATCCTAACCCATACCCATCCTAACCCATTACCCAAACGTGTCCAACCCACCCATTTTGCCACCACTAATGGGGGCGATATTGGTGGTATGTGGTTAGAATAGCGTGCAATAATGAGGTTGTGTTTATGTTAGAAGCTGGAGAGTATTAATGAAAGGGGGGGGGGATTGATGAAAACGGAGCTTTATCTCGTAGCTTGGATGTTAAAGAGGGACTCTATTGGTGATGTGGCACTAAGGTTGCACGATGGAGCTGTAGGGGCTCCAACCATACCCTGCAGCCTAAATGGACAAAGTCTCAAATATTGATCAGTCCATTGTTATTTTTTTAATGTGAAACCGCTTACAAGTCCATATGTTTATTATGATTTACGATGAGACTTTTATCTTCAATGTTATGTGTGTAGTAGATTAAGGTCATAATCCATAATTATTTTATACTTTAGTGATGCTTACGTTTTGGCTGTTTTCCTTCCTTTGGTTTATGAAGTGATTATGGTAAGTGGGCCTCCTATAATTTTATTTGGAGAGTACCTACTCAGGCTGGCTAATATATAAACGTGGATATGTAATAACCATTGTTGTAAAAGTCGGATTACTCGGCCGAGTACTCGGCGAGTACTCGGTCCTCGGACCCCCTCCGAGGCGACTTCCTCCTAGGCGGTCTCAATTAGTCGGCCTCGGGATTACCCGGTGCCTAGTCGGCCTAGTCGGACGTAGTCGGCCTAGTCGGTCTAGGTGGACGACGTGGTTTGTTGACGTTTAATCGGTCAAACTCGGTCAAAATCGGCCTACTCGGCCTTGTACTCGGACTACTCGGCCTTGTACTCAGACTAGTCGGACTTGTATTCAGAAATATTTGAACTTTAAACATGTTTCATTTTAAATTATACTCAGTTGACATGAATTATGCTTATTTTAACACATAAATAATATATAACAATTAATTTTCTTTATATTTACCATGTCCGCGTACTCCCCGAGTACTCTCCGAGTACTCCGATTACTCCCAACTCCCCAATCGGCCGACTAGGGACCGCCTAGCGACTTTTACAACATTGGTAATAACTTTAGTAATTGGTAACATTAGTTTGATTAACATGTGTAGATTAGAAAGATTAACCATTCAAGTAAGGGTAAAACATAAATATACTTGCATTTATCACAACATAGGCGTCACTTACAATTGACCACACATTCAGAACTACAAGGCTTGAAATTGCATACAAAATCACTGCTGATGATATATAATGGGATTAAAGATGTTTCATTTGGATAAGACTGATGACAATAATGATTTCGGGTTAACATGCATGCACTTCTAGAAGACCAAAATTAAGCTAGTATACTTGTAATTCTTTAATTTTCTGTAATGTTTATCTTGATTTTATATAAATTCCTTGGATTTCAACATGTTTGTGTCAAATTGGGTCTTCAAATGGAAATTAAATCAAAATAGAAGGTAAATGGCCAACAAGTTGTTTCGCTAAAATCTGTGATCAGACACACTTTGCTTTTTGTCTCAACCTATCAGCATAATATTATAACTGGCTCAAGTGTCAATCAACCACAAAAAGGTTTTTTTCCCTCAAATATTATAAATTGACTATTGACCGGTCATTTTTTTTTGTATTATAGGTGGCTCAAGTGTAGGTCGACCACCCAAAAGTTTTTTTTTTTCTTAAATATTATAAATTGACCATTTTGTATTGTGAAACCATTGAAACCTTCCTTGTTTTCAAATGATTTTTTTATTACACTATTTGTTTTGATGTTTTCTAAGTAGTAGGTAATTAGAAACATAAAAGAATTAAATTATTTGTGTAGTAGGTAATTAGAAACTTAAAAGAATTAAATTATTGTGATTGTGAGTTCATTATATTAGTTTTTAAAAGATATTGTTTTTTTGATTGGTTTTAACAGTTTATAATCCAAGAAATACCAAGACATTTAAAAGAAAGCCACCCAGAACTTTTGTCTTCAAACTGTATTTTCGTGATATTTCATGGATCCATAGTGATAATCAGTCTTGTCTTTAATCACCTAAATAAAAAAAAAAAGATGAGACTAAAAGAACATATATCATCCACTAGAGATTCGTGTTGATCAAGTAGTGATGATATTTACACAATAAATAGTTAATGGTAGCATATGACTTAATATCATATGTCAATCACTAAAAAATAGGCAGCTACGTTTACTATTTTATTTGAGCTACAACAATTCTCTTAATTGTAACGGATGGAATGTGTCAAAAACTACACGTTTTATTTAAATTTTGTTACTTTTGTTTATTCCATTAAACACAATTCTTAAAGTTCATGTGGCACGTGTTACATAGATTCCATCCATGAAACCATCGGTTATTAGTTTCACTAATGGAATACTCCTCTCGATTGCATAACCTTTTGCTCAATACATTCCAGATCTCAAATGTTTTACTATTAACAATCATTTGATATCTCTGTCCGGGTGATATGCGGAACACAAACCCGAATTTTGATATGCGCACAAACTCTAAACCTGTGTTCAAAAGCTGTAACTTTGGCTCCTAGTTGGTCAACTATGGTGCAACGTGCCACTGGTGTTGAAATTAACAAAACAAACAAGTCGGTCATGTACAAACAATCAAGTAATATAGTATTACAAATCATAATCAATGCATAGATAGTTTATCATTCTTTGATGCTTACATTGGAAGGACAAATTAGTCTTCATAACTAAAGTCTTCACGGGTCACAATCCATAAATATTTATATTTTAGTGATGCTTACGTTTTGTTGTTTTTCTTCCCTGATTCCAAGTGGGGATCATGAGGTGAGCTTCCAATAATGTTTTTTTGAGAGTACCTACTTAGGCTAATATAAAATGATAGATATGTATTTTTTCAATATTATAATAATTTGTTCAACGTGTGTAGATTAGAAAGATTAACCATTTAGGTGAAGAAAAAACCTAAATATACTTCCATATATCACGAAAAAAAAACGTCACTAATAAATGACGACACCATTCGAAACTATAAGACTTGAAATTGCATTCAAGGTCACCCTGCCAATGATGATGATATTAGTTGGAGGTTTAATTTGGAAAAATTTGACGACAAGAATGATTTCTGGTTAAAATACATGCACTTCTAGGAGACCTTTGCAGTGCCAATATTCTTATTTTTGATTGAGTTACCCGGGGTGTTCTCGGGGAGGGGGTTCGGTGAGTGGGTTTGCAGCGCGGGCACACCGACACCGCTACCGACCCCATCGGTGACCGGTGAACAAGCCTCTTCGGATGTTAGTCACCGCACAGAATCCATGCTTTTTTTTAACGTTGTTCATCTCCAATGATTCTATACGCGTTATAACTTAAAAGAAAATAATTTGTTTTCTTTTTTTAATTCCTCTCTCATATTTCATTTTCTCATAACTCAAAAACATTTATAACCAAACTACAAATTTCATAGATAAACAAAACAAGGGTGATGCCAAAAAAAAAGGTTTGGCTAGTCGAGGATCGAGTTCAAACCTGAGTGGACGCCTCTTTTTTTACTAGTTTAGTTTATTGTGACTTTATTTATTTTAATTTAATGTAATGCCTTTTTTTAATTTAATGCAATGTATTTGTTATTATAAAGTATTTTTATTTTGTTTAAAAAATGTTTTAATTATTGATGCATAAATTTTAAAAATAAAAAAAAAAGAAAAAAATGGACTCCGCACGAGGGGAGCACCCCTAATGTTTGAGTGCAAAATGTGAGGTAGAGAAGATTGGCTGTGGTAGGGAAGCGCTCCTTACAACCTAAGAACTAGTTTGACATCAACGATCAAACCTAAACAGACAAAAAGAAATATTTAGCATGCAAAGTTCTATAAAACATTTTATATCATCTCATGAAACCGAAGGTTCCAATTTCAGAAGGTTGAACTGTCCTTTTAAGAACATCACACAAACAATAGAAGCATTTTGTAGATTTAAAGCAGGTTCAAAACAATACAATGGATACTTCATATCTCATTGAAGGGGGTTTCATTAAAGCATTTCATCATACAAATGGTGTGCATAGCAGGTTGACATAATCAATATGAACACAAAATCTAATAAATATGAATGGTGTTGGGTGAGATGAAATAGAATCAAACAAATAATCGTTTATTGGGCCAAACCCACTGGCCAAAGCCCTACCTTTTTTCACTAATGGGCCGACTCTGTTCCCATTACTTGGGCTTCTGGTATGTTAGTTAAAAGATGACATTGCTATAGGTTCTTTCATTCATGCTCATTTAAGTATTCATTTTTTGTTTTTAAATTTAATAATTAGTTGTCAGAACTCACATGGTGACCCATTAGATAACACTACAATTAAGTTGACGTATTAAAATAAAGTCTAGTTTGAACAGATTATTTTTAAAAATGTATTATTATATTTTTGTACCTAAAATATGATGAAGTTTCTAAGCACAACTATTTTAAATAGTAACTGTTAGGGCTGGATTTTTATAATACATGATCCTTACATGTGATCCTAACCATTGATCCTTGTTTCTTTGGCAGATAGTGATCCTCAGCAGAGTTCCAGGATCAGGATCACGGACCATCATAGGATCCTCATGCTAACAGTTGCTTTCATTGAATTTAATGTCACTTTGCAGGGATGTCTAGCAGGATCCGCTCTTAGCATCACAATCAAGGGACGCGTCTTTACAACTTTGGCATATGCTTAATCAGAGATGAACGTTGTGAAGGATATGGAAACTTGGCATGATTTAAGGGCTATAATTTAGGCTAGATTTACTTTTATTTCTAAAGGGGTAATGAGCTGATTATTAGTTTGTTTACCTAAAATAGGCCACTCACACTTGTATATATAACACTCTTCCCCATTCGGAAGACACACAACACATTTCTCACACGCTTAGACACTCGAAACTATAGTGATCCTTGTACTCAGCTCATTATCATCCGAAGTTGTAACCATTTTTTCTTATATTGAAGTTTGGTGATTGGTAGTTGCCATCACCCGAGTTTTTTATGCCGGAGATCATGCATTGATCAAGGGCTTTTTCCTCGTATAAATCTTTGTGTCACTTGCATATTTCTTACTAAAGTGATCCTTTACTTTTTCAACTAACCAAGCATCATACCCCGTTTACATAGAGTTTGGTTGCATTATCCTTTTGTGATTTTTAACCAAAACAGTTTGGCGCCCACCGTGGGGCAATTGGTGCTTCATTCATAAGAAAACTTTCTGTTCGTAATCATTTCAAAGAGTTACATGGCTTCATCATTGAAGAATACATCCACGGCAATGTCTGCAGTCACCTCGTCTCAGAACACTCTGCCTCCTCCACCGGCAGGATCTCAGAAAAATGCTGAGAAGAGACCAACTCCTACTTTCTCTAAACCTCCATCTTCTTCTGCTATGAATTCTTCTGCTCCCAGTACTAGTGATGTATTTACTTTGATTTTGCAGATGAAGGATCGTATGCAGCGACATGATGAAACTAATGACAGGATCCTCAGGGAAATTGGAGATCTCAAAAGACAAAAGAAAGCGGCAGAGGATCATTCCCCACTGATGCCCAAATCCTTGAGCTTTGATACTCCAATGATCACTTCTCAGCCATCGGGAGTCCCAGACGTTCAAATTATGGGAGAATCAAAAGGACTGCACCTCGGATCGGCAACAATGACTCAGGCATCAGGCTCACATTTTCAGCCGGCAGGATCCTATCCTCAGCATATGAGATCCTTCATGAATTCAGGAGCCTATCCGGGAGCACACCAGTTTCAAGGATCCTACTTTGTTCCAGGATCATCCCAGGTTCAAGGATCCTCCTTTGCTCCAGGATCATCCCAGGTTCAAGGATCATTCTTTGTTCCAGGATCATCCCAGGTTCAAGGATCCCCCTTCGTTACGGGATCATCTCAGATACCAGGATCCTTCCAGATGCCAGGATCCCTAAAGAGTTTGCAAACAGGAAATCTAGATGTCCATCAAGGGGACTTCATTCCAATGCAGACCATTGCTTCCACTGGTCCCTCCATCATCCCAGAATCCCAGCAATTTGGATTCACACCCAGTGTTCCTAACTTGAACCCAATGGGAGGTAACACTTTAAATAATTATCATACCACTAACTATGGATTCGTGCAGGATACAGGTATCAATCATGCTATGGCCAGGGAGTTGCAGAAGCTGAAAGATATGATGTCAAGTGTTCCAGGGGTAGTCAAGCCTATCCCGGAGATTGCAGATGGAAGCCATAAGGTATCTCGTTTTGCACCACCAATTTGTGATGCAGAGGTACCCAAAAGGTTCCATATCCCTACTATGAAGCTGTATGATGGTACAACGGATCCTGAGGAGCACATAGCACAATACAGGGAGAGGATGGAGATCAATCCAATCCCAGAAAAGTTAAAGGAAGCATGCCTATGTAAAGGATTTGGATCCACTCTTACTGGATCAGCTCTTAAATGGCTGCTAAGTCTTCCCCCTTACTCTATCACTTCATTCGCTAATTTAGTTAATTTATTTAATAACCAATTCTCTTGTAGTAGAAAATTTGAAAGATTAACTAGTGATTTATATAGGGTAGCTCAAAGTCATAATGAATCATTAAGGGATTATATAACTAAATTCAGTAAAGAATCCTTGGACATTCCCAACTTGGATATGGCCACGGCTGTTGAGGCCTTCAAAAAGGGACTGCTTAAGGATTCATTGTTCTATGATGATCTTGTTATGACACCATGCAGGAACCTAGATGAAGTAAGAACTCGGGCACTCAGGTTCATCCGGCTAGAGGATGACAAGAGGATCCAGGAAAGACAAGTAGGATCCTCAAAACAGGAGAAGCAAGGATCCTCCTTCAAGAGCAATAAATTCAAATCCTACCATAAGAATGACAACCAGAACGTGCATGCTGTTGACCAGAAAGAGGATGATGAGGATTATCCTCCGATTTTTGAATATTGTTTTTCTGTTGACAATCATGAACTAATCTTTGCAATGCAGAATCTAGGAGAAAAAGCCAGATGGCCCAGGAAGAATGATAAACTATCCGGGACTAAAGACAAGTCAAAGTGGTGTGCATACCACGAGGATTTCGGGCATTTAACTGAAGAATGCATCGCATTAAGAAAAGAAATTGGATATCTGCTAAGCAAGGGGCATCTAAAGGAGTTGTTGGGAAGAAAGAAGCAAAGGACTCAGGATCCTGAAAGGATCCCTGAAAAGGCTCCAGCCCCTCCGGCGAATGCACAAGTGATCAACTTTATTTCCGGAGGATCAGACATCTGTGGTACATCCTTCTCAGCGGCTAAAAGGCATGCAAAGGAAGCTAAAATGGATAATGGAGAAAGACCTATTCGAACATCAAGTGTCTCGGAAGGAAAAACAATAACGTTTGATGAGGATGATCGCATTAACATCCAGGATCCTCATCATGATAGTCTAGTTATTACCGTCTTTATCTCTAACCATTTTGTCCGCAGGATCCTTATCGACGGAGGAAGCTCAGTGAACATTATCCAGCTTGATGTTCTAAAGAAGATGGGTGTCCCGGAATCAGACATCACACCAAGATCATCCGTGCTTGTGGGATTCAGTGGAGAAACTAAGAAAACTCTGGGGGACATTAAACTCCCAATCTACGTGGAAGGATTAAAAATTTTGTGTTATTGACTGTTTATCTTG
Organism: Helianthus annuus; assembly: GCF_002127325.2. Lineage (NCBI taxonomy): Eukaryota > Viridiplantae > Streptophyta > Magnoliopsida > Asterales > Asteraceae > Helianthus > Helianthus annuus. The sequence continues at coordinate 185,471,253 of NC_035443.2, read as the reverse complement.
TTGTAATGTTATCCTTGGCAGGCCCTGGATACATGATATGAAAGCAGTCCCATCCACCTACCATCAATGTGTGAAAATCCCTAGCCCATGGGGGATAATCAAGATCGACAGTGATCAGCAGGAGGCTAAGGATTGTTATACCTCATCCATGAAGCCAACCTCGAAGCCAAGGGAGCAATAGTAATTACAGTATCCTCCAAGGAATGTCTTGGAGGCAAGGGAACAGGATGTGGACGAAATCCTCTTGGATCCTCAGGATCCAGAATCAAAAATCTATATCGGATCAGGGATCCTTGGCAAGTTGAAAGAAGATATAATATCCTTCCTCAAAAGAAGAAAATCTACCTTTGCATGGAAACACGAAGATATGACAGGTATATCTAAGGATATTATCACCCATAAACTTGGCATTGACAGGTCGATCAAACCAATCCATCAAAAAAGGAGGAAGTTTGCACCAGAAAGGAATGCCATTATCCAGGAAGAAGTAGAAAGACTACTTCGAGCAGGTATGATCAGAGAAGTAAAATATCCAAAATGGTTAGCCAATGTGGTTGTTGTCCAAAAGAAAAACGGAAAGTGGAGGGTATGTGTCGATTTCACTGATCTGAATAAGGCATGTCCCAAGGATCCTTTCCCATTACCCCACATTGACTCCATGGTGGATGCAACAGCGGGGCATGAACTGTTTACCTTTATGGATGCATCATCTGGATTCCAACAAATTCAGATGGAGCCATCTGACCAAGAGGATACAGCCTTTATGATCCCAACCGGTTTATATTGTTATATTGCCATGCCTTTTGGACTAAGAAATGCAGGTGCAACATATCAAAGGCTGGTGAATATGATGTTCAAAGATCAAATTGGACAAACTATGGAAGTATACCTAGATGATATGGTAGTCAAGTCAAAGAAAGCTGAGGATCACCTAAGGGACTTGGAGGAAGCATTTTATATCCTTGATAATTATAACATGAAGCTTAATCCTTCGAAATGTCACTTTGGCGTTAAAGCAGGTAAATTTCTAGGATATATGGTAACTCAGAGGGGCATTGAAGCAAGCCCGGAACAGATTAAAGCATTGGTGAATATCAAATCCCCTGCCAACGCAAAGGATGTGCAAAGGCTAACAGGCAGGATAGCAGCTCTAAACAGGTTCATATCAAAATCCTCAGAAAGATGTAAAGAATTTTATGACATCCTAAGGAAAAACAAGAAATTTGAATGGACTGAAAAGCACGAGAATGCTTTACAAGCCCTCAAAGAATATATGTCCTCAGCTCCGGCCTTAATGAAACCCGGCAAAGGAGATGTGTTATCCTTATATCTGGCGGTATCCTCAACCGTAGTAAGTGCAGTCCTTGTTAAGGATCACGAAGGTACACAACATCCTATCTATTATGTAAGTAAGAGTTTATTTGATGCTGAATCCAGGTACTCACTGTTAGGGCTGGATTTTTATTATGCATGATCCTTACACGTGATCCTAACTAGTGATCCTTGTTTCTTTGACAGACAGTGATCCTCAACAAGACTTCAGGATCAGGATCATGGACCATTATAGGATCCTCATGCTAACGGTTACCTTCGTTTAATACAATGTTATTTTGCAGGAACATCTAGCAGGATACGCTCTTAGCATCATAATCAAGGGACGCGTCTTCACAATTATGGCATTAGCTTAATCGGAGATAGACGTTGCAAAGGATATGGAAACTTAGCTTGATTTAAGGGCGGCAATTTAGGCTAGATTGTCTTTTATTTCTAAAGGGGTAATGAGCTGATTATTAGTCTTTTTACCTAAAATAGGTCACCTACACTTATATAAATACCACTCTTCCTCATTTGGAAGAACACACGACATACAACGCAACTCTCACACACTTAGACACTCGAAACAATAGTGATCCTTGTACTCAGCTCATTATCATCCGAAGTTGTAACCATTTTGTTCTTATATTGAAGTTTGGTGATCGGTAGTTGCCATCACCCGAGGTTTTTTATGCCGGAGATCATATATTGATCAAGGGCTTTTTCCTCGTATAAATCATTGTGTCTTTGCATATTTCTCATAAAAGTGATCCTTTACTTTTATAATTAACCAAGCATCATACCCCATTTACATAAAGTTTGGTTACATTATCCTTGTGTGATTTTTGACCAAAACAGTTTGGCGCCCACCGTGGGGCAATTGGTGCTTCATTCATAAGAAAACTTTCTGTTCGAAATCATTTCAAAGAATTACATGGCTTCATCATTGAAAAACATGTCCACGGCGATGTCTACAGTCACCTCGTCTCAAAGCACTCTACCTCCTCCACCGGCAGGATCCCAGAAGAATGCTGAGAAGAGACAAACTCCTACTAACTCTAAACCTCCATCTTCTTCTCCTATGAATTCTTATATTCCCAGTACTAGTGATGTATTTACTTTGATTTTGCAGATGAAGGATCGTATGCAGCGGCAGGATGAAACTAATGATAGGATCCTCAGGGAAATTGGAGATCTCAAAACACAAAAGAGAACGGCAGAGGATCATTCCCCACTGATGCCCAAATCCTTGAGCTTTGATACTCCAATGATCACTTCTCAGCCATCGGGAATTCCAGACGTGCAAATTATGGGAGAATCAAGAGGATTGCACCTCGGTTCGACAGCAATGACTCAGGCATCAGGCTCACACTTTCAGCCGGCAGGATCCTATCCCCAGCATATGGGATCCTTCATAAATTCGGGAGCCTATCCGGGAGCACAGCAGTTTCAAGGATCCTACTTTGTTCCAGGATCATCCCAGGGTCAAGGATCCTCCTTTGCTCCAGGATCATTCCAGGTTCAAGGATCCTCCTTCGTTCCAGGATCATACCAGATACCAGGATCCTCCCAGATGCCAGGATCCCTAAAAAGTTTGCAAACAGGAAGTCTAGATGTCCATCAAGGAGACTTCATTCCAATGCAGACCATTGCTTCCACTGGTCCATCCGTTATTCCAGAATCCCAGCAATATGGATTCACTAACTTGAACCCAATGGGAGGTAACACTTTAAATAATTATCTTACCACTAACCATGGATTCATGCAGGATACAGGTGTCAATCATGCTATGGCCAGGGAATTGCAGAAGCTTAAAGATATGATCTCAAGTGTTCCGGGGGTAGTCAAGCCTATCCCGGAGATTGCAGATGGAAGCCACAAGGTATCTCGCTTTGCACCACCAATTTGTGATGCAGAGGTACCCAAAAGGTTCCATATCCCTACTATGAAGCTGTATGATGGCACAACGGATCCAGAGGAGCATATAGCACAATACAGGGAGAGGATGGAGATCAATCCTATCCCAGAAAAGTTGAAGGAAGCATGCCTATGTAAACGATTTGGATCCACTCTTACTGGATCAGCTCTTAAGTGGCTGCTAAGTCTTCCCCCTTACTCTATTACTTCATTTGCCAATTTAGTTAATTTATTCAATAACCAATTCTCTTGTAGTAGAAAATTTGAAAGATTAACTAGTGATTTGTACAGGATAACTCAAAATCATAATGAATCATTAAGGGATTATATAACTAAATTTAGTAAAGAATCCTTGGACATTCCCAACTTGGATATGGCTACGGCTGTTGAAGCCTTCAAAATGGGACTGCTTAAGGATTCATTATTCTATGATGATCTTGTTATGACACCATGCAGGAATCTAGATGAAGTAAGAACTCGAGCACTCAGGTTCATCCGGCTAGAGGATGACAAGAGGATCCAGGAGAGACAAGTAGGATCCTCAAAACAGGAGAAGCAAGGATCCTCCTTCAAGAACAACAAATTCAAATCCTACCATAGAAATGAGAACCAGAATGTGCATGCTGTTGACCAAGAAGAGGATGATGAAGACTATCCTCCAATCTCAGAATATTGTTTTTCCGTTGATAATCATGAACTAATCCTTGCAATGCAGAATCTAGGCGAAAAAGCTAGGTGGCCCAGGAAGAATGATAAACCATCCGGGACTAAAGACAAGTCAAAATGGTGTGCATACCATGAGGATTTCGGGCATCTAACTGAAGAATGCATAGCTTTAAGAAAAGAGATTGGATATCTGTTAAGCAAGGGGCACCTAAAAGAATTATTGGGAAGAAAAAAGCAAAGGACTCAGGATCCTGAAAGGATCCCTGAAAAGGCTCCAGCACCCCCGGCAAACGCACAAGTGATCAACTTTATTTCCGGAGGATCAGACATCTGTGGTACATCCTTCTCGGCGGCCAAAAGACATGCAAAGGAGTCAAAAATGGATAATGGAGAAAGGCCTATTAGGACATCAAGTGTCTCAGAAGGGAAGATGATAACGTTTGATGAGGATGATCGCATTAACATTCAGGATCCTCATCATGATAGTCTAGTTATTACTCTCTTTATCTCTAACCATTTTGTCCGCAGGATCCTTATCGATGAAGGAAGCTCAGTGAACATTATCCAGCTTGATGTTCTGAAGAAAATGGGTATCCCAGAATCAGACATCACACCAAGATCCTCCGTGCTTGTAGGATTCAGTGGAGAAACGAAGAAAACTCTGGGGGACATCAAACTCCCAATCTACGTGGAAGGATTACATAATTATCAGAAATTTTGTGTTATTGACTGTTTGTCTTGTTGCAATGTTATCCTTGGCAGACCTTGGATACATGAAATGAAAGCAGTCCCATCCACCTACCATCAATGTGTGAAGCTCCCTAGCCCATGGGGAATAATCAAGATCGACAGTGATCAGCAGGAGGCTAAGGATTGTTATACCTCATCCATGAAGCCAACCTCGAAGCCAAGGGAGCAATAGCAATTACAGTATCCTCCGAGGAATGTCTTGGAGGCAAGGGAACAAGATGTGGACGAAATCCTCTTGGATCCTAATGATCCTGAGTCAAAAATCTATATTGGATCAGGGATCGTTGGCAAGATGAAAGAAGATTTAATATCCTTCCTCAAATGAAGAAAATCTACCTTTGCTTGGAAACATGAAGATATGACAGGTATATCTAAGAAGATCATTACTCACAAACTTGGCATTGACAGGTCTATCAAACCAACCCATCAAAAAAGGAGGAAGTTTGCACCAGAAAGGAATGCCATTATCCAAGAAGAAGTAGAGAGACTACTTCGAGCAGGTATGATCAGAGAGGTAAAGTATCCAAAATGGTTAGCCAATGTGGTCGTTGTCCAAAAGAAAAACGGAAAGTGGAGGGTATGTGTCGATTTCACTGATCTGAATAAGGCATGTCCCAAGGATCCTTTCCCATTACCCCACATTGACTCCATGGTGGATGCAACAGCGGGGCATGAACTGTTGACCTTTATGGATGCATCATCTGGATTCCAACAAATTCAGATGGAACCATCTGACCAAGAGGATACAGCCTTTATGACCCCAACAGGTTTGTATTGTTATATTGCCATGCCTTTTGGATTAAGAAATGCAGGTGCAACATATCAAAGGCTGGTGAATATGATGTTCAAAGATCAAATTGGACAAACTATGGAAGTATACATAGATGATATGGTAGTCAAGTCAAAGAAAGCTGAGGATCACCTAAGGGATTTGGAGGAAGCATTTGATATCCTTGATAATTATAACATGAAGCTTAATCCTTCAAAGTGCCACTTTGGTGTTAAGGCAGGTAAATTCCTAGGATATATGGTAACTCAGAGGGGCATTGAGGCAAGTCCGGAGCAAATTAAAGCACTAATAAACATCAAGTCCCCTGCCAATGCTAAGGATGTGCAAAGGCTAACAGGCAGGATAGCAGCTCTGAACAGGTTCATATCAAAATCCTCAGAAAAATGTAAGGAATTTTACGATATCCTAAGGAAGAACAAGAAATTTGAATGGACTGAGAAACATGAGAATGCTTTACAAGCCCTTAAAGAATATATGTCCTCAGCACCAGCATTATCAAAGCCCGAAAAAGGAGATGTGTTATCCTTATATTTGGCGGTATCCGCAACCGCTGTAAGTGATGTCCTTGTTAAAGATCACGAAGGTACACAATATCCTATCTACTATGTAAGTAAGAGTCTACTTGATGCCGAATCCAGGTACTCACACCTCGAAAAACTTATTCTTGCATTAATCATGGCATCAACTAAGTTAAGGCATTATTTTGAAACCCATACTATTGTTGTTAGAACTAACTTTCCAATTAAGAATGTCCTCAGGAAACCAGAGATGTCAGGAAGAATGGCTAAGTGGGCAGTAAAGCTTAGTGCCCATGATATAAGATATGAGCCAAGAACAGCCATTAAATCACAAGCACTAGCTGACTTTGTGGCTGATTTCAGTAGTGATCTACAAAGAGAAGCAGAATTGGAGGTCCAACAGCTGGATGAAACCAAGGATCCTTGGATACTACACACTGATGGATCCTCAAATGTCAAGGGCACAGGGCTCGGGATACTACTAAAATCGCCACAGGGGGACATAATACCCCACTCCATAGCCTGTGAGTTCCAAGCAACTAACAATGAGGCTGAATACGAAGCCCTAATTGCTGGCTTGCAAATTGCTAAGGATATGGGGGTGAAATATCTTAAAGTATATGTAGACTCATTATTGATCACTAATCACTTTAATGGATCCTATGCTGTTAAAGGTGAAAAACTAACCAAATATTTATAGATAGTCAAGGAATTGGCACTCTCTTTTGTCTCTTTCAGCTTAACACAGGAACCAAGGGAGGATAACACGGAAGCTGATGCATTGGCCAACTTAGGATCATCCTTGAAAATTCCAGAAGACATAAGTATCCCTATCATCCATATCTTGGCTCCTGCTATTGAAGATCAAGTGGCCATGGAGATAGAAGAGGATACTGCAGTAATCCCTAGTGAAGAAGCTCAATCTTATGCAGGATCATGGGTCTCACCAATCATGAAATACTTGCAACATGGAGAGATCCCGGTGGGAGAAAATCCTAGAGCTTTCAGGATCAAGGTATCTCAATTTACAATCTTAAATAATGTGCTATATAAACGATCCCTTGCAGGACCATATTTAAGATGTATTGAGAACCCTGAAATTGAAGAAGTGTTGAGAGACTTCTGTTTTGGTCAAAAATCACACAAGGATAATGTAACCAAACTTTATGTAAACGGGGTATGATGCTTGGTTAATTATAAAAGTAAAGGATCACTTTCGTGATAGAGATGCAAAGACACAATGATTTATACGAGGAAAAAGCCCTTGATCAATGTATGATCTCCGGCATAAAAAACCTCGGGTAATGGCAACTACCGATCACCAACTTCAATATAAGAAAAATATGATTACAACTTTGGATGATAATGAGCTGAGTACAAGGATCACTATCGTTTTGAGCGTCTAAGTGTGTGAGAGTTGTGCTGTATGTTGTGTGTTGTCTTCCGAATGAGGAAGAGCGATATTTATACTAGTGTAGGTGACCTATTTAAGGTAGGTAAACTAATATTCAGCTCATTACCCCTTTAGAAACAAGATACAATCTAGCCTAAATAGCCGCCCATAAATCAAGCCTAGTTTCCATATCCTGTACAACGTCTTTCTTCGATTAAGCTCTTGCCATATTTGTGAAGACGCGTCCCTGGATCATGATGTCTAGAGCATATCCTGCTAGATGTTCCTGCAAAACAATATTGTAATAAGCGAGAGTGACCGTTAGTATGAGGATCACCATAATGTCCCATGATCCTGATCCTGAAGTCTGGCTGAGGATCACTGTCTGCCAAAGAAACAAAGATCACTGGTTAGGATCACGTGTAAGGTTCACTTATAGTAAAAATCCAGCCCTAACAATTGCCCCCAAAATATAAGGAGTTAATTGTAAATAGACGAGTTATATTTTGATTCGATCTTATCTCTAACGGGCGACTCCAAGAAACTAGCCGTTATGCTTGGACTAGCCGTTGTGATCATTACGTCAGAGATGTGACAATCCCTGCAGATCATGATTATAAATAGGAGATAGGGTGAGGATCAGTTTGTATTTAAATTCGAGATACACTCCCTTTATATTCTGCACTGAAGATTGATCAGGTATTCTCCTCTTCTCTTTCTTCTTCTCTCTATTCTTCTTTGCTCTGTTTTTTGCTTTTTGCTCGATCACAATCATGCTGCTCCGGAACTCCCCACACAAGGATTCCAAGAAGGATAGTCCCTTAAAAAGCCAGGGGATTATCAAGGATTCTCCTACGGAGAGGTGTTGCTTTACTGATGTCCATATAGACAAAATTCGCCATTGCTTTCCGGCGAATGTTGTTTTCAAGTCCTTCACGTCTACCGCTCTGAGTGACTCTGTTTCGAATACCTGGGTGGCTTTTCCAGCTACTCCCTTCATCATTGGGTATTCATATCCTTTTCCGTCGTTCACCCAATCTTTCTTTTCTTTGACCGGTATCTCATATATCCAAGCTATGCCGATGATCTGGAGGGCTCTGTATACCTTAGAGAGGATCATCGAGCAAGAAGGGATTGATTTGGGGATGGCGGAGTTGGCCGAGCTCTATGATCTTACCACGTTTGGTTCCCATCGTTATTTGTTGAAACGGAAAGCTGGGGAGGATCACCCGATCTTCAAAGTTACCAAGAATGATACAAACTGGAAACGTCACTTTTTCTTTGTTAGAAGGGATACCATCCCAGACGGGAAGGATCTGCCCAAGGAATGGGCCACTCATGGTAGGGTAGAGGATCCTCGAAGGATCACTATCAGTCCTGTCTCATATGATGAGGATCACTGATGTCTTTTTGCCTTTGTCTTTTTATGCAGCTATTTCCATTGCTCATCTGAAATTAACCCCTGCTGCAAAAGAGAGAGTGTTAGCTTTCAAAAAGCTTGATCCTGAAGTTAGAAGCTTCCAAATCACTGTCCCAGATTCTCAAGAGATATCCTCTGCATCTGCCACTATGTCAAGTAAGTATCTTCATAGATGATAAGTTGTATGTAAAATTGTTTGATTAATAAGGGGACTTATCTTGTTTTTTTGATTGTGTAGGTGCCGGAAAGTCTGCCAAGTCTGTTAAATCAGCCTCCAAATTTGGGATCACTGAGCTTACCAATGTCAAGTCCTCAAAGAAGAAAGCTCCTGCTGCCAGTCCTTCAGTCTCAGCTCCTAAAGCACCTATCCGAGGCAAAGGGAAGAAGAGGAAGGCTACTAAAGATCTACAAGGATTTCCCCTCCTCCGTCAGCAATTCCTCGACTACGTGAATGAGGTAAGGATCACTGCCCCTGTTGGTTATCCGTCCCAAATATCCTGTTGGTGTATCCTGTTTCTTTGAGGATCATCTGATCCTGAACTTACCTTATTTCCCTTTTTGCAGAAACTTGCCGAGATCGAGACTTATCTTGGCCATGTTGAGGATCAAGAGAGCCAGATTGCCGACCTCCAACAAATGGGTGTGTTAAAGGATCTTAAGAAGGCAGATCTTGAGAAGGAGCTCCAGGCTACCAAGGACGAGGCTGCTCAAAGGCTGATTGAGATGGATAATGAGAAGCAGGAGATCACCCAAGACGCCAAGGTTTCCGCGGCAATTACTATGTACAAGATACAACTTCAAATGGCCGAGGAAGCTCAGGATCCCACCTTTGACAAGAGCTCGTGGGATGTTGAAGGTTGGAAGGGAAGGCTGGCGGATCTGGAGGATGAGGATGAGGCTGAGGACATCCCCATGCTGAAGGGTGGTGATGCTGAGCAGGATCAGGGCGGAGAAGCAGGAGGTGATGGAGCAGCAAAGGTGTAGGCTGCAGGATTGGGCTATGATGGATATTGTTGACTAGGCCGGAGCCCAATTTTTTAGGTTTGGTAGTGGTTTTTTGTGGTAGTGGTTGATGGTTTGTGAACAATTATGGTTTGTAATCTCTGAACAATAGTTTTTAGGGTTAAGGATCCTGGATCCTTTAGACAATAGGTAGGATTACAAAAGGTGGAGGGATCCTCTGTTTGGGGGATGAAGCCTTTGTGATCCTGCCGCTTTTTATTTCCTGCAAAATGCTAAGACCGCATAGACAATGGACACCCTTTGCCAACCCATGTGGACGGGCCACGTTTTGCTGGTAGAAATGTGGGTTGGCAATTTTGACAACTTTTTGAAAGGGTTAATGATCCTTTTGTTAATAATATAACTTTAATCTTTCTGGCTTATCTTGTGTTGTTATCCTTCAATTATCCTCTTATTCCTCAATTGCTATTTTTGTTAAAGTAACAAAAATGTGTTTAATAAACTTAGGATATGATCCTAGATCAAATATCCTCATATTGAAAGTGTTCAAAATGTTTTAGTTCAAGGATCATAAGTTTGGTTGTCCAAATAAAAGGGTCGGTTAGTATAACCAATATAGTCAAGGATCATACCTGAGGATCCAAATTAGGATCCTAACCTTCAATCAAGACAATTATAGATAAGACTTTGATAGTTAATAAGGATTAAGGATCCTTATATGTTTAGACTTCCAAAACCTGAAAAGTGAAATATAACTTGGGACTAAGCCAATGTAAAAGATAAATTAGTAACTGGGGACATGCCCAAAGGATAACTGGGGATGATCCCGGAGGATCACTGGGGACAAGCCCAAAGGGTAACTGGGGACAAGCCCAAAGGATCGTATGTAAACTGGAGTATGGCCCTTACTGGCGACTATCCAAACTTAGTGACATGAAAATGTCAAAACCTTAGCTAACGTGAAAACGTTAGAAACCTTAGGAACGGATGTATGGTACGTCTACCATTATACGTAGGATCCTAAGTATAGCCAGTACGATGAGGTTGTCAGCCCCGGAAGTGGGTACTGGTCCCAAAGACGTGAACTATACCAGGATCATCGTGCGCTACTGGCGAAAACTGGGGATAATCCCAAGGATAACTGGGGTTGGACCCAAAGACTTGTGGTGCTTTCGAGGATCTTTGACGATATGCGGAGGATACCTGAACTAACAAATCTCAAGTGGTTCGTGAGAAGAGGATGAAGGATACGTGATCCTTATCCTTAGGTAAAAAATAAGAAAATGTATTAGTTTCTAGGATAAGCATATTACCAGAGTAAGGATTACTGATATCACCTGGATCCTTCAAGGATACTTCAATGTAAGGATCACATGCATGAAGGATCATGTTCACATGAAATATTTCTTTAAGTGAACAGCATTCCAGGCTCTTGGTAACAAGTTTCCTTCCATGGTTAGCAACCTGTATGCCCCCTTTCCTGCTTCAGCTTCAATCAAGTAAGGACCTTCCCATTTTGGTGCTAACTTCCCGTCGGCAGGATTGATAGTGTTTTGAAATGCCTTCCTCAACACCATATCTCCGACTTGGAACTTCCTTATTCTGACATTTTTGTTGTAGGCACCAGCCATTCTTTGTTGGTAGCTTGCCATCCTTATCCTGGCTAGATCCCTGATTTCCTCAATAGTATCTAAATCCTGAGCTAGGATTGCAGCATTTTCTTCTGGATCACGAGCACTTGTTCTAGCAGTTGGGATCACTATTTCTGTTGGGATCACTGCTTCTGCCCCAAATACTAAAGAGAAAGGTGTTTGACCTGTGGCATTCTTGGGAGTTGTCCTATCAGCCCATAGCACATAAGGTAACTCCTCTGCCCATTTTCCCTTCTTGGATCCTAGCTTCTTCTTCAGATTGTTGATGATGATCTTGTTGGATGATTCTGCTTGACCATTGGCTTGTGGGTGAACTGGTGTTGATGTTATCATCTTGATTCCCCATGTCACACCCCCAATTTATCACCTAGGGCGTGTCCCTAATGGAGGTGTAACGATTCAACAACGAGCCACCAATCATATCAAACACAAGTTATAAATAAATACCAAATCAATAGAAATGTATTGTTTGAAAGTTAAACCAAAACCAAAGTACTGAGCGGAAGCATAAAAGTATCAATGTATGATGTATCAAAAGCAAATTAAGATAACGGTTTATTATGACCACAACCACTCCAGCAGCATCAGACAGCAAGCTCCCAAGTTCCTTCAGTAATCACCTACAAGCATGTAAACAAGTGTGTCAGACTACGCTGGTGAGTTCAAGGTTTGTGTTTGTTTACCAAGTTGCGTTACCAGTCATGTGAGTAAAACAGTTTACAAAACGATATGTTGTTTGTTGTTAAGATGTTTGAGGTTTCGTTGTTTTGATGTTGTTATTACTCGAGTACCGAATGGCCGTATGATATGTGATTGCCAACCCCAATGCTTCTATCAAAGCATTGGTCATGTTTTAAGGTAATTAGTTCACGCCCGTTCCCCTTGAACGTCGTGAGGGTGCCAAACCTAATAGCGCTATCAACTAATAACCCCCGTTGCCCTACAAGCAACGTGCCGGTAGATGTAGTGGTCTTACAGTGATAGAAAAACAGAGTACAATAACCAACATCCCGTTACCCATGCATTCCCCATTGGAACGTTACCCGTTATCCCTACACTGGGATCCATGCTTGAGAAAATAGCAATGAACTCACCTTTGGTTTGCTCGGTTAGACTTAGTTACTTGTATTATCGTTGGACACCCCAAACCCTAATATGGTTCCAATAATAATCAGTTTCGTTTACCTAGAATTCACGTATTCAACAAACACTTTCCACATGTGATAGGCAAATATAGCACACATTTATCATACACGTATAACGAGCATTCGGGTTATGAGTATTCTCACAATACAAATCCATATATCATCATGCCTGTAACAATAATAAATCACAACCCTTAATAATCCCTTTGGTTACTAACATCTTGTATCGAACCATATATGAACAGCCCATACAATTACTTTGTACAACCTATATTTCGGCCTATGATCATGCGTATATAATCTGTTTAGTCAAAATCATACCCTAGCAAAACTATACTAACTGGTTTCACATATTCGAACATATCCTAAATCGGTCACACTGACTACAAACATATGATCATTAACTGATTGCTATTATTGGTCATTATGCTAATCGAGCCAATATGTAACCTCTATTACTATGCAACATTATTCACAGTAACCATTCAAACACATTATTCACAGTAACATTATGGGCGGCCACTTATAGTCCGAGTAAGACAAACACACCACCCAAGCTTTCTTTCGGTCCACTATTTGAATTACAACATTACATGCAGGAGTTAATGTGGTTCTCTACTTGCTTATAATTTCAAAGCATCACACACACATATGGCCACCTTTATACTAGTCAAACCAACACCTCCCTCCCATTGGACCATTCAACCACTACCCTCTATTAATAACTTATTTTTTTCTTAAAATTACATTAATGGCCGACACCTCCAATTTCTTTCAAGCCATGATTGGACCGAACCTTTTAGTAGTGGATTAATAGTTTTTAAGTCTTGATATTTGAATTCCACAATCATCACATTAACTGTTGTTATACACTTAATAGCCATTAATGTAGTTTTTAAGCCATGATTGGCCGACAAAAGGTGTTGTTATACACTTGTGATTGGACCGAATATACAAAGACTCATTCAATTAGTTTCGAGTTTACTAAACAAATCGTCGGTAACCTTTAGCAGGGATTTGTTGATTCATCACCACATAAAATCACAGTTCCTAACAGTCCTATACATCGGGTAACATCACAATCTAAATCAAGCACTACATCGATTAGATCAAAACAGATTTACGCATACCAACCGTTTACAAAGTGAAGCAGATTAAGAGATTCGGAAGGTCGGGAGGGATGGTGACCGGTAGCGGTCGTGGGTGACAACAGAGGGGAGAAAGCGCCTAGGGTTTAAATCCCAAATTCATCGTTTAATCGCTGTTACCGTTTTGATATATTAACCGTTCTAATATGCAATTGCATCATCAAATAATTAACATCATATAATAGCACACTTTACAACACCTTGCTAACATACACACAAAGACAATTAAACAGTTAATCAACATGGTATTATTTACTAACCAAGAATGATGATCCGCACCAGGGAAAGATGCTTCCAAGACTGCCGACGTGAATAAGAGGAAAATAGGGTTTGATTTGGTGTGATGCCGTGCTAGATGTTACGTACATCCTATTATAAGCTAGATGTTACGTACATCCTATTACAATTGTGATACAACAAGTGGGCCGGTCCAAATTCGCATTAGGAGATGCTACAGCCGGGCCATGGCTAGTCACGGCCCACTAGGGTAAGTTGGGCTTGCCTCAAGTTTGTTCGGGCCGAGGTGCGATTCACAAAGGTCACCTGTATGGTCCAATGGTCGGCAGCCCAAGAACGTCAACGACGCTAACTCCTTCATTAAGTATTTAACGTATAGGAACGTTTTAACGGTATTCTAAAGTTGAGCGGTCACACGCAAGCAAACATAACCAAACGCGTCATACGGAAATTGCATCTCAATCATGGTATAGTGAATATTTATGATAGCAAAAGGATATGGACAAGAGATAACGAGAATTAGGATCGCGATACTAAGAGATACTGACCTTGAGAATTCGGGTTGTCACATCATCCCCAACTTGAAAGGAATTTCGTCCCGAAATTTAGCAAACAGTCACCGAGGAAGCTAGTTTTGCTAAGCGTTTTCGCGGGGTGTCACATCATCCCCTACTTGAAAGAATTTTCGTCCCGAAAATTGATCTAAAACAATGGCTTGAAGTGAGTTCCGACGAACTCGATCTATAGATACTTTACAACGCCTGGGGGCTAATCTTGTGATCGGTGGAAATCATGGTATGGTGGTTAGCGTGTTGTTATATCAGTTGCCAATCAATGAAACAGGGGATTAATGAGGTTCGTACAAAGAATCGAGCGAAACAGGGGTCCATTAAACATCCGAAGGATTTGGCCAGCAAATTTGTTGCCTAGAAGTAATTTCCGGTAGTGGTGCATGGCGGCATGACACAACAGGGAGGTTCGTTACATTGCGGTCGCGCGAGTGTATCATTTGTCCAAAACAGAGGTTGGGTGGGTAAGGGTTAATGTTGCAACACGACAAACGCGTGTAACTGCGACTGCTTCACTTCTGGTGGCGATGACAAGTGAAAGTGATAAGGTTCGTCTACAGGGATGCGTGGGTATAGATCTCCTAATCCCGTGTTCGTTCGGAAGTTCCATCTAGCGATGCCATCACATGGTTAGCTCTATTGAAACAAGGGTGCACTGGAGGCCCTTGTGTTCGATCTAATTGGTGCATTCGGTACCGTCCAAGTAATGCCTCCCACTTAAATCCAATGACCACGTCAAAACTTACGAGAGTATTGGGAAGTAGGTCAATGTCGAACACTTGACCCACGAGATCAAGTTTATAACCGAAAAGAACATGAGAAGCTTCTATCGATTTACTATCAGTCAGTTCTACTACATGCTTATTTACAAGGGGGGTGGAAGTCAGTCCTAACTAACGACTGAATTCCTAAGGCACAAAACTCCAATTGAAACAAGAGTCGAATAAAACCGAAGTAGAAAAGGTTATTTAAAGAAGACGTACCGACCTCTACATTGCCATCATTGCGAGTCTTCCCCAGCGCCAATAGTAAATACCCTTCCACGTGCTCCGTTCCCACCATTGTTCCCATTGTTGCCGCTTCCAGTATTGTTGTTGTTGCCAGCATTCTGATTGAGCTGAGGGCAATCCCTCTTAAAATGACCCTCATCACCACACTGAAAGCACCCTTTTTGATTTCCCTGGTTTTGCTGCCCTTGCTGTCTCTGATTCGACTGAGTCTGCTGCTGCTGCTTTGGCTGAGGAGCCCTACAATCCTTGGCCTCATGGCCTATCTTGTCGCACCTGCGACAAACCCGATCACACTGCCCATAATGATGAAACCCACATTTGCTACACTGAGGCTTCTTTCCGGCATAAGACCTCTGATTTTGATTCGCTGAGGATGATTGGCTAAAGCTGCGAGTACTGCCAGTGTCTGCCTTCTTCTGGGGCTGAACCGAGTTGGACGCTTTGTCCATATCACCCCACTTGCGTTTACTATCAGTGACCGGAGTAGTGGCGGTGGTGGCGGCAGTAGTAGCTTTAGAAATACGTGGTGGCAGTGAGTCGCTTTCCACCTCCTGGTCAACGATCTTATGTGCCAATCTAACAATCTGGGTTAGGTTATTGAGGTTCGCTGCTGTAACTAAACCCTTCACCCGTGGAGGTAACCCCTTAATAAACAACTCGATTCTTCGGGACATGGGTCGGGACAAGTTCGGACACAAATCAGCTAATTCATACGACCGCTTCACATACGCCTCGATTTCAGACCCCACCATTGTCAGATGATAGTACTCATTTTCTAACTTCGCTATTTCATCTCGAGGACAGTACTCCTCCCTCATCAGTTCTTTAAAATCGTCCCACTTAGTGGCGTTCGCCGCCTCAATACCTAGCAGTTGGACCTGGGCATTCCACCAGGTCAAGGCACCATCCTCCAGCGTGCCTGTTGCATACTTCACGCGATCCCCCACAGGACAGTTGCACATAGCAAACACTGACTCAGCTTTCTCGAACCACCTTATAAGTCCCACAGCCCCTTCCGTCCCGCTGAAGGTCTGTGGCTTGCAATCCATAAACGTTTTGAACGTACAGGCAGGCTGGTTGTTTGGGTGCGCGGCTTGGTAGGCTGCCAGAGCCTCAGCCATACGTGTGTTTATCAGATTTGTTAACTCAGCCTGAGTCATGTTGATGCTACCACGACCGTGTCCTCGTCCACTCATGTTTCTATAATGGGAGAAGGGAACGAATTTAGGAGTCGAAAACGAGGAAAGTATTCAGGTTTATCACGTTAGGGACGATTAACTACCATATTCATACACAAATAGGGAAGAACCCCTCTTACACTCGTTAATCCTCATTGGGATTTGCATGCACCACGCGTTATTATTATGTGTGCACCCATGATAATAAGGCGGTTTGCATGCTCCTCTCAATGCTTCTTAACTTATGCTTGAAGTTTCTCCCGCCCCAATCAACACAAATTAAGCACTACCAACAAGATTAAAATTTACTAGATGCAAGTGTTATGTTACACTTTCAATGTGTCATGATGCCTACCATGTCGTATCGTGCATGCTATAAATATAGTTACGTTTACTAGGCATAGAGAGCATAAGCTAAGGAGGAACGAACCTTGCAGTCTGAAGCTGAGTGTCATGGTCATCGTTTGGATCAATTCGGTTATAGTCTGGTTTTATGAAAACATTTTTAAAACCGAGTTCTCTATAACCAGTGGCTCTGATACCAAACTGTCACACCCCCAATTTATCACCTAGGGCGTGTCCCTAATGGAGGTGTAACGATTCAACAACGAGCCACCAATCATATCAAACACAAGTTATAAATAAATACCAAATCAATAGAAATGTATTGTTTGAAAGTTAAACCAAAACCAAAGTATTGAGCGGAAGCATAAAAGTATCAATGTATGATGTATCAAAAGCAAATTAAGATAACGGTTTATTATGACCACAACCACTCCAGCAGCATCAGACAGCAAGCTCCCAAGTTCCTTCAGTAATCACCTACAAGCATGTAAACAAGTGTGTCAGACTACGCTGGTGAGTTCAAGGTTTGTGTTTGTTTACCAAGTTGCGTTACCAGTCATGTGAGTAAAACAGTTTACAAAACGATATGTTGTTTGTTGTTAAGATGTTTGAGGTTTCGTTGTTTTGATGTTGTTATTACTCGAGTACCGAATGGCCGTATGATATGTGATTGCCAACCCCAATGCTTCTATCAAAGCATTGGTCATGTTTTAAGGTAATTAGTTCACGCCCGTTCCCCTTGAACGTCGTGAGGGTGCCAAACCTAATAGCGCTATCAACTAATAACCCCCGTTGCCCTACAAGCAACGTGCCGGTAGATGTAGTGGTCTTACAGTGATAGAAAAACAGAGTACAATAACCAACATCCCGTTACCCATGCATTCCCCATTGGAACGTTACCCGTTATCCCTACACTGGGATCCATGCTTGAGAAAATAGCAATGAACTCACCTTTGGTTTGCTCGGTTAGACTTAGTTACTTGTATTATCGTTGGACACCCCAAACCCTAATATGGTTCCAATAATAATCAGTTTCGTTTACCTAGAATTCACGTATTCAACAAACACTTTCCACATGTGATAGGCAAATATAGCACACATTTATCATACACGTATAACGAGCATTCGGGTTATGAGTATTCTCACAATACAAATCCATATATCATCATGCCTGTAACAATAATAAATCACAACCCTTAATAATCCCTTTGGTTACTAACATCTTGTATCGAACCATATATGAACAGCCCATACAATTACTTTGTACAACCTATATTTCGGCCTATGATCATGCGTATATAATCTGTTTAGTCAAAATCATACCCTAGCAAAACTATACTAACTGGTTTCACATATTCGAACATATCCTAAATCGGTCACACTGACTACAAACATATGATCATTAACTGATTGCTATTATTGGTCATCATGCTAATCGAGCCAATATGTAACCTCTATTACTATGCAACATTATTCACAGTAACCATTCAAACACATTATTCACAGTAACATTATGGGCGGCCACTTATAGTCCGAGTAAGACAAACACACCACCCAAGCTTTCTTTCGGTCCACTATTTGAATTACAACATTACATGCAGGAGTTAATGTGGTTCTCTACTTGCTTATAATTTCAAAGCATCACACACACATATGGCCACCTTTATACTAGTCAAACCAACACCTCCCTCCCATTGGACCATTCAACCACTACCCTCTATTAATAACTTATTTTTTTCTTAAAATTACATTAATGGACGACACCTCCAATTTCTTTCAAGCCATGATTGGACCGAACCTTTTAGTAGTGGATTAATAGTTTTTAAGTCTTGATATTTGAATTCCACAATCATCACATTAACTGTTGTTATACACTTAATAGCCATTAATGTAGTTTTTAAGCCATGATTGGCCGACAAAAGGTGTTGTTATACACTTGTGATTGGACCGAATATACAAAGACTCATTCAATTAGTTTCCAGTTTACTAAACAAATCGTCGGTAACCTTTAGCAGGGATTTGTTGATTCATCACCACATAAAATCACAGTTCCTAACAGTCCTATACATCGGGTAACATCACAATCTAAATCAAGCACTACATCGATTAGATCAAAACAGATTTACGCATACCAACCGTTTACAAAGTGAAGCAGATTAAGAGATTCGGAAGGTCGGGAGGGATGGTGACCGGTAGCGGTCGTGGGTGACAACAGAGGGGAGAAAGCGCCTAGGGTTTAAATCCCAAATTCATCGTTTAATCGCTGTTACCGTTTTGATATATTAACCGTTCTAATATGCAATTGCATCATCAAATAATTAACATCATATAATAGCACACTTTACAACACCTTGCTAACATACACACAAAGACAATTAAACAGTTAATCAACATGGTATTATTTACTAACCAAGAATGATGATCCGCACCAGGGAAAGATGCTTCCAAGACTGCCGACGTGAATAAGAGGAAAATAGGGTTTGATTTGGTGTGATGCCGTGCTAGATGTTACGTACATCCTATTATAAGCTAGATGTTACGTACATCCTATTACAATTGTGATACAACAAGTGGGCCGGTCCAAATTCGCATTAGGAGATGCTACAGCCGGGCCATGGCTAGTCACGGCCCACTAGGGTAAGTTGGGCTTGCCTCAAGTTTGTTCGGGCCGAGGTGCGATTCACAAAGGTCACCTGTATGGTCCAATGGTCGGCAGCCCAAGAACGTCAACGACGCTAACTCCTTCATTAAGTATTTAACGTATAGGAACGTTTTAACGGTATTCTAAAGTTGAGCGGTCACACGCAAGCAAACATAACCAAACGCGTCATACGGAAATTGCATCTCAATCATGGTATAGTGAATATTTATGATAGCAAAAGGATATGGACAAGAGATAACGAGAATTAGGATCGCGATACTAAGAGATACTGACCTTGAGAATTCGGGTTGTCACACCCCAACTGTCACAAAAGTTAGTGGTTCTGCTTCCAATGAATTGGGAACCATTATCACATACAATTTCAGAGGGAATGCCAAATCTAGTTATAATGTTTCTTTTAATGAAGGATATGACTTCCTTTTCCCTGACTTGGGCAAAGGCTTCAGCTTCTATCCACTTGGAAAAATAGTCAGTCATGGCAAGCATAAATACTTTTCCACCAGGTGCTTTAGGAAGCTTGCCAACTATATCCATTCCCCATCTCATGAATGGCCAAGAGGATGGTATTGGGTGTAAAAATTCAGCTGGCTGATGGAGGATATTGCTATGTCTTTGGCAAGGATCACACTTCTTAGCATATTCTACAGCATCCCTTTTCATGGTTGGCCAGTAGTATCCTGTTCTAAGGATCCTTGAGAACAATGCCCTGCCCCCAGTGTGGTTTCCACAATCTCCTTCGTGGAAATCTTTCAACACTTCTTCAATTTCAGGATCCTCAATACATCTCAAATATGGTCCTGCAAGAGATCGCTTATATAATACATTATTCAAAATTGTGAATTGAGATACCTTAATCCAGAAAGCTCTAGGATTTTCTTGGATTGGAATCTCCCCGTGTTGCAAGTATCTCATGATTGGTGAGATCCATGATCCTGAATAGGGTTGAGCTTCTTCACTAGGGATCATCGCAGTATCCTCTTCTATTTCCATGGCCACCTGATTTTTGATAGCAGGAGCCAAGATATGGATGATAGGGATACTTATATCTTCTGGAATCTTCAAGGATGATCCTAGGTTGGCCAATGCATCAGCCTCTGTGTTCTCCTCCCTTGGTACCTGTGTCAAGCTGAAAGAAACAAAAGAGAGTGCCAATTCTTTGACTATCTCTAAATACTTGGTTAGTTTTTCACCTTTAACAGCATAGGATCCGTTAAAGTGATTAGTGATCAACAATGAGTCTACATATACTTTAAGATACTTTACCCCCATATCCTTAGCAATTTGTAAGCCAGCAATTAAGGCTTCATATTCAGCCTCATTGTTAGTTGCTTGGAACTCACAGGCTATGGAGTGGGGTATTATGTCCCCCTGTGGCGATTTTAGTAGGATCCCGAGTCCTGTGCCCTTGACATTTGAGGATCCGTCGGTGTGTAATATCCAAGGATCCTTGGTCTCATCCAGCTGTTGGACCTCCAATTCTGCTTCTTTTTGTAGATCACTGCTGAAATCTGCCACAAAGTCAGCTAAGGCTTGGGATTTAATGGCTGTTCTTGGTTCATATCTTATATCATGGGCACTAAGCTTCACAGCCCACTTAGCCATCCTTCCTGACATCTCTGGTTTCCTGAGGACATTCTTAATTGGAAAATTAGTTTTGACAACAATAGTATGGGTTTCAAAATAATGCCTTAACTTAGTGGATGCCATGATTAATGCAAGAATAAGTTTTTCGAGGTGTGAGTACCTGGATTCGGCATCAAGTAAACTTTTACTTACATAGTAGATAGGATATTGTGTACCTTCGTGATCCTTGACAAGGACAGCACTTACAGCGGTTGAGGATACCGCCAGATATAAGGATAACACATCTCCTTTTTCCGGTTTTGCTAATGCTGGTGCTGAGGACATATATTCTTTAAGGGCTTGTAAAGCGTTCTCATGCTTCTCAGTCCATTCAAACTTCTTATTCTTCCTTAGGATATCGTAAAATTCTTTGCATTTTTCTGAGGATTTCGATATGAACCTGTTCAGAGCTGCTATCCTGCCTGTCAGTCTTTGAACATCCTTGGCATTGGCAGGAGATTTGATATTTACTAATGCTTTGATTTGTTCCGGGCTTGCTTCAATGCCCCTCTGAGTTACCATATATCCTAGGAACTTTCCTGCCTTAACACCAAAATGGCATTTTGAAGGATTAAGTTTCATGTTGTAATTGTCAAGGATATCGAATGCTTCTTCTAAATCCCTTAGGTGATCCTCAGCTTTCTTTGATTTGACCACCATATCATCTATGTACACTTCCATAGTTTTTCCAATTTGATCTTTGAACATCATATTTACCAGCCTTTGATATGTTGCACCTGCATTTCTTAGTCCAAAAGGCATAGCAATATAACAATATTAACCGGTTGGGGTCATAAAAGCTGTATCCTCTTGGTCAGATGGTTCCATCTGAATTTGTTGGAATCCAGATGATGCATCCATAAAGGTCAACAGTTCATGCCCCGCCGTTGCATCCACCATGGAGTCAATGTGGGGTAATGGGAAAGGATCCTTGGGACATGCCTTATTCAAATCAGTGAAATCGACACAAACCCTCCACTTTCCGTTTTTCTTTTGGACAACAACCACATTGGCTAACCATTTTGGATATTTTACCTCTCTGATCATACCTGCTCGAAGTAGTTTCTCTACTTCTTCTTGGATAATGGCATTCCTTTCTGGTGCAAACTTTCTCCTTTTTTGATGGATTGGTTTGATAGACCTGTCAATGCCAAGTTTGTGAGTAATAATATCCTTAGATATACCTGTCATGTCTTCATGTTTCCAAGCAAAGGTGGATTTTCTTCTTTTGAGGAAGGATATTAAGTCTTCTTTCATCCGGCCAAGGATCCCTGATCCGATATAGATTTTTGACTCAGGATCACTAGGGTCCAAAAGGATTTCGTCCACATCCTGTTCCCTTGCCTCCAAGACGTTCCTCGGAGGATACTGTAATTGCTATTGCTCCCTTGGCTTCGAGGTTGGCTTCATAGATGAGGTATAACAATCCTTAGCCTCTTGCTGATCACTGTCGATCTTGATTATTCCCCATGGGCTAGGAAGCTTCACACATTGATGGTAGGTGGATGGGACTGCTTTCATATCGTGTATCCAAGGCCTGCCAAGGATAACATTGCAACAAGACAAACAATCAATAACACAAAATTTCTGATAATTATGTAATCCTTCCACGTAGATTGGGAGTTTGATGTCCCCCAGAGTTTTCTTCGTTTCTCCACTAAATCCTACAAGCACGGAGGATCTTGGTGTGATGTCTGATTCTGGGATACCCATTTTCTTCAGAACATCAAGCTGGATAATGTTCACTGAGCTTCCTCCATCGATAAGGATCCTGCGGACAAAATGGTTAGAAATAAAGAGAGTAATAACTAAACTATCATGATGAGGATCCTGAATGTTAATGCGATCATCCTCATCAAATGTTATCGTCTTCCCTTCTGAAACACTTGATGTTCTAATAGGCCTTTCTCCATTGTCCATTTTTGATTCTTTTGCATGTCTTTTGGCCGCCGAGAAGGATGTACCACAGATGTCTGATCCTCCGGATATAAAGTTGATCACTTGTGCATTTGCCGGAGGTGCTAGGGCTTTTTCGGGGATCCTTTCAGGATCCTGGGTCCTTTGCTTTTTTCTCCCCAGCAATTCTTTTAGATGCCCCTTGCTTAGCAGGTATCCAATTTCCTTTCTTAAGGCTATGCAATCTTCAGTTAGATGCCCGAAATCCTCGTGGTATGCACACCATTTTGACTTGTCTTTAGTCCCGGATGGTTTATCATTCTTCCTGGGCCATCTAGCTTTTTCACCTAGATTCTGCATTGCAAGGATCAATTCATGATTATCAACAGAAAAACAATATTCTGAGATTGGAGGATAATCTTCATCATCCTCTTCCTGGTCAACAGCATGCACATTCTGATTTTCATTTTTATGGTAGGATTTGAATTTGTTGCTCTTGAAGGAGGATCCTTGTCTATCTTGTTTTGAGGATCCTACTTGTCTCTCCTGGATCCTCTTGTCATCCTCTAGCCGGATGAACCTGAGTGCCCGAGTTCTTACTTCGTCTAAGTTCCTGCATGGTGTCATAACAAGATCATCATAGAATAATGAATCCTTAAGCAGTCCCATTTTGAAGGCTTCAACAGTCGTAGCCATATCCAAGTTGGGAATGTCCAAAGATTCTTTACTAAATTTAGTTATATAATCTCTTAATGATTCATTATGACTTTGGGTTATCCTATATAAATCGCTGGTTAATCTTTCGAATTTTCTACTACATGAGAATTGGTTGTTGAATAAATTAACTAAATTAGCAAATGAAGTAATAGAATAAGGGGGAAGACTTTGCAGCCATTTAAGAGCTGATCCAGTGAGAGTGGATCCAAATCCTTTACATAAGCATGCTTCCTTCAATTTTTCTGGGATAGGATTGATTTCCATCCTCTCCCTGTATTGTGCTACGTGTTCCTCTGGATCCGTTGTACCGTCATACAGCTTCATGGTAGGGATATGGAACCTTTTGGGTACCTCTGCATCACAAATTGGTGGTGCAAAACGAGATACCTTATGGCTCCCATCTGCAATTTCAGGTATGGGTTTAACTACTCCCGGAACACTCGAGATCATGTCTTTTAGTTTTTGTAATTCCCTGGCCATAGTATGACTGACACCTGTAACCTGCACGAATCCATGGTTAGTAGTAGGATAATTATTCAAAGTGTTACCTCCCATTGGGTTCAAATTAGGAACAATGGTTGTGAATCCATGTTGCTGGGATTCAGGGACAATGGAGGGACCAGTGGAGGCTATGGTTTGCATTGGAATGAAGTCCCCTTGATGGACTTCCGGATTTCCTGTTTGCAAATTTCTTAAGGATCCTGGCATCGGGAAGGATCCTGGTATCTGAGATGATCCTGGAACAAAGGAGGATCCTTGAACCTGGGACGATCCTGGAACAAAGGAGGATCCTTGTACCTGGGATGATCCTGGAACAAAGGGGGATCCTTGACCCTGGGATGTTCCTGGGACAAAATAGGATCCTTGAAATTGCTGTGCACCCGGATAGACTCCTGAATTCACGAAGGATCCCATATATTGAGGATAGGATCCTGCTGGCTGAAAATGTGAGCCTGATGTCTGAGTCAGTGCTACCGACTTGAGATGTAATCCTCTTGACTCCCCTATGATTTGCGCGTCCGGGGTCCCCGATGGCTGGGAAGTGATCATTGGAGTATCGAAGCTCAAGGATTTGGGCATCAGTGGGGAATGATCCTCTGCCGCTTTCTTTTGTCTTTTGAGATCTCCAATTTCCCTGAGGATCCTGTCATTAGTCACATCCTGCCGCTGCATACGATCCTTCATCTGCAAAATTAAAGCAAACACATCACTAGTACTGGGAATAGAAGAATTCATAGCAGAAGAAGATGTAGGTTTAGAGAAAGTAGGAGTTGGTCTCTTCTCAGTATTTTTCTGAGATCCTGCCGGTGGAGGAGGCAGAGTTGTTTGTGATGAGGTGACTGCAGACATCGCCGTGGACGTGTTCTTCAATGATGAAGCCATGTAACTCTTTGAAATGATTCCGAACAAAAAGATTTTCTTATGAATGAAGCACCAATTGCCCCACGGTGGGCGCCAAACTGTTTTGGTCAAAAATCACACAAGGATAATGTAACCAAACTTTATGTAAACGGGGTATGATGCTTGGTTAATTATAAAAGTAAAGGATCACTTTCGTGATAGAGATGCAAAGACACAATGATTTATACGAGGAAAAAGCCCTTGATCAATGTATGATCTCCGGCATAAAAAACCTCGGGTGATGGCAACTACCGATCACCAACTTCAATATAAGAAAAATATGATTACAACTTTGGATGATAATGAGCTGAGTACAAGGATCACTATCGTTTTGAGCGTCTAAGTGTGTGAGAGTTGTGCTGTATGTTGTGTGTTGTCTTCCGAATGAGGAAGAGCGATATTTATACTAGTGTAGGTGACCTATTTAAGGTAGGTAAACTAATATTCAGCTCATTACCCCTTTAGAAACAAGATACAATCTAGCCTAAATAGCCGCCCATAAATCAAGCCTAGTTTCCATATCCTGTACAACGTCTTTCTTCGATTAAGCTCTTGCCATATTTGTGAAGACGCGTCCCTGGATCATGATGTCTAGAGCATATCCTGCTAGATGTTCCTGCAAAACAATATTGTAATAAGCGAGAGTGACCGTTAGTATGAGGATCACCATAATGTCCCATGATCCTGATCCTGAAGTCTGGCTGAGGATCACTGTCTGCCAAAGAAACAAAGATCACTGGTTAGGATCACGTGTAAGGATCACTTATAGTAAAAATCCAGCCCTAACAACTTCCATGAAGGAGATTGTGGAAACCACACTGGGGGCAGTGCATTATTCTCAAGGATCCTTAGAACAGGATACTACTGGCCAACCATGAAAAGGGATGCTGTAGAATATGCTAGGAAATGTGATCCTTGTCAAAGACACAACAATATCCTTCATCAACCAGCCGAATTGCTACACCCCATACCATCCTCTTGGCCTTTCATGATATGGGGGATGGATATAGTTGGCAAGCTCCCTAAAGCACCTGGTGGAAAAGTATTTATGCTTGCCATGACTGACTACTTCTCTAAGTGGATAGAGGCTGAAGCTTTTTCTCAAGTCAGAGAAAAAGAAGTTATATCCTTTATCAAATGAAACATTATAACTAGATTTGGCATCCCCTCTGAAATTGTATGTGATAATGGTTCCCAATTCATTGGAAGTAGAACTACTAACTTTTGTGACAGTTGGGGAATCAAGATGATAACATCAACACCAGTTCATCCACAAGCCAATGGCCAAGCAGAATCATCCAACAAGATCATCATCAACAATCTAAAGAAGAAGCTAGGATCCAAGAAGGGAAAATGGGCAGAAGAGTTACCTTATGTGCTATGGGCTGATAGGACAACTCCCAAGAATGCCACTGGTCAAACACCTTTCTCTTTAGTATTTGGGGCAGAAGCAGTGATCCCAACAGAAATGGTGATCCCAACTGCTAGAACAAGTGCGCGTGATCCTGAAGAAAATGCTACAATCCTGGCTCAGGATTTGGATACTATTGAGGAAATCAGGGATCTGGCTAGGATAAGGATGGCAAGCTACCAACAAAGAATGGCTGGTGCCTACAACAAAAATGTTAGAATAAGGAAGTTCCAAGTCGGGGATATGGTGTTGAGAAAAACATTCCAAAACACTATTAATCCTGCTGACGGGAACTTAGCACCAAAGTGGGAAGGCCCTTACTTAATTGAAGCTGAAGCAGGAAAGGGGGCATACAGATTGCTAACTATGGAAGGAAACTTGTTACCAAGAGCCTGGAATGCTGTTCACTTAAAGAGATACTTTATGTGAACATGATCCTTCAAGCATGTGATCCTTACACTGAAGTATCCTCGAAGGATCCCGGTGATGTCAGTGATCCTTACTCTGGTAATGTCCTTATCTTAAAACTGTTACATTTCCTTACTTTTTACCAAAGGATAAGGATCCTGTATCCTTCATCCTCTTCTCACGAACCATTTGAGTTATGATAGTTCAGGTATCCACAGCATATCATCGAAGATCTTCAAAAGCAACGCAGATCCTTGGGTCTAACCCCAGTTATCCTTGGGATTATCCCCAGTTTCCGCCAGCAGCGCACGATGATCCTGATATAGTTCACGTCTTTGGGACCAGTACCCACTTCCGGGGCTGACAACCTCATCGTACTGGCTATACCCAGGATCCTACGTATAATGGTAGACGTACCATACATCCGTTCATAAGGTTTCTAACGTTTTCACGTTAGCTAAGGTTTTGACATTTTCATGTCACTAAGTTTGGATAGTCGCCAGTAAGGGCCATGCTCCAGTTTACATACGATCCTTTGGGCTTGTCCCCAGTTATCCTTTGGGCTTGTCCCCAGTTATCCTTTGGGCTTGTCCCCAGTGATCCTCCAGGATCATCCTCAGTTATCCTTTGGGCATGTCCCCAGCTACTAATTTATCTTTTACATTGGCTTAGTCCCAAGATATGTTCCATTTTTCAGGTTCTCGAAGTTAAACAAATAAGGATCCTTAATCCTTATCATCCATTAAAGTTTTACTTATGGTTGTCCCGATTAATGGTTAGGATCCTAACTTGGATCCTCAGGTATGATCCTTAACTATTTTTCAATTTTCATTATTCATTTGAATAACCTTTGGACCTTGACAACTGAACCTATGATCCTTAAAATAAACTACCTTGAAAATTTTCGATTATAGGATATTTGATCCAGGATCATATCCTAAAAGCCTTGAACATGGTTTGCTTAACTATTGTTACAAATATATTTCTAAAACAATTGGAAACTAAAAAGATAAATAAAGGATAACAACACAGGATAAGCCAGAAAGATTAAGGTTATATTATTAACAAAAGGATCTTTAACCCTTGCAAAAAGTTGTCAAAATTGCCAACCCACGTTTCTACCAGCAAAACGTGGCCCGTCCACATGGGTTGGCAAAGGGTGTCCATTGTCTATGCGGTCTTAGCAGGTGCAGGAAAGTAAAAGCGGCAGGATCACAAAGGCTTCATCCCCCAAACA
This sequence comes from Helianthus annuus, assembly GCF_002127325.2. Lineage (NCBI taxonomy): Eukaryota > Viridiplantae > Streptophyta > Magnoliopsida > Asterales > Asteraceae > Helianthus > Helianthus annuus. Next base: position 185,442,883 of record NC_035443.2, on the reverse strand, counting down.
GAGGATCCCTCCACCTTTTGTAATCCTACCTATTGTTCGAAGGATCCAAGATCCTTTACCCTAAAAACTATTGTTCAAAGATTACAGACCAATTGTTCACAAACCATCAACAACCACAAAAAACCACTTCCAATCCTAAAAAATTGGGCTCCGGCCTAGTCTCGAAATATCCATCATCGCCCAATCCAGCAGCTCACACCTTTGCTGCTCCATCACCACCAGCTTCTCCACCCTGATCCTTCTCAGCATCACCACCTTCCAGCATAGGGATCTCCTCATCCTCATCCTCCAGCTCCGCCAATCTTGCCTTCCAACCTTCCACGTCCCATGAGCTCTTGTCAAAGGCAGGATCCTGAGCCTCCGCAGCCATTTGTAGTTGTATCTTGTACATAGCAGTCGCGGCAGAGACCTTGGCATCCTGGATGATCTCCTGCTTCTCGCCATCCATGTCAAGTAGCCTTTGAGCAGCCTCATCCTTGGTAGCCCGGAGCTCCTTCTCAAGATCGGCTATCTTGAGATCCTTTAACACGCCCATTTGTTGGAGGTCGGCGATCTGGCTCTCCTGATCCTCGACGTGGCCAAGGTAAGTCTCAATCTCAGCAAGTTTCTGCAAAAGAGAAAAAAGGTAAGTTCAGGATCAGATGATCCTCAAAAAAGCAGGATATACAGGCAGAATATACAAGCAGGATATTAGAGAAGGATAACCCACAGGGGCAATGATCCCTACCTCATTGACAAAGTCAAGGAACTGCTGGCGGATCAGGGGAAATCCTTGGAGATCCTCGGAAGTCTTCCTCTTCTTTCCCTTACCCCTAATGGATGCTTTAGGGGCTGAAGCGGAGGGACTGGCAGCAGAAGTCTTTCTCCTCGGAGACTTGACGTTGGTGAGATCATCTATCCCAAACTTGGAGGCAGACTTGGCAGATTTGACAGACTTCCCAACACCTACACAATCAAAACAAGATAACTTCCCTTACTAATTAAACAATCTAGCATATAACTTACTTTTTACAAGGATACTTACTTGACATAGTGGCAGATGCGGAGGATACTTCCTGTGAATCTTGGACGGTGACTTGGAAACTTCTGACCTCAGGATTGAGCTTTTTAAAAGCTAAGACTCTTTCTCTTGCAGCAGGGGTTAACTTAAGATAAGCAATGGATATAGCTGCACAAGAAATAAAAAAGACGTTAGTGATCCTCATCGTATGAGACAAGTCTGATAGTGATCCTTCCAGGATCCTCTACCCTACCATGAGTGGCCCATTCCTTGGGCAGATCCTTCCCATCTGGGATGGAATCCCTTCTAACAAAGAAAAAGCGACGCTTCCAGTTTGTGTCATTCTTAGTGTTTTGGTCAAAAATCACACAAGGATAATGTAACCAAACTTTATGTAAACGGGGAATGATGCTTGGTTAATTATGAAAGTAAAGGATCACTTCTGTGATAAAGATTCAAAGACACAATGATTTATACGAGGAAAAAGCCCTTGATCAATGTATGATCTCCGGCATAAAAAACCTCGGGTGATGGCAACTACCGATCACCAACTTCAATATAAGAAAAATACAGTTACAACTTCGGATGATAATGAGCTGAGTACAAGGATCACTATTGTCTAAGTGTGTGAGAGTTGCTGTGTATATCGTGTGTGTTCTTCCGAATGAGGAAGAGTGATATATATACTAGTGTAGGTGACTTATTTAAGGTAGACAAACTACTAATCAGCTCATTACCCCTTTAGAAATAAAGATAATTGTTGGGGCTGGATTTTACTATAAATGATCCTTATACGTGATCCTGACAAGTGATCCTTGTTTCTTTGGCAGATAGTGATCCTCAGCCAGACTTCAGGATCAGGATCATGGGACGATATGGTGATCCTTATACTAACGGTCATTTTCGATTACTACAATATTATTTTGCAGGAATATCTAGCAGGATATGCCCTACATATCATGATCCAGGGACGCGCTTTTACAAATATGGCAAGAGCAGAATTGAAGATGAACGTTGTGCCGGATATGGAAACATGGCTTGATCTAAGGGCAGCAATTTAGGCTAGATTATCTTTATTTCTAAAGGGGTAATGAGCTGATTAGTGGTCTATCTACCTAAAATAAGTTACCTACACATGTATAAATACCCATCTTCCTCATTCGGAAGAACACACACAACATACAACACAACATACGACACAACTCTCAACACTTAGACACTCAGTGATCCTTGTACTCAGCTCATTATCATCCGAAGTTGTAACTACATTTTTATTATATTGAAGTTGGTGATCGGTAGTTGCCATCACCCGAGGTTTTTTATGCCGGAGATCATACATTGATCAAGGGCTTTTTCCTCGTATAAATCATTGTGTCTTTGCATATTCATCACAGAAGTGATCCTTTACTTTTATAGCTAACCAAGCATCATACCCCGTTTACATAAAGTTTGGTTACATTATCCTTGTGTGATTTTTGACCAAAACAGTTTGGCGCCCACCGTGGGGCAATTGGTGCTTCATTCATAAAGAAAATCTTTTGTTCGAAATCATTTCAAAGAGTTACATGGCTTCATCATCGAAGAACACCTCCACGGCGATGTCTGCAGTCACCTCAGCACAAACCACTCTACCTCCTCCACCGGCAGGATCCCAGAGAAATGCTGAGAAGAGACCAACCCCTTCTTTCTCAAAACCTCCATTTTCTTCTGCTATGAATTCTTCTACTCCCAGTACTAGTGATGTGTTTGCTTTAATTTTGCAGATGAAGGATCGTATGCAGCGGCAGGATGAAACTAATGACAGGATCCTCAGGGAGATTGGAGATCTCAAAAGACAAAAGAAAGCGGCAGAGGATCATTCCCCACTGATGCCAAAATCCTTGAGTTTTGAGACTCCAATGGTCACCTCTCAGCCATCAGGGATCCCAGACGTACAGATCACAGGGGAGACGAGAGGATTACATCTCAAGTCAGCAGCAATGACTCAGACATCGGGCTCGTATTTTCAGCCAGCAGGATCCTATCCTCAGTATATGGGATCCTTCATGAATCCGGGAGCCTATCCGGGGGCACAGCAGTTTCAAGGATCCTACTTTATTCCAGGATCGTTCCAGGGCCAAGGATCCTCCTTTGTTCCAGGATCATCCCAGGTTCAAGGATCCTCCTTCGTTCCAGGATCATCCCCAGATACCAGGATCCTTACAGATGCCAGGATCCCTAAAAAGTTTGCAAGCAGGGAATCTAGATGTCCATCAAGGGGACTTCATTCCAATGCAGACCATTGCTTCCACTGGTCCCTCCGTTGCTCCAGAATCCCAGCAATATGGATTCCCTAACTTGAACCCAATGGGAGGTAACACTTTAAATAATTATCCTACCACTAACCATGGATTCATGCAGGATACAGGTACCAATCATGTTATGGCCAGGGAACTACAGAAACTAAAGGACATGATCTCAAGTGTTCCAGGGGTAGTCAAGCCTATCCCAGAGATTGCAGATGGGAGCCACAAGGTATCTCGCTTTGCACCACCAATCTGTGATGCAGAGGTACCCAAAAGGTTCCATATCCCTACCATGAAGTTGTATGACGGCACAACGGATCCAGAGGAACATATAGCACAATACAGGGAAAGGATGGAGATCAATCCTATCCCAGAAAAATTGAAGGAAGCATGCCTATGCAAAGGATTTGGATCTACTCTTACTGGATCAGCCCTTAAATGGCTGCTAAGTCTTCCCCCTTACTCTATTACTTCATTTGCTAATTTAGTTAATTTATTCAATAACCAATTCTCTTGTAGTAGAAAATTTGAAAAATTAACTAGTGATTTGTACAGGATAACTCAAAATAATAATGAATCATTAAGGGATTATATAACTAAATTTAGTAAAGAATCCTTGGATATTCCCAACTTGGATATGGCTACGGCTGTTGAAGCCTTCAAAATGGGACTTCTTAAGGATTCATTGTTCTATGATGATCTTGTTATGACACCTTGCAGGAATTTAGATGAAGTAAGAACTCGAGCACTCAGGTTTATCCGGCTAGAGGATGATAAGAGGATCCAGGAGAGACAAGTAGGATCCTCAAAACAAGATAAGCAAGGATCCTCCTTCAAAAACAACAAATTCAAATCCTACCATAGAAACGAGAACAAGAATGTGCATGCTGTCGACCAAGAAGAGGATGATGAAGAATATCCTCCAATCTCAGAATATTGTTTTTCCGTTGATAATCATGAACTAATCCTTGCAATGCAGAATCTAGGTGAAAAGGCTAGGTGGCCCAGGAAGAATGATAAACCATCCGGGACTAAAGACAAGTCCAAATGGTGTGCATACCATGAGGATTTCGGCCATCTAACTGAAGATTGCATAGCCTTAAGAAAAGAAATTGGATACCTGCTAAGCAAGGGGCATCTAAAGGAATTGTTGGGAAGAAAAAAGCAAAGGACCCAGGATCCTGAAAGGATCCCTGAAAAGGCTCCAGCACCTCCGGCAAATGCACAAGTGATTAACTTCATATCCGGAGGATCAGACATTTATGGAACATCCTTCTCAGCGGCCAAAAGACATGCAAAAGAATCAAAAATGGATAATGGAGAAAGGCCTATTAGAACCTCAAGCGTCTCAGAAGGAAAGATGATAACATTTGATGAGGATGATCGCATCAACATCCAGGATCCTCATCATGATAGTTTAGTTATCACTCTCTTTATCTCTAACCATTTTGTCCGCAGGATCCTTATCGATGGAGGGAGCTCAGTGAACATAATCCAGCTTGATGTCTTGAAGAAGATGGGAATCCCAGAATCAGACATCACACCAAGATCCTCCGTGCTTGTAGGATTCAGTGGAGAAACGAAGAAAACTCTGGGGGACATCAAACTCCCAATCTACGTGGAAGGATTACATAATTACCAAAAATTTTGTGTTATTGACTGTTTATCTTGTTGCAACGTTATCCTTGGCAGGCCTTGGATACATGACATGAAAGCAGTTCCATCTACCTACCATCAATGTGTGAAGCTCCCTAGCCCATGGGGGATAATCAAGATCGACAGTGACCAGCAAGAAGCTAAGGATTGCTATACCTCATCCATGAAGCCAACCTCGAAGCCAAGGGAGCAATAGCAATTACAGTATCCTCCGAGGAACGTCTTGAAGGCAAGGGAACAAGATGTAGATGAAATCCTCTTGGACCCTAGTGATCCTGAATCAAAAATCTATATCGGATCAGGGATCCTTGGCAAGATGAAAGAAGACATGATATCCTTCCTCAAAAGAAGAAAATCTACCTTTGCTTGGAAACATGAAGATATGACAGGTATATCTAAGGATATTATTACTCACAAACTTGGCATTGACAGGTCTATCAAGCCAATCCATCAAAAAAGGAGGAAGTTTGCACCAGAAAGGAATGCCATTATCCAAGAAGAAGTAGAGAGACTACTTCGAGCAGGTATGATCAGAGAGGTAAAGTATCCTAAATGGTTAGCCAATGTGGTTGTTGTCCAAAAGAAAAACGGAAAGTGGAGGGTATGTGTCGATTTCACTGATTTGAATAAGGCATGTCCCAAGGATCCTTTCCCATTACCCCACATTGACTCCATGGTGGATGCAACAGCGGGGCATGAACTGTTAACTTTTATGGATGCATCATCCGGATTCCAACAAATCCAGATGGAACCATCTGACCAAGAGGATACAGCCTTTATGACCCCAACCGGTTTATATTGTTATATTGCCATGCCTTTTGGACTAAGAAATGCAGGTGCAACCTATCAAAGGCTGGTAAATATGATGTTCAAAGATCAAATTGGAAAAACTATGGAGGTGTACATAGATGATATGGTGGTCAAGTCAAAGAAAGCTGAGGATCACCTAAGGGACTTGGAAGAAGCATTCGATATCCTTGATAGTTACAACATGAAACTTAATCCTTCAAAATGCCATTTTGGTGTTAAGGCAGGAAAGTTCTTAGGATACATGGTAACCCAGAGGGGCATTGAAGCAAGCCCAGAACAAATCAAAGCATTAATAAATATCAAGTCTCCTGCCAATGCCAAGGATGTTCAAAGACTAACAGGCAGGATAGCAGCTTTGAACAGGTTCATATCGAAATCCTCAGAAAAGTGCAAAGAATTCTACGATATCCTAAGGAAGAATAAGAAGTTCGAATGGACTGAGAAGCATGAAAATGCTTTACAAGCCCTAAAAGAGTATATGTCCTCAGCACCAGCATTAGCAAAACCGGAAAAAGGAGATGTGTTATCCTTATATCTGGCGGTATCCTCAACCGCTGTAAGTGCTGTCCTCGTTAAGGATCACGAAGGTACACAATATCCTATCTACTATGTAAGTAAAAGTCTACTTGATGCCGAATCCAGGTACTCACACCTCGAAAAACTCATCCTTGCATTAATCATGGCATCCACGAAGTTAAGGCATTATTTTGAAACTCATACTATTATTGTTAAAACTAATTTTCCAATTAAGAATGTCCTCAGGAAACCGGATATGTCAGGGAGAATGGCTAAGTGGGCAGTGAAGCTTAGTACCCATGATATAAGATACGAACCAAGAACAGCCATTAAATCTCAAGCACTAGCCGACTTTGTGGCTGATTTCAGTAGTGATCTACAAAAGGAAGCAGAATTGGAGGTCCAGCAGCTGGATGAGACCAAGGATCCTTGGATACTACACACCGACGGATCCTCAAATATCGAAGGCACAGGGCTAGGGATCCTACTAAAATCGCCACAGGGGGACATAATACCTCACTCTATAGCTTGTGAGTTCCAGGCAACTAACAATGAGGCTGAGTATGAAGCCTTAATTGCTGGCTTACAAATTGCTAAGGATATGGGGGTAAAGTATCTCGAAGTATATGTAGATTCATTATTGATCACCAATCACTTTAATGGATCCTATGCTGTTAAAGGTGAAAAACTAACCAAATACTTAGAGATAGTCAAAGAATTGGCACTCTCTTTTGTTTCTTTTAGCTTAACACAGGTACCAAGGGAGGATAACACGGAAGCTGATGCATTGGCCAACCTAGGATCATCCTTGAAGATTCCAGAAGATATAAGTATCCCTATCATCCATATCCTGGCTCCTGCTATTGAAAAACAGGTGGCCATGGAAATAGAAGAGGATACTGCAATGATCCCTAGTGAAGAAGCCCAACCTAATTCAGGATCATGGATCTCACCGATCATGGGATATTTGCAACACGGGGAGATCCCGATGGGAGAAAATCCTAGAGCTTTCAGGATCAAGGTATCTCAATTTACAATCCTAAATAATATGCTATATAAACGATCCCTTGCAGGACCATATTTAAGATGTATTGAAGATCCTGAAATCGAAGAAGTATTGAGAGACTTCCACGAAGGAGATTGTGGAAACCACACTGGGGGCAGGGCATTATTCTCAAGGATCCTTAGAACAGGATACTACTGGCCAACCATGAAAAGGGATGCTGTAGAGTATACTAAGAAATGTGATCCTTGCCAAAGACATAGCAATATCCTCCATCAACCAGCTGAATTATTACACCCAATACCATCCTCTTGGCCGTTCATGAGATGGGGAATGGATATAGTTGGCAAGCTTCCTAAAGCACCTGGTGGAAAAGTATTTATGCTTGCCATGACTGACTATTTTTCCAAGTGGATAGAAGCTGAAGCCTTCGCTCAAGTCAGAGAAAAGGAAGTCATATCCTTCATTAAAAGAAACATTATAACTAGATTTGGCATTCCCTCTGAAATTGTATGTGATAATGGCTCCCAATTCATTGGAAGCAGAACCACTAACTTTTGTGACAGTTGGGGAATCAAGATGATAACATCAACACCAGTTCATCCACAAGCCAATGGTCAAGCAGAATCATCCAACAAGATCATCATCAACAATCTGAAGAAGAAGCTAGGATCCAAGAAAGGAAAATGGGCAGAGGAGTTACCTTATGTGCTATGGGCTGATAGGACAACTCCCAAGAATGCCACTGGCCAAACACCTTTCTCTTTAGTATTTGGGGCAGAAGCAGTGATCCCAACAGAGATGGTGATCCCAACTGCTAGAACAAGTGCTCGTGATCCTGAAGAAAATGCTACAATCCTAGCTCAGGATTTGGATACTATTGAGGAAAACAGGGATCTAGCTAGGATAAGGATGGCAAGCTACCAACAAAGGATGGCTGGTGCCTACAACAAGAATGTCAGGATAAGGAAGTTCCAAGTCGGAGATATGGTGTTGAGAAAAGCATTTCAAAATACCATCAATCCTGCTGACGGGAAGCTAGCACCAAAATGGGAAGGTCCCTACTTGATTGAAGCTGAAGCAGGAAAGGGGGCATACAGGTTGCTAACCATGGAAGGAAACTTGTTACCAAGAGCCTGGAATGCTGTTCACTTAAAGAAATATTTCATGTGAACATGATCCTTCCTGCATGTGATCCTTACATTGAAGTATCCTTGAAGGATCCTGGAGATATCGATGATCCTTACTCTGGTAATATGCTTATCCTAGAAACTATTGCATTTTCTTACTTTTTGCCTAAGGATAAGGATCATGTATCCTTCATCCTCTACTCACAAACCATTTGAGTTATGATAGTTCAGGTATCTTCAGCAAATCGTCAAAGATCTCCAAAAGCACCACAGATCCTTGGGTACAACCCCAGTTATCCTTGGGATTATCCCCAGTTTCCGCCAGCAGCGCACGATGATCCTGATATAGTTCATGTCTTTGGGATCAGTACCCATTTTCGGGGCTGGCGACCTCATCGTACTGGCTATACTTGGGATCCTACGTATAATGGTGGACGCACCATACATCCGTTCCTAAGGTTTCTAACGTTTTCACGTTAGCTAAGGTTTTGACATTTTCATGTCACTAAGTTTGGATAGTTGCCAGAAAGGGCCATACTCCAGTTTACATACGATCCTTTGGGCTTGTCCCCAGTTATCCTTTGGGCTTGTCCCCAGTTATCCTTTGGGCTTGTCCCCAGTGATCCTCCGGGATCATCCCCAGTTATCCTTTGGGCTTGTCCCCAGTGATCCTCCGGGATCATTCTCAGTTATCCTTTGGGCTTGTCCCCAGTTACTAACTTATCTTTTATATTGGCTTAGTCCCAAGTTATACTCCATTTTTTCAGGTTTTCGAAGTTAAACGATTAAGGATCCTTAATCCTTATTATCCATTAAAGTTTTACCCACGGTTGTTCCAATTAAAGGTTAGGATCCAAACTTGGATCCTCAGGTATGATCCTTAACTACTTTTAATTTCATTATTCATTTGAATAACCTTTAGACCGTGACAACTGAACCTATGATCCTTAAAATAAACTATCTTGGAAACTTTCGATTATAGGATATTTGATCCAGGATCATATCCTAAATTTCTTAAACATAATTTGCTCAAACTTTTCAAACAAACATGTGTCAAAACAATTGAAAATCAAAAAGGATAACAACACAAGATAAGCCAGAAAGATTGAAGTTATATTATTAAACCAAAGGATCATTAACCCTTTCAAAAAAGTTGTCAAAATTACCTACCCAAAGCTTCTACCAGCAATACGTGGCCCGTCCGCTGGGGTAGGTAAAGGGTGTCCATGATAATAGGTTCAAAAGTATTGCAGGGAAATTAGAAGGCGGCAGGATCACAACGGCTTCATCCCCCAAACAGAGGATCCCTCCACCATGTGTAATCCTACCTATTGTTCAAAGGATCCAGGATCCTTAACCCTAAAAAACTATTGTCCAGAGATTACAAACCATAATTGTTCACAAACCATCAACCACAAACCACTACCAAAAACCTAAAAAATTGGGCTCCGGCCTAGTCAACAATAACCATCATCGCCCAATCATGCAGCTTACTTCTCCGCTGCTCCATCTCCACCAGCATCTTCACCATGATCCTTGCCAGCATCACCTCCCTCCAGCCTTGGGATATCCTCAGCATCCTCCTCATCATCCAAGTCTACCAGCCTTGCCTTCCAACCTTCAACATCCCATGAGCTCTTGTCAAAGGCAGGATCCTGAGCCTCCGCAGCCATTTGTAGTTGTATCTTGTACATAGCAGTTGCGGCAGAGACCTTGGCATCCTGGATGATCTCCTGCTTCTCATTATCCATGTCAATCAGCCTCTGAGCAGCTTCATCCTTGGTGGCCTGGAGTTCCTTCTCAAGATCCGCTATCTTGAGATCCTTCAACACACCCATTTGCTGAAGATCGGCAATCTGGCTCTCCTGGTCCTCAACATTGCCAAGATAAGTTTCAATCTCAGCAAGTTTCTGCAAACAAAAGAAATAAAGACAAGCTCGGAATCAGGTGATCCTCGAAAGATACTAGATAACCAACAGGGGCAGTGATCCTCACCTCGTTCACATAGTCAAGAAATTGCTGACGAAGGAGAGGGAATCCTTGGAGTTCATCAGAGGCTTTCCTCTTTTTTCCCTTACCCCGAATGGACGCTTTAGGAGCTGAGACTGAAGGGCTGGCAGCAGGAGCCTTCTTCTTCTTAGAAGACGTGACATTGGCAAGGTCACTTATCCCAAACATGGAGGCAGACTTAACGGACCTGGCAGACTTTCCGGCACCTACACAATTCAAAAACAAGATAAGTTCCCTTATTAAATTGAATACTTTCACATAAGACTTATTTTTTTTATGAGGATACTTACTTGACATTGTGGCAGATGCAGAGGATATCTCTTGAGAATCTTGGATAATAATCTGAAAGCTTCGAACTTCAGGATCAAGCTTCTTGAAAGCTAACACTCTTTCTTTGGCAGCAGGGGTCAACCTTAAGTGAGCAACGGAGATAGCTGCATAAAAAGACAAAAAAGAAAAGATATCAGTGATCCTCATCATACGAGACAGGACTGATAGTGATCCTTCAAGGATCCTCTACCCTACCATGAGTGACCCATTCCTCGGGCAGATCCTTCCCATCCGGGATGGAATCCCTCTTAACAAAGAAAAACCGACGTTTCCAGTTTTTATCATTCTTGGTAACTTTGAAGATAGGGTGATCCTCCCCAGATTTCCGTTTCAACAAGTACCGGTGAGAACCAAAGGTGGTGAGATCATAGAGCTCAGCTAACTCTGACATCCCCAAATCAATCCCTTCTTGCTCGATGATCCTCTCAAAGGTATATAGAACCCTCCAGATCATCGGCATAGCTTGGATAAATGAGATGCCGGTAAGAGAAAAGAAAGATTGGGTAAATGTCGGAAAAGGATATGAATACCCGATGAGGAAAGGAGTAGCAGGAAAGGCCACCCAAGTGTCCGAAACAAAATCACTCAGAGCAGTAGGATCAAAGGGTTTGAAAACAACATTCGCTGGGAAACAATGGCGAATCTTGTCTATTTGGATATCGGTAAAACAGCATCTCTCCATAGGAGAATCTTTGATAATCCCCTGGCTTTTCAAGGGACTATCCTTCTTAGAGCCTTTGTGCGGTGAATTCCGAAGAAGCATATTCGAGATGAAAAACAGAGTAAAAGCACGAAAGAACAGAGCAAAGAAGAGAAAGAGGAGGATGATACCTGATCAAAGCCTTCGGTGACGATTATAAAGGGAGATACTTCGAATTTAAATACAAAGTGATCCTAACCCTATCTCCTATTTATAATGATGATTCGCAGGGATTGTCACATCAGTGACGTAAATATCATAACGGCTAGTCCATGTGCAACGGCTAGTAAATCGGAATCGTCCGTTAGAGATAAGCTCAAAACAAAATATAACTCATCCATTTACATTTAACTCCTTATATTTTGGGGGCAATTGTTAGGGCTGGATTTTTACTATGAATGATCCTTATACGTGATCCTAACCAGTGATCCTTATTTCTTTGGCAAGCAGTGATCCTCAGCCGGACCTCAGGATCAGGATCATGGGACATTGAGGTGATCCTTATACTAACGGTCATTTTCGATTACTACAATATTATTTTGCAGGAATATCTAGCAGGATATGCCCTACATATCATGATCCAGGGACGCGCTTTTACAAATATGGCAAGAGCTGAATTGAAGATGAACGTTGTGCCGGATATGGAAACATGGCTTGATCTAAGGGCAGCAATTTAGGCTAGATTATCTTTATTTCTAAAGGGGTAATGAGCTGATTAGTGGTCTATCTACCTAAAATAAGTTACCTACACATGTATAAATACCCATCTTCCTCATTCGGAAGAATACACACAACATACGACACAACTCTCAACACCTAGACACTCAGTGATCCTTGTACTCAGCTCATTATCATCCGAAGTTGTAACTACATTTTTATTATATTGAAGTTGGTGATCGGTAGTTGCCATCACCCGAGGTTTTTTATGCCGGAGATCATACATTGATCAAGGGCTTTTTCCTCGTATAAATCATTGTGTCTTTGCTATTCATCACAGAAGTGATCCTTTACTTTCATAGCTAACCAAGCATCATACCCCGTTTACATAAAGTTTGGTTACATTATCCTTGTGTGATTTTG